>NC_048298.1:334184290-334357774 GCF_013100865.1 Trachemys scripta elegans
CATGACTCAGTCTTTGCAGGCCGACGCCATTGTCCACATGGCATCTTGCATGTCTCCAGGAAGACTTCTCATGTGGATTGGAGCATTCCAAGATGCATTGTTCCTTAAGTGTCTCCTGATCAGGTACTTAACCTTGCAAATTCCTTCCTAAAGAAGCTGACCAAATGCCTCACAAAGCTTACTTAGAAATCAGGCAAGCATACAGCCCATATTCTTAACCTAGAGTAGAAAGTGATATATATGTACAAATAGGATGAATAGATATAGTAGACCATAACCTTTATGGAGATGTATTACATGGCACAGGCAGCACAAAACATATTCCAGTTATGTCATACATACATTTATAAGCACCCCCTCCCCATAAAGCCTTATGGGGTACACTGTCACACTCCTCAAATTAGCCACTCTAATATTAGCTCAGGTTGCAAGAAGGAGGTTGAAAGCAAGGTGTATCTTTGGAATGAAACTATTTATTTTGTACTTTAAAAAGAAGTTGTTTTATGTGCAGGGTAGTCCTTCAACACTCCTCTCTCATAGAACCTATGGCTACATATATCATGCAGTTTATTTAAAATCATACAATAATCCTTTGGAGAAGATATCTTACACCTGCACCAAAAATCCCCAAACATTCTTTTAACTTTCCTCAAAACAATCACCAGATATTTCAGACTAGTAAGTCCTTCCATCACAAACAGTATGAGTGGACAGGTTAACAGTGTACACCATACACCTAAATATTTGAACTATGTAAAAGTTTAAGTAAAGGCTGAACAACTTGCAAATCTCCTTTTACAACATCTGTAGTCAAAGAAACCCTGGGGTTTTCTCTTAATAATGAAAACCCCCTCTGTTCCTCTCAGACATTACTGAATATAACAGGCAGTTGCAATTACTGCAGATGTACTGGAGCTTGTGTTTGCATCAAGTACCAATGGTAATGAGCTCTACACCCCAGGATACAGACCTGTTAGGTGCCAAAACATTCACTGAGAAAAAATCTGTTTGAAAATATTTTTCTTCTAAAGTTGCAAAGTCAGCTAAACTCATGTGAGCTGCCAAGAGAATCTAGGTTCAGTTTAGTCAGTCTTTAGTCACATAAATACATTTCTTCCTGTGCAGTTAAAAAAAATAAACTTACAATAAGCACATCTCAAATAAAATTACTACACAATAATTACACTGGTAAAAACAGCTTAAAGAGGAAGAAAGTTTGTGTTCAAATTTTCATAATGAAAATTATTTAGCCTCCTTTGCAACAAACTTACAAATCTGATCATAGGAAGTGTATGCATATTCACATATGAAACTACATTTAAAGACTCAGGGTTGTGACACAAACTGAGAAAAGCAAGAAAATGCACATTTCCCAATGGGGTCTAAACCCAAATAAATCCGTTTTACCCTGTATAAAGTTTATACAGGGTAAACTCATAAATTGTTCGCCCTCTATAATACTGATAGAGAGATATGCACAATTGTTTGCTCCCCCAGGTATTAATACATACTCTGAGTAAATTACTAAATAAAAAGTGATTTTATTAAATACAGAAAATAGGATTTAAGTGGTTCCAAGTGGTAACAGACAGAACAAAGTAAGTCACCAAGCAAAATAAAATAAAATGCGCAAATCTATGTCTAATCAAACTGAATACAGATAATCTCACCCTCAGAGATTTATGAGGGATGTGTACCATATGTTCTCTAACACTCCGGCACAATAGGGCACATAAAGGAAGCTGTTTAAAAGTGGTGCCCTTACTGGATAGGTATTGAAAGACATATGGTACACTTTCCCTCAACTGTATATTTCCTTGCCCTTCTCGGTTTGTGTCCACAACCTTAACAGCCTTGCAGTGTAGCTTGTGTGTGAACTTTTTCTCATATTGTTCAAAAATAAAACCCAAGCAAATCTTTCAGAATTCTTTGCATTGAGACTGGATTGGCTCTGAAAGAGAAAGCGGAGCAATTAAACCAAAGCAGCTTTGAGATGTTTCAAAAGTTTTTGGGTTAAATCTTTCAAAAAGATTCTCTTACTATTTCTGCTTTCAAAAACTAACACTGTTCTCACACAGCAGAAAAAACAAATTCCCCTATCTACTCTCAAATTGGGTCAAAAGAAAAAAATAGCGATTTAGCTGGTTCTGAAATAGTCCAACAAAATATTTACAACCTTTCAAGAAGAAGAACAGGAGTACTTGTGGCACCTTAGAGACTAACAAATTTATTAGAGCATAAGCTTTCGTGGACTACAGCCCACTTCTTCGGATGCATATAGAATGGAACATATATTGAGGAGATATATATACACACATACAGACTAACACGGCTGTTACTCTGAAACCTTTCAAGAGAACACCTGTCAAGCTTCAGAATTAGTTTCTTGTTGTTAAACCAACATTAGCCTTTGTCTTTTAAAATTTATGAAAAACTAAATACAATGTATATACTTTTTTCATTTTACCAAACATTCAGTTTACTCATGCATCAATGGAATGTCAAGAAACCTCACAAAATTTCAATAGGGAAATCTGAGGTCATGGTTAAAAAGTAAAATAATTTGAAAGCGACTACTTGTAGCATGTACGATGCTTTATTTTAAGTTAAAGAAGAATTTTTAGCAAAGGACCGAAACCAGCTACTTGAAAACAGATTCGTATTTCACAGCTATTATTCTTGTACTGGTATAGAACAGGGATCGGCAACCTTTGGCACATGGCGCACCAGGGTAAGCACCCTGGCAGGCCGGGCCGATTTGTTTACCTGCCGTGTCCGCAGGTTCAGACGAGGGATGTGCTGGCCGCCGTTTCCCGCCGCCCCCATTGGCTGGAGCGGCGAACCGCGGCCAGTGGGAGCCGCGATCGGCCGAATCTGTGGATGCAGCAGGTAAACAAACTGGCCCTTCCCACCAGGGTGCTTACCCTGGCGGGCCGCATGCCAAAGGTTGCCGATCCCTGGTATAGAAGATAGCCACTTCTTGGATGTTTCAGTGAAATAAACGGTCTTAAAAACAATGGCAGTCTAAAAACAACAATTATTTCTCCTCCGCCCTCCTGCTCCAATATCCAAGTTATTCCAACCAAACGTGCTTTCACTTTTCTTTATACTAGCACAGTCATTACTGTCTTTCTGGCTCAGGAGGGATCAACATGGCTCCTGAAATCAGCTAAGAGTGGATGAAGCATGGGGATGAAGGGGAAATTGCTAGATGCAAGAATTCCCCCTTCCCCTTAAAGAGAAGTGTTTCCCACCTCTACCGCAATCCCAGAACAAGGGAGATAAGCTAGTTTTGAGCATTAGTACATTTCACTGTAATTATATTACCATTAAAAAAAAGGTGGTGGGAGAAAGGACATCAAGAGATTTTACATTAAAAAAAAAAAAAAAAAAAGAGTATTCTTGGCTACCCTCTACAGCACATGGTTTCTACCCCCACAAAAATATCATTTGGCACTATGCCTATAGTACAGCTCTGGCTACCCCTGCCCTAACCCAACCCACTCCCACAAGGAGAGCATTCGAGGCAGGAAGGTTTAAACTAAATTATGAAATCCGGAACCATGTACAGCTAAAGAGTAAGGTCCAAACTATACTATGAAAATTTCCCTCCACTTACTATCTCTCCCACCCTAGGCCTCATGTCAACAGAATTAATTGACGAGGAGGCTAAATTGAGCTATTTGCAAAACTCCACCAGTGTGGTGACTATTTTAGGGAATAACAAAGCTTAACAATTTGAAATTGGTCACTCCTTCACTTGATAGTGACTGGCACACACCAAGTTAGTTATTTCACTGGTAAACAGGACTGCTCAATTCTACCTACAAAACAGAGAAATCAGCCATTATTAGCTTTTGACCCATTCTAAAGTCGTACTTAAACTTTACTTAAAACTTTTAAGATTATGCAATAGTTACGTGTAACGGCAGCATCTCAGACTATAGCACGTTCCACTATTTTGTCAAAGGTACAATGTTCATTAATGTTGAGCTTTTTCTTACACTATTTTTGCATGCATTACCAACTTCCACAAGTAGGTAATATTCCTAAATGGAAAAGATAAATGCTAAAGATATAGTGAATCTGCAACTTTAAGGAGTACATCATATACCTACTAGTGCCAACTACTACTGTTTTATCCCCTCACAGTAATCTGGTGCAGATGAGCTTAGGGAACCACAAACAACTAACTCCCTTCCCATCACAAATACATATATCCACTGTGTGGCAAAGGCTGTGAAAAGGATTTACACATCTGCCCAAAGGGTATGGTCAATATAAACAACTGGTCAGTGAAAGTGCTAACAAAGAATGGACCTCTTAGTCACTTCTTTACCCGTAATTAAGACATTTCACTGATACTCCTATGCCATGATCAATTCAGAGAACATTACCTTTAACTAAACCATTCTACTACAACGGCATAGGGATTTCATTAATCCATATACCAAATATGTCAATGGAAGTGACCCTTAGTCTTGTATTTGCACTTTAATGCTTTCAAAAGACACAATGCAATGCAAATGAAATGTTCTGCACATTAAAATCCAAATTATACCACAGCATTACTCATATATAATACCACTAAATACAGAGTCAATCAATAAATTAAAGAGAAAAAGAAGAATGAGTAGGTACTGTTATATGAATTCAAATTTAGAAGATACTTCTATTATTATAACAATGTAAAATGTATGACCCCAACAGTGCAAATTTTATTATCTTAAATCTGTCTAATGTTCAGCTGACTCAGAATTCTGTATATAGACTGTTTTCGCTGGAAGTAGAACATTATTTCCTCCATCTTTCTTTGCCTAGCCTTAGTCTTCGCAGAATTCAGTTTTTATTTTTTATAATTTTGATGGATATTTTTTCTGTTTTTATCATTTTCAGATTTCACGGTTGTGGGAAGTTACGAGGAAGAGGGTCTACCAAACAGGGAGTCCGACAATAATTATTTAATGACAGTAGAAGTTCGGATTCAAAAAGTTAAAGCTTTACAACAATTAAAACACCAATTGTCAACATCACATATCACACTATACAAAGTAAATGTCCTTAAATCAAACTTCAAGTTCTCAAGAAGCATTTTTCTTATTTTGCCTATCTGTAAATTTCAGTTATTGAGGGAAACATTTTTTCATCCATTTGTGTGTGTATGGTGAAAGGAACGTTTCCCAACATTTACTGATGAAAATTTAATCCTTCTAAGCCTACCTATCCCATACACCTTTGGTATGGCTCCTGGTTTTCAGAACTATTCATGGACTAACTTCACCTTTTCTTATTTTAATTCCACCTACTCTCTAATCATCATCTTCAACCTTGTCCTCCCTCTCTCTCCTTCCTGGGATTTTCCATATTTGTGAACTGGTCTTTGAATTGTGCTGATTGCAATTATATAGTGAAATACCTACTTTTTTCTCGCCCGATGTGAGGTAAGGAATAAATGCCTCTTTTAAAATAATATACAAAAGTTCACTAATTTTCAAATATTTTTCTCTTGACATTGTCAATGATAATATTTCATACAAGTTATCCACCACATTTTGTTACCTGTAAAATTTTATACAATAATTATAATATAAAGAATAACTGATTAAAAAGCCAAGGTAAAAAATCCCTCTAATTTATTCTATTGTGAAGAAAGTTAAAGATTATGATTGGTACTGTGCGTGAAGAGTTCGAGATTCTATTTCCAGTTCTGACACACACTGTGCATCTTTGGGTACGTCATAATCTCTCTCTCTCTCTGCCTCATTTTCTCCATCTGAAAAAATGGGTGTAAAATGTACATACCTTGCCTGGGGAGCTGAGACTTAATCTTTGTAAAGCAATTTATGATTCATGGCCAAAAGCACATGATAAATGTCACATACTTATAAGCACAATAGCTTACACTATTGAAACGCTTAATGTCTAGGCCCAAAAGTCATGAGATAGAAGCCACATCATCACTGCTTTTTTTCAGTCTAGATAAAACTTTACATTTTAAAGTAGTATTTTGAGATTTTTTTCATGATGTATCAAAGGAAAGTTACTATAAATATAAAATAAGAACTAATGAGTGCAGACGTCAACTAAAAGGAAAGCAATTAAGAACTGTCCCTGCTAAGTAATATTTTTTTCAAAAATATGCTGTATTCATTTTTTCTTAATCATGGATAATGTCTTATTTTTGATTGTTCACACAATATTAAGTAATGTGATCCTAAAAGACATGAGTACATTTATATTTATGTGCAATATAATCTTTCCATTTATTATTTTTTAATTATATCTGGGTCTGTATGCTCAATTACTCTTCACCAATGGAAAGTTAATTTCTAAACTAAATGTGGGCTTCACAGAAAGATCTGAAAGATTACACGAAAACCTTTTCAGTTAGAATGCTTACATCAACTCTTAAGACAGTAACCTATAAATTAAGTAGCTTGTCTAATTGCCCCATGATGGCATCCAAAGATTCTAGCCTCCCCCACCCTCATACACCAAGATGCAATTCCAGTTGGCCGCACTTTCAACACAGGCCATTATTCACAAGAGTCCGCCCTAATGTTAAAATGAGGTACCAAAGGTCAGGCTCCTAATAATAAAACAAAGACCAAGGTTCTCACACTCACATAAATTCCTAAATCTAGAGGCCACATCAGCAAGCGCACATCGAAAAACCTAGGAAACTTCATCAATAAGTAATGGAGGAAAGAATCAATCAAATCAATGTTGAACTTTCAGATTCTGTATCCCCCAGATTCTAAGCCTGAATATGATCAGAATGAACCGTTCCACCCACTTTGATTTGAAACACATTTCTAACTCAGAAATCTAACCTAAAAAAATGGAATTTCAGTCTACTGTCAAAGCATAATAGCACATGTAAAAATCAATTTCCAATCATTCTGGAGGGGACAGAAAAAGTGTTCAAAAGCACAGGCTAAAAATCCATCTATGCTTGATTATTAATAAGTATAATTTTCAATTCAGAAATCACTGCTTTACCACTTTTTCAAAAGAACCTAACTCTCTCTTGCTGCAGGTTAAGACCATTCTTGTCCTTCCATCAGTGGACATGGAGAACAACTGATCACTGTCCTCTTTATAACAGCACTTAGATTTGAAGGCCTATCAGATCCTCCCTTAGACTTCTTTTCGCAAAACTAAACACACCCAATTTTTTTAAATCTTTCCTCATAAATCAGGTTTTCTAAACCTCTTATTTTTATTGCTCTTCTCTGGACTCTCTCCAATTTATCCACATCTTTCTTACCGTGTGGTGCCCAGAACTGGAGACGGTACTCCAGCTGTGGCCTCACCAGCGCTGAGAAGAGCAGGACAATTATCTCCCAATTGTTTTACATACAACATTCCTGTTAATACAACCCTGAAGGATATTAGCCTTTCTGGCAACTGTAACACATTGCTGGTTTATATTACACTATAATCCCCAGATCCTTTTCAGCAGTTTTACACCTAGCCAGTTATTCCCCATTTTGTAGTTGTACATTTGATTTTTTAAATTTTATTATTTTGCATTTGTCTTTACCGCATTTCATCTTGTTGATTTCACAACAATTCTCCAATTTGTCAGGGTCCTTTTGAATTCTAGTCCTGTCCTCCAAAGTGCTTGCAATCCCTCCCAATTTAGTGTTATCTGCAAATTTTATAAGCATACCCTCTCCTCCATAATCCAAATAATTAATGAAAATATTGAATAGTATTAGACCCAGGACAGAGCCCCACAGGACCCCACTAGATACATCCTCCCAGGTTGACATTGGTAACTTCTGTGAGTACAGTCTTTCAACCAGTTTTGCACTCCACCTCATTATAATTTCATCTAGAGTGCATTTTTGTAGTTTGCTTACGGAATGTCACGTGGGTCTGTGTCAAAAGCCTTACTAAAATCACAATGTATCACGTCTAGCGCTTCCCCACTATTCACAGTAACCCTGTCAAAGAAAAAATCATTAACCTTAAGAAACTAACAGATGTTTGGAAAGGTTAATAATTTTTCAGACTGGACACATCAGGGCCTTTTACTTCCCCTCTTGTTAACTAATGGTAGTTATCAATTCCCTGCTTTCTTCCAGATGCGTTAGATGATTTGAATTCTCTGGAGAACACCAAACCCCACAAGACATTTGTGTTCCTGCTTAATAGTATTTTTTTTTTTTACTTTAGTTCTGAATTATCTTTCATTGTAACAACATTTAATTTAATAATTTTACTTTCTTTCCTGTATGAAGTAGTTTTTTAAAGAGGAAAGCAAGTAAAATTATATATATTTATAAAATTATACACACACACACACACACACACACACACACACACTTAGTTTTCTCCTTACCAATACTATAGATCTACAAAAAGATTTAAGGAATAGATCAGCCAGTCTCCTAACACAACAAAAATCCACAAACATCCAACTGTATTAGCAAGATATACTATTATTTGTATACACAGAACTGCAACATTCATCTTAAATCTATTTTACACCAGATTGTTAGATAATAACTTAAAAAAAAAAAAAGACTTCATCCCAGACCTGATGAAGAACTCTGTGTAAGCTCAAAAGCTTGTCTGTCTGATCAACAGAAATTGGTCCAATAAAAGATATTACCTCACCCATCTCATGTGTCTAATATCCTGGGACCAACATGGCTACAACACTGCATAAAGAAAGGACTATAAGGTAGCCACTCAGCCCCATCACCACAAGTGGTCATTAGTGTATAGCAGTAATTAAATGCCATTACGTTGAAACACAATACAAAAAAGTGAAATGTGAATCAAGCCTAACTACTTAAATAGAATTCTAGCTGATGCAGAAGGATGTGATTCCTCTCTCTCCTCTACCCTGACCAAAAAAAAGAAGTAATCATAAATGTCAAGTCAAGGGTTCTGAGCCTTTCCTTCCAGAGAACACAGAGGAGGATTACAGGTTCATAAATGAAAGTTCAAGGAAAGCCTGTAGCACAGTGCTTCCTGATTTCACACCATGCCATTATATTCCCTGGAAGCAGTTCTGTTATCCACAGCTGTTATTGAGAAGAATTGAGAAAACAAGTTTTTTTTTTTTTTTTTCTCGGAGTGCACATTTTTATTTTAACCAAATATTGTCAATGTTGCTGATTTTACTGTTTTTAAATATAGAAAGAAAATAACGAAAGACCACCTATAAGATGTAATAATTATTAAGAATAACTGGAAAAAAAAGGGATCTGTAAATACCAAAGGTATATTTAACCATTAGGGAAATCTTACCATCAAGGCCTGCCTGCATTCCTCTGTTACAGCAAAAAGGAAATGAAGCTCAGGATTTTTTGCCTTAAACAGTATTTTTAAACGTGAAATTCACAGAATACAGAACTGTAACAGCAACACTATATGCACTCTACACTGTGTATATCTTTCACTAGAGAATGTTAATACAATATAGTAACTAGACAACAGTTCAGTTCTCCATTTAAATCTAATATAACCTGGCTGGCTACCAGCTACATCAAATCTCAATGAAATAGTGTACCTTTAATTTTTCCACTTAAAGTTGAAAATATTTTGTCACTGTTCTGATTTAACAGAGAATACAGAACTGTAATAGCTACACTATATGCACTCTCCAAAGAAATGTGTGAAGCGCATACGATTAACTTTTGTGGTGAAGCACTAGAGAAGGCAACTTTCTTCAGTAACCTTTGTTACCCTCCTCTACTTCCTTGCTAAGAACTCAATTGTTTAATTAATTGTTTTACATAGGTGAAATGGACCATTAGAAAACATTAGACAACACTTAATTTATAATTTATACAGGGAAGAATGCAAATCATTTTGAGGTTTGGGTTTTTATTCCCACACCCCTAATTAATATTCATGAGGATAATTTCACAAAGGCAGTTATAAAACTATGTCAGAGGGGGCCTGAAAATATAGTTATGGTAGCACAGAAAGAGGAAATTCTTTCTTGCCTTGAAAGGGGGATTTAAACCCAATACAAACATTTACTGAATGATGGGTTTTATAATATTTTAATCAAGTTATTCATTACACAGAAATAACACTGTGGAAAACCAGATAATGTTACACAAAGGCTAAGTTCATTTGTTCTGGACAGGTGGCCAGTCTGCAACTCTGTGCCGGCATCCAAAGCCCGCCCACAATAGCACTAAAGACGATTATGCAAATGCTCACTATTCCCTGCTATTTTCCCAGGAATGGGAGAAGGGCTCCGTGTGGAAGAAGCAATTGTTTCCCAGTCATGTGGAAAAACAAACCAAGCAGATTTCCCCCTGCCCAAAGGGGAGAAACAAGAGAGGGAATGTGCACAGGAGATAACTATATACAGTCACACACTTATTTACCAGTCCAGTCTTCTGCTGCTGTGCTACATTTCAAGCATTTATCATCAGAGAAGGAATCATAAGAGAAGTGATGCCTGGTATTTCCATATAGGAGTGCTGCTACTAGAGGTCAAAGGGAGTATTCTGACCCCAGGAAATGCATTGTTCATGCATAAGTATGAAGCATTTTCCCCTTGCATTCCACTGAGGAACAAAACAAAACAGTGTAAAGATTGTAACCCCCCCCTTCCTTTGTTGTACAACACTAAAATGTGAAAACTGTGTCTGTGTGACATTTTCTTGTACTGTATATGTAACATACATTAAACCCATGCAAAATGTGCACCTAAACAGCTCGAGTGGTCCTTATGCACCATATAAAATGCTTCAAAACCTTGTCCGAAATCTTTAAAGAAGGATTTTTCTCTAGTGATTTGAATGAAATACTTTCTACCTCACAAATGTCAATCATTCACCTACACATAAGGGGAAAGGATTTACCTATCATTCTGCTGATTATGGGAAGATTTTCTCTCACAGGCTTCATCGGGACACAACTTTATACAAAGAGATGCAATTAAAGCAGCAGAGCGCAGCTTTATTAATTTTAAATAGACTAATGAGAGGGACAACCTCCCTCCCTCCCACAAGCCAACAGCAAATGACAGTCTGCCCCCTTCAGCATAACCCTCTTTAAATGAAGACAGTTCAGCCCAGCTACTCAATCTGCCTCCCCACCCAGGGGAAATAAGGGCACAGAAAAGGGATGCCTCATTCTGGGTGACACTTACGACCTTCCCATACTTCATAGGCTAATGGGGTCTATGCCAGCTGCCTCCGGCAAAAGTTTACCCCGGGAATTGGCCCACAAATCTCTCACTTGCACTGCATGCATCCCCCAAGTTGCGAAGGCAGTTATTCCATTTATTAGCCCGCTGTAAGTTTTCTTCTTTATTTTTTCAATTGCTATCCCTTATCCTTAGCCTAACCAAAGAGGCCTGTGAGATGTCATGAAGGTGAAAAAAAACCCAGACACTTTGTCAATCTTGCCCAGAGGCAAAAAACCCCAACCCTTCCTCACCTCAAAAAAAGCAATCTAATCAGATTCACAGCAAGCCTGAAAACCCATCTCTATAACTACAACAACCTGCAAGGCAGGAGTAGGCAGCAACTGAACACCCAGATGGTACCGTCCAGCCAAATGGAGCCAATTTGCTCCCTTGCCTCCTGCAAATCAGCCAATAGGTGGGTGACAACCTGTAGAGATTCCCAAGTCAACAGATAAGTCTTGCATGTCTTCCGGGCTGGTAGGAGGCATCCAGATATTGGAGGACATACCCTCTCCATATTGACAAGGGGCTGAAATTGGGCATCCCTCTCCCAGGCACATCAAGTACCCTGCTCCCTCAGAAATCATTTAATAAGTACCTTAATCACCACACCACAGTATTATACGAGTACATCCAAACTGTAATCTTTTCTTGCACAGTGAAATAATTCCATGTACCTCTAACTAGACAAATATCATTAGCGACAAAGCATAAGACTAAACAGTCATAGAGTTTAAGGCCAGAAGGGACCACTAGATATCTAATCTGACCACCTATATACCACAGGCCTCCAACACCACCCAGCAGCCTCACACCAAACCCAGCAACTGAAATTAAACCAAAGAATTACTGCCATCAGGAGACTAGACTATTCTATGCCACAAGGAGAAAACAGGAGGGACAAAGACGCACCAATGCCCAAGGCCTCTGCTTTGGCAGAGAACTGATTAAGTGAGATATAGCCAGATAATCCTGGCACGTGACCTGCACTCACATGCTGCAGAGGAAGACAAAAACAACCTGAAGATTATTCAATCTGTCCTGGGGGCAAATTCCTTTCCAAACCCACCTACGGCAATCAGTTAGACCCTGAACATGTGAGCAAGAACCAGTCAGCCCAACACCTGAGAAAGAGAATGCTTAGTCCCGCCTCAGATCACTGGCCCGTCCCATTCATGCTTCAGAGGATGGAGACACCCTCTCCCCCCCCTCCCCAAAATAAAACAGAATACATTTTGGGGGCATCCTGACTCCTGCAGGTGGCCAGCTGAAGCCTTGAAGCATGAACTTTAAGGAACACAAGACAAACCAGAAGTGAGCCCCAGGTCTGCTAAACCCTACCCTTTACCATGATAAGGCAACCCCATCATATAATCACCCTCAAATTTGTCCAGGTCTCTCTCTCTCAACACTAATCAAGCTGTTTGCCTCCACAACTCCCACTGGGACACTGTTCCAGAATCTCACTCCTTTGGTGGTTAGACGCCTTCTTCTAATTTCCAGCCTAAATTTGTTCATACCTAGTTTATATCTATTTGTTCTTGTACCAATACTGTCCTTAAACTTATATAGCTCCCTGGTTTCCCTCCCCCCTGGCAATGTATTTATAGGGAGTAATCACATCCTCTCTCAGCCTTCATTCTGCTAGGCTAAATAATCCAAGCTCTTCCAGTCTCCTCTCATAAACTAGGCCCTCAATTCCCATGATCACCCTAGTAGCTTTTCTTTGCACCTGTTCCAGTTTGAATTAATCTTTCTTGAACATAGATGGCCAGAATTGTACACAGTATTCCAAATGAGGTCTTATCAGCACCTTGCATAACAGCATTAATCCTTCTCTATCTCTACTGGAAATGCCTCACCTGATACGTTCTAGGATTGCATTTGCCTTTTTCATAGCCGCATCACATTGGTGGCTCATAGTTAAGACTACGTTTTAGTCACGGGTATTTTTAGTAAAAGTCATGGACAAGTCACGGGCAGTAAACAAAAATTCACTGTCTGTGACCCGTCCATGACTTGTACTATATACCCCTGACTAAATCTGGGGCTGTGGGTGGCCCAGGGTTGCCCCGGATGCTCAGGAGGGGAGGCCCAGGAGTGCCCTGGGTGGGTAGGGGGAGCACGCCATGGGTGTAATCATAGAATATCAGCATTGGAAGGGACCTCAGGAGGTCATCTAATCCAATTCCCTGCTCAAAGCAGGACCAATCCCCAGACAGATTTTTGCCCCAGATCCCTAAATGGCCCCCTCAAGGACTGAACTCACAACCCTGGGTTTAGCAGGCCTCTCTGCCACCCAGAGAGAATTTGACCCCCCCTCACACACACTGAAGGTCTGAGACATTCTCCACCACAAAATAAAATATATATATAAAAAAATCCAGGGTCTTTCTGACTGGTGAAAACTGAGGTAGAAAATCATCTACTGTTTTCAGAGAAGTGAAACTGCCATCTTCCTTGAAAAATGCAGCAGTCTGCCTAATCCTCAAAAAGCTGACGCACAGTGCAGGAGACATTTTCAGCTACTACCTGATTTTGAACCTCACGTTGCTCGGCAAAATCATTGAGAAAATAGTGACAACCAACGTTCAAGAACATATCTGCTAACATCATGGATGTCACAACCAGGCTTCAGAGAGAGACACCACATATTAGGGTTTCTGACCCATCTAATTGAATAGCTGATATGGACTACAATGGCTCCCTCCAATCATTCTTTCCAGCAGAACCAAGAAAGTGGTGATAGGCTGGATTCCTGTGGGATTCTGCAAGGGAGGGTTCTTGTGAGAAAGAAGAGTTACCTATCTCCCTTCGTCATCTCTGTGAGATCAGACATGGAGAGGTGATGAAATGCAGTGAGAGCCACTGCAAACAGTATGCCAATGATGCCTATCTGTGTATCATCATGAGGATGTCATTGTTCACAGGAAATCAGCACCTGGTTGAAGAACAGGTAGCTCAAGCTAAAACCAGTCATAAACAAGAAAATGATTATTGGAACTGGAAAGTGCTCCAGGACTCTGTTCTGCCCTTCCATCAAAGGCACCTCCATCCCCAGGTACCCAAGCCACTTTCTCAAAGTAGTGTGAAGCTTCAGGGTCCTGTTGGACTCAATCCTTAGACTAGATAATGAGCTAGTATGAGTACTGAAAAAAGCTACATCCCACTGGGGAATTCACCCCTTCCACCTAGATAAAGGTTTGGCCACAGTGTTCAAGGTGTTTTAACACTTCCAGGTTATTTTACTGTAATCTGCTGTATTTGACATCTCCCCATTTAATTTATTTATATTATGTTTTAATATGAATAATATAATTTTGTGATCTGATGAGTTATGGAAGGATAATCAAAACTAGATCAACTATGTTTTTTTTATTTGAACAGGGCAGGTTTGGTAAATTAAGGGAATTAGAGATATCATCTTAACTGCAGAGCTCAAGGAGGAGGCTTGGAATTTCTTTAAATCAACTGTACAAAAACTATCTGGAATTAGCATTCCAAGCAAGGTGGAAAAACTTGTAGGGAAAGGCTCTGGGCTCAGCAGGATGAATAACCACCTCAAAAATGTTATTAGGAGTAAACAGAGAGTCTATAGGGAATGGAAGAAGGGATTGATCAGGGGGGAAAAAGCCACATCTTGGAGGTTAGAAAATGTGGGAATAATGTGTTGAGAATTGCTAAAAGTCAAGCTGAATTAGCTCCTGCCAAGAAAATTAAAATAAATAAGACGAGGTGTTTTCGTTATATAAATAAACAGAGAATAGGGAAGCTGCTATACAGTGTGGATGGAAAGGATATTAAAGATAATTTACATATAATCCCAAAACTACATGAATTCTTTGCCTCAGTTTTCAATAAGTATGATAATATTGAACATGGGCATGAAGGCAGGACATCTGATGGAAATGTGTACAGAAATGGAAATTACTACCCCTGAGGTGGAAGAAAAGCCTAAAGCTCAAATGAGGGGGACTGGGTAATATCGATCCTAGAATACTGAAAGAACTAGCACTCGAGATTGCTAGTCTGGTAGCAGGGATTTTTATTAAATCTATGTATTCCGGGATAGTCCCAAATGACTGGAGAATAGCTAATGTTGTGCATATATTTAAGAAAGTGATCCCGGCAGCTACAAACCTGTTAGCCTGACCTCAGTTGTACACAATGCTTTAGAAAAAATTGTGAAGGAAACAATAATTAAATTCATGAAAGGAAATGATAAAGGGGTTGTAATGCCACATGGATTTACCAAAGGAAAAAGAACAGGAGTACTTGTGGCACCTTAGAGACTAACAAATTGATTAGAGCATAAGCTTTCGTGGACTACAGCCCACTTCTTCGGATGCATAAGAAGTGGGCTGTAGTCCACAAAAGCTTATGCTCTAATAAATTTGTTAGTCTCTAAGGTGCCACAAGTACTCCTGTTCTTTTTGCGGATACAGACTAACACGGCTGCTACTCTGAAACTTACCAAAGGAAATAATTCCAGACTCACTTGATTTCCTTCTATGAGAAAATAACTGATTCTTTACAACATAAGAACGGCCATACTGGGTCAGACCAAAGGTTCATCCAGCCCAGTATCCTGTCTTCCGACAATGGTCAATGCCAGGTTCCCCAGAGGGAATGAACAGAACAGGTAATCATAAAGTGATCCATCCTGTCTCTCATTCCCAGGTTCTGGCAAACAGAGGCTAGGGACACTGTCCCTGCCCATCCCAGCTAATAGCCATTGATGGACCTTTCCTCCCTGAATTTATCTAGTTCTTTTTTGAACCCTGTTATGGTCTTGGCCTTCACAAAATCCTCTGGCAAAGAGTTCCTCTGTGCATTGGATGAAGAAATACTTCCTTTTGTTTGTTTTAAACCTGCTGCCTACTAATTTCATTTGGTGACCCCTAGTTCTTGTATTATGTGAAGGAGTAAATAAAACTTCCTTATTCACTTTCTCCACACCAATCATGATTTTATAGACTTCTATCATATCCCCCCCTTAGTTGTCTACTTCCAAACTGAAAAGTCCCAGTCTTATTAATCTCTCCTCATATGGAAGCTGTTCCATGCCCCTAATCATTTTTGTTGTCCTTTTCTTAACATTTTCCAATTCCAATATTTATTTTTTTGATATGGGGCGACCACATCTGCACGCAGCATTCAAGATGTGGGTGTACCCTGGATTTATATAGAGGCAATATGATATTTTCTGTCTTATTATTAGGGCTGTAAAGCAATTAAAAAATTAATCACGATTAATCGCACGATTAATAAATGCTGTTAAATAATAGAATACCGTTTATTTAAATATTTTTGATCTTTTCTACATTTTCAAATGTATTGATTTCAATTAAAACAAAGAATACAGTGCTCACTTTATACTTATTTTTATTACAAATATTTGCACTCATAAAAGAAACAGTATTTCAATTCACCAAATTCAAAGTACTATAGTGCAATTTCTATCATGAAAGTTGAATTTACAAATGTAGAATTATGTGCAAAAAATAACTGCACTCAAAAATAAAACAGTGTAAAACTTTAGAGCCTACAAGTCCACTCAGTTCTACTTCTTGTTCAGCCAATTGCTCAGACAAATACATTTGTTTACATTTGCAAGAGATAATACTGCCCACTTCCTGTTTACAATGTCACCTGAAAGCAAGAACAGGCATTCGCATGGCTCTGTTGTAGCTGGCAATATTCACCTCTTGGACCAGACCCTGTGCGCCTCTTAGGACTAAATCAAGAATGGCCTCTCCTCTTATGGGTTCCAGTCATTTAAGCAGATATACAAATAGGGTTAAAAAAGTAACGTTTCCAAATTTTAATCAACATATTTATGTAACATTTTGCTCTTCCATATGAACTGCTCAGAAAAATGTATTAGTATAGGATCTCTACCTTCCAGGGCCGGCTCCAGGGTTTTTGCCGCCCCAAGCGGCAAAAAAAAAAAAAAAAAAAAGCCGCAATCACGATCTGCGGCGGCAGATCCTTCGCTCCAAGCAGCAGTGAGGGACCATCCGACGAATTGCCGCCGAATAGCTGGACATGCCGCCCCTCTCCAGAGTGGCCGCCCCAAGCACCTGCTTAGCAAGCTGGTGCCTGGAGCCGGCCCTGCTACCTTCCCTCAACCTAATTACATTAGCGTTTCTGTTTAATTGGGTTTTACTGAAACTCAGGCTGTACCTTCCACTTTTAAAATTTATTTCACAAATGAAATGGTTTCTTGGTCTGTGTTTTAAGAACACTGACAACAAAATAGACAAAAATATAGTAGAGTCTGAAGGCAGAGAAGTGTCTGATGGTGGTGACAATGGGGTTGTGGGAGAGGTTACACGTCAAAAATTACTTTCATGCAGCCTGGCTGAGATGTTTTGATACATAAAAGAGTGCTTCTACATGTACAGTGGAATATTTTTGGTGAAGTTGCTGAGCTTTCCCATACATAGATTTCAGGGATCTATGCCACTGGTATCTCATGACCAACTGGGACATTTACTAAGATTTAGCAGATTTCATTGCAGTGTCATAAAGATGAAGATTATACTGAAAAGGACCATATGCAATGTTTTGCTTAATGTATTGTACATATAAAAAGAACTGAGCTCCCTCATTGGTATCGTCACTCATGTTCTCCATCTCTTCTTGCCATCTTCTAGGTACCTTATTACTTTAGCCAAACCCCAAATTCTCCCTTTTATATTCTGATTTATCAAACTATTACTACATACTGAGCTCTCCTCAGCTGGAAGTTCGACTGCATCCTACTGCATAAAACAGCAACAGCCATTGTACGTTCCAGACATACTCATAGACTTTAAGGTCTGTCACACCTCAGTGAAAAGCAGTGCCAAAAAGTTGAAAATCTCACTAAATGCTTTCTTCACAAAGGTTGTTTCAAGCAAACTGGCTTTTTGTAGACATTTCCCTCTAAATTATGCTCTTTACTCAAAGTTAGCAGACAGGAGGAAACAAAACTATGCCCAATTCAAAGAAGGGATTGGACTGAAAATACATTTTCTATGAGCCAACTGGAAAAGCCAACATTAGGAAAGGATGTTTTATCTTCTGAAGTTTTTTTAAATTTCAAATCAGTTTGTTATCTTTCCTTGTCTGTTCTCTCTCAAATATATATTATATATAATATGCATACATAAAAGACTAATAAAAATATATTGTACATTTGTAGTTGTGCAAAAATCCCTACAGTTCATTTAGTGTATAATTAATGTACACCTGTAAACTCTTCTTGTTCCATTCTAGCTCCTTGCTTCAATACTTTCATTCTAATATATAGATTATGGCCTTATTCTGTATCATTCTAAGGCTCAAGATACCAGTACATTTCTGGTTTAAATATTTGGATAAGTAACAGGATAATTCATCAGTTCACATCTAAATGTCTGTTAGTTACTGGTAACTCAGCTATTCCTAAAATATTTTTGCTGCTCATATATTACTTGTATCAATGTAGAGAAATTATGTTAACTATAAGGCAATGGGAGAAAGAAAAAAAGGAATTCGTTGTAAATAACGATCTTGTCTTGCAAGACAGACATTGGCGTGTGCCAAGTCAAATTAATCCCAGACACAAAGATCTGAATAAAGCTTTCAAACTGAGATAAAGCAAGGAAATTACAGAGATCACTTAGTTTTATTTCTCTAACTTCATTAGGTACTGCATCTTACACATTGGCCAATGTGTGCCTAAAATTTTAAGTTTCCGCAAAGTTAAATGCTGTTCACATGAATGCCCAAAGCCAGAAAGAAGAAAATACTGTATATACATGACGGAAAAATGCAAATTATCTTTCTAAAACTTTGTTTTACACGAACACATCAAGAATAAATTTTTCCTAAGAAAAGGCAACAGATCTATTTTTAAAAAGATTCTGAAACAGAATCAGAACCAAAATAAACTACACTCATATTGACATCAGCATGGTTCGATAATAGATTTTAAAATAACCTGTTATTTCCTCTACAGTAAGTTTCAAATCTGTACTCAGGTCTCATCTGCTCCACTCAAATCTTTCTTTACTCACATTTTTCATTTTGACTCCTAGTTTATTAAATACACTGTGTTTTTCTGAACACAATGGAACAAATTCAACCCAATGTGTAAGTTAATTAACCTCAGTCGGTTTCATACTATTATAAAATATATATATAGTGTTTTACAAACATAGACCAAGACATGTTCCCTGCTCAGAAGCACTTACCATTTAAATCAGGGTGAATTAAAATTGGTGAGTTATAAAAATTTAAAATTGATTTTATTTAAATTCAATTTGTTATTTATATTAAATACACTTTTCATCTAAAATGAATTTCTTTGGAATTATGACGACAACCTATATTAAGGCCTAAATGTACTATAATTATTACAATAATTTAAATTAAATAAATATATCTATATCTATATATATCTATATGTATATATCTCCAGAGTTTGCTGACATACTAAACCAGCTTTTGACAGCAGTAGCAGAGAATATTTTCTTCATTTCAATTTAATGAGTTCAATTCAATAACTAATTCGTTAAAAGTTAAAAAAAACCAATTGGGAGTAGAAAAAGCAGAAAAGCATATTTTCTTCTTCCAGTCTAGAAAAAAATGAAGTGTTAGAGAATAGAATCTACTAGTTCTAAAATCTTGAAGGACAGGGTGAGCAGAAACAATCAGTTCAGTTTACTAACTACAGATAAAAAGAACAGGAGTACTTGTGGCACCTTAGAGATTAACAAATTTATTAGAACATATATGTTCCACTCTATATGCATCCAAAGAAGTGGGCAGTAGCCCACGAAAGCTTATGCTCTAATAAATTTGTTAGTCTCTAAGGTGCCACAAGTACTCCTGTTCTTTTTGCGGATACAGACTAACACGGCTACTACTCTGAAACCTAACTACAGATAATATGTCTTTCATTTAATCAATCAGTTTTAAATGCAAAACATATTTTGGTAAATTTACCTTTTCTTCTTATGTATCCAGTATACTGAAGGTCATTTTATTAATAAAAACAATATTAAAAATGCCATTTGTGCTTTTTTAATTAATTTCCAATTTCTATTCAAATGCAGCCAGATACAAACTTCAAGTAAAAAATTAATCATCTAGTAAATAAAAATGCATCATTCACCATTTTCTATCATCACATAAAAAGGTAAAAGTTAAGAATCTGAATACATGTATGTTACGCTTTATAATTACTTAAATTTATGTAGATATAATGTATCCTCCTGGTTAGCAAAAAGAAGTACCAAATTTAGAGTAAAGGTAATATTTAGCTCCAAATGCACATTTGAATATCTATCGGCCAATGAGAACCAACCTTTCTTTATGAAAATAACTAAAACGTATAAATGTAAAACAAGATTAAAACGATTAAAATCAAGGTTTCCTGCTTGCTGATTTAAATCAATCCACCTTGATCTAAATAAACCAGACAAACATAAGACAGACCCAGGATGACAGCTCATGAGATGGAAAGTGTGGAGACTAAGGCTAGGTCTACACTACCCACCTGAATCGGCGGGTAGAAATCGATCTCTCGGGGATCGAATTATCGCGTCTCGTCGGGACGCGACAATCGATCCCCGAATCGATGCTCTTACTCCACCAGCGGAGGTGGGAGTAAGCGCCATCGACGGGGAGCCGCGGAGGTCTATTTTGCCGCCGTCCTCACAGCGGGGTAAGTCGGCTCCGATAGGTCGAATTCAGCTACGCTATTCATGTAGCTGAATTTGCGTATCTTAAATCGACCCCTCCCCCCCATAGCGAAGACCTGCCCTGAGAAGAAAAGACTACTTAAAGAGGAGACTGTGTGCTAGGAACAGGGAGTAGCATGACTGAAGGTAAAAAGCAGAGAGTGATAGCATGAGACACAGAGTAAGTCTACACAGCATTTTGGCATGAGCCTCCCAGCCCTCATTGACAGACTCATGCTAGTGCTCTAAAATAAGCTGTATAGACAGTGCTTTGAAGTTGCAGCTCAGGCTCTGAAACTCACTCCCACTCCCTAGGCTTCAGAGTCCAATTTTAGAGCACTAGAGTGAACCCCACTAACCCAAGAATATCGACCCAGGCCAGGAGGCTCGCTCCTAAATGCTGTGTAGATATACTCACAGCGCGCAGGAAGGTGAGAAGACTGTGAAGAAGCTAGGAAAAGGGGATAGTAGAGAGAAATGAATATAAAGCAGATGAGGGCAAGATTATGTAAAGCTTTGCTAGTGGGGAGGAGCTTGATTATTATGCTGTAAAGGAGAAAAAGACAATAGGATTCAATGGGGGGGGGAGATAATGTGGTTGGAGAAGGGAAAGATGACATCAGGAAGCAGCACTGTGGATGGAATAGTGGCAGATGTTTGCCATACCGTGTTACCCAGATCTAGAAGTGCCTCATTGATGGGTAACATCACACTGGAAGGTGTTACTGACTGCAAGATAACCAGCAGTTTATGCTGCAGCTCCTTGATCGCTTTAAGAGGAATCTGAAGTGTGAGAGCTTTCCTCCTAATGAGGTTTTGAAATTGTCTGAAGTTATCAGCTATGGAAGGCGGTGGAGACATGACCACCTCATGGGGCATCAAAGATGAGATGGGAGTTTCAGGGGGTGATTTTTTTCATCCACCCTAACCTCCTGTTTCTCAAGTTGTCCTGTGTGGGGGCTGGTTGGGGAGGGGGAGGTTGCACAATCCTGATTTCCCTATGAGATAGTATCGGTGGTCTTGCAAACTGCTGTCAATAAGCCACCCAGAGGTCCCAGTATGGCCACTGTGGTCCATACGAAAGTGGAGGTCGCATGCAGGACTGATTCCACCACCCTCGGTGACCAGTTCAATACTGCCTGTGACTAGCTGGAAAGAGATTCCTGAAGTAGTATGCTGAGAACCTGACCAAAATTGAGAAGAGTGATTGAAAGTCTTCCTTGTCCTCCTCCACATCATCCCATGGAGAGGCACCCATTGAAAACGGAGGAGAGTCCTGTGGTGCTTGAGGATAGTAGCCCGGAGACCAGGGCCTCAATACCAAAAAAGCGCTTGGTACCCATAAGAAGCGGAGAGTCTGATTCATCCAATACCAAAAGGTCCTTAGAGTATTGGAATTCCTGTGGTACGAAAGGGATCCAGTACTGATTTTGCAGCAGAGGCCATGGTTGCTGAAGCCGATGGTACCAATGATGAACACACTGTAGTTGAAGATGGACAGCTGGGTGCCCTATGCTTACTCTCCTTGCCGGTAGAGGTTACTGGAACCCTATCAGAGCCAGGTTTCTTCTTCTTGGAGCTCCAGGGCTTCATGGCCTAGTCAGTACTAGTAGTGAAATCCTTGGCCTCAATGGTATCCTCGGACACTGCACATTATCTGGGGACCTGGTGTTTTTTGGAGCTGGCTCTTTGCAGTGAGTCCACGCTGTTCTTTTTGGGAGTCTTCTCAGAAGCCCCCAAAGTCTACCCTTCCTTAGGGGCACTTGCCACAAGAGGCAAGAAGAGGCACTGGATCCATCCAGGGACAGATGTAAAGGGCAAGGGGTCGCAGGGAGTGTTCCATCGCAAAATCTTAGGTTGATCTTCTTCCCTGGCCTAGACTTGAGGACCAAGGAGAAGTTACACTTCTGGGAGATGAGGGACTCCCCCAAGCAAGAGACATGTTTAGAGTGTCCATGGCTTACAGGAATAGCCTCTCAGCAGGAGGGATAGTGTTTGAAGCCTGGCAAGCCAGACGTGTCCTGCCAGGTAAACAAGTTTCCTAGAGGGAAAAACAAGCAGAGAACAAACAATCCCCTCAATACCTATGCAAACTAACTACTAACTATACTACCAGCTACTAAGTTTCTACCAGACTAAGTAACTTAGCACTAAGGAAAAACAGAAACGTCGAGGCACGCTCAAGGCGGACATGTTATGGCTCTGTCTCAGGCCGAGGTGATTGAGAAGGAATCGAGGTGAGAATACTAACCTTGGGGTGAGTGAGGTTTTTTGGCTGTTTGTGTTTCTCTCTCTTTCAGGTTATTTCAGTTACTGGGTCAGTTGGGATTGTGTGTCTGGGGACTGTTTGAGCCTTTGTTCCCTGGATCATCCTTGATCATATTTGATCAGTCTCAATCAGCCTTGTGATCATCCTCCCACTGTGTGATTAATGAGGGGGTAGGGCTGACCTAGGAGAGAAGGCCTTAAAAGCCAGAGGCTAAGCAACCAAGGGATCGCAAACAGGGGAGTTTGAGAGGGAGTTTGTAGGAGGGAATTGTAATATAATCTCTATGGTTAGGAAGGGCCGCATCACTGGGGTCAAAGCTGCTCCTGTCTCCTCCACCTGCACCTGTATCCAGACAGACAACCTAATCATGGATGCCTCTATCTAGAGCCTGGTGTGGATTTGCAGAGACTGTGGCCTTCATTTACCACGCTCAGAAAGCTAGGGTGGGGAGGACCATCCAGTGAGAAAGGTGCCTGCTGGTGGAATCTCTCAGGAAGCAGGTGAGAGAGCTACAGGAGGAGGTGGTTAGGCTGAGGAGCCTCCGTGCCCACGAGGAATTCCACGAGAGTATTCACATGGAGACATCAAAGACTGAGGAAGCTATCCAGCTACAGAGGACTGCTGAAACACCACCAGGGGAGGAGGATATGGCTCTGTCACAGGGAGGACACTGGCAGCTGGTTACTTCTGGCAGCAGGCAGTGCTCCACCCCTCCTCCCAACCCACCCACCATGGTGATGGAAAACCGCTGCCCTGGCAATGAGCTATGAGGAATCACCCCTGGAGGAGAAGGAGAAGCCATGCACCCCCAAGGCTGGGAGGATCACAGCCACCACTCCCAGGAGGAAACAGAGTAGCGGTGGTTGGTGACTCTTTTCTGAGGGGGACAGAGGCACTCATCTGTCGTCCTGACATGGCATCACAGGAGGTATGTAGCCCTCCAGGGGCCCGTATCCAAGACGTTACAGAGGGATTGTCGAGGATCATCCCCGTTCTCCCCTACTACCACATGCTGCTCATCCATGTGGGCAATAATAATACTGCAAGGTATGACCCTCAGCAGATCAGAAGTGACTACAGGGCTCTAGGAGTAAGGATGAAGGAATTGGGAGCACAGGTGGTGTTCTCTTCGATCCTTCTGGTCAAGGGTAGGGACCCAGGCAAAGACAGATGCATCCTGGAGGTGAATGCCTGGCTGCAAAGTTGGTGTCGCCAGGAGGACTTCGGCTTCCTTGACCACGGGATGCTGTTCCAGGAAGGAGGACTGCTAAGTAGAGATGGGGTTCACCTATTGAGGAAGGGGAAGAGCATATTTGGATACAGACTGGCTAACCTAGGGAGGAGGGCTTTAAACTAGGTTCGAAGGGGGCAGGTGATCAAAGCCCACAGGTAAGTCAAGAACACGGAGACCTGGGAGAAGGTTCGGAATTTGGGGGGAGCAAGGGCTGTTATAGCAGGGATAAACGAGAGACAAGACAGAACGGGCAGGGTGGTGGTGGAAATCAAATTAGTATCTTAGATGTCTGTATACTAATGCGACAAGTAGAGGGAATAAGCAGGAAGAACTTGAAATGCTAGTAAATAAACACAACTGTAACACAGTTGGCATCACAGAGACCTGGTGGGATAATACGCATGACTGGAATATTGGTATAGAAGGGTACAGCTTGCTCAAGAAGGACAGGCAGGGAAAAAAGGGAGGAGGTGTTGCCTTATATATTAAAAATGTATACACTTGGACTGAGGTTGAGATGGAAATAGGTGACAGCCTTGTTGAAGTCTCTGGGTAAGGATAAAAGGGATAAAAACAAGGGTGATGTCATGGTAGGGGTCTGCTACAGACCACCTAACCAGGAAGAAGAGGTGGATGAGGATTTTTTAAAACTAACAAAACTGACTAACAATCATCTAAAGCACAGGACTTGGCGGAGATGTGGGACTTCAACTACCCAGACATCTGTTGGGAAAATAACACAGCAGGGCACAGATTATCCAATAAGTTCTTAGAATGTATTGGAGACAATTTTTTATTTCAGAAGATGGAGACAGCTACTAGGGGAGAGGCTGTTCTAGATTTGATTTTGACAAATAGGGAGGAACTGGTTGAGGATTTGAAAGTGGAAGGCAGCTTGGGTGAAAGTGATAATGAAATGATAAGAGTTCATGATTCTAAGGAATGGTAGGAGGGAGAACAGCACAATAAAGACAATGGATTTCAAGAAGGCCAACTTAAGCAAACTCAGGAAGTAGGTAGGTAAGAGACCATGGGAAGCTAGTCTAAGGGGAAAAACAATAGAAGACAGTTGGCAGTTTTTCAAAGAGACATTATTAAGGGCACAAGAGCAAACTATCCCACTGCGTTGGAAAGATAGGAAGTATGACGAGACCACCTGGCTTAACCAGGAGATCTTCAGTGATTTAAAAATCAAAAAGAAGAGTCCTACAAAAAGTGGAAACTAGGTCAAATTACAAAGGATGAATATAAACAAACAACACAAGTATGTAGGGACAAAATTAAGAAGGCCAACGCACAAAACGAGATCAAACTAGCTAGAGACATAAAAGGTAACAAGAAAACATTCTACAAATACATTAAAAGCAAGAGGAAGACCAATGATGGAGGGGGGGGGAAATAACAGAAAATGTGGAAATGACAGAGGTGCTTAATGACTTCTTTGTTTTGGTTTTCACCAAGAAGGTTGGTGGTGATTGGATGGCTAACACAGTGAATGCCAGTGAAAATGAGGTAGGATCAGAAGAGGCTAAAATAGGGAAAGAACAAGTTAAAAAATACTTGGACAAATTAGATGTCTTTAAGTTACCAGGGCCTGATGAAATGCATCCTAGAATACTCAAGGAGCTGACAGAGGAGATAGCTGAGCCATTAGCGATTATCTTTGAAAAGTCATGGAAGATGGAAGAGATTCCAGAAGACTGGAAAAGGGCAAATCTAGTGCCAATCTATAAAAAGGGAAATAAGGACAACCCGGGGAATTACAGATGAGTCAGCTTAACTTCTGTACCCAGAAAGAAAATGGAGCAAATAATTAAGCAATTTGCAAACATATAAGAACATAAGAATGGCTGTACTGGGTCAGACCAAAGGTCCATCTAGCCCAGTATCCTGTCTTCCGACAGTGGCCAATGCCAGGTGCCCCAGAGGGAGTGAACCTAACAGGTAATGAATGATCAAGTGATCTCTCTCCTGCCATCCATCTCAACCCTCTGACAAACAGAGTCTAGGGACACCAACAGAGGCTAGGGACAATAGAAGATAAGGTGATAAGTAACAATCAGCATGGATTTGTCAAAAACAAATCGTATCAAACCAACCTGATCGCTTTCTTTGACGGGATAAGAAGCCTTGTGGATGGGGGGAAGTGACTTGACTTTAGCAAAACTTTTGATACTGACTTGCATGACCTTCTCATAAACAAACTAGGGAAATGCTACCTAGATGGAGCTACTATAAGGTGGTTACAAAACTGGTTGGAAAACCATTCCCAGATAGTACTTATCAGTGGTTCACAGTCATGCTGGAAGGGCAGAACGAGTTGGGTCCTGCAGGAATCAATTCTGGGTCTGGTTCTGTTCAATATCTTCATCAATAATTTAGATAATGGCATACAGAATACACTTCTAAAGTTTGTGGATGATACCAAGCTGGGAGGGGTTGCAAGTGCTTTTGAGGATAGGATTAAAATTCGAAATGATCTGGATAAACTGGAGAAATGGTCTAAAGTAAATAGGATGAAATTCAGTAAGGACAAATGCAAAGTACTCCACTTAGGAAGGAACAATCAGTTGCACACATACAAAATGAGAAATGACTGCCTAGGAACGAATACTGGGGAAAGGGATTTTGGGGTCATAGTGGACCACAAGCTAAAGATGAATCAACAGTGTAATGCTGATGCAAAAAAAGCAAAACATCCTTCTGGTATGTATTAGCAGAAGCGTTGTAAGCAAGACACAAGAAGTAATTCTTCCACTCTACTCCGCTCTGATTAGGCCTCAATTGGAGTATTGTGTCCAGCTCTGGGCGCCACGTTTCAGTAGGGTTACCATATTTGAACTTTCAAAAAAGAGGACACTCAGGGGAGTAGCCCCGCCCTCTAGCCACTCCCTCCCACTTCCCCCCCCCCCACCGCCCCCCCACAGAACCCCCAACCCATCCAACCCCCCTGCTCCTTGTCCCCTGATCGCCCCCTCCCAGGACCCCTGCCCCTAACCACCCCCGGAGACCCCACCCCTTATCTAAGCCTCCCTTATCCTTGTCCCCGAGTGCCCCCTCCTGAGACCCCCCCGACCCTAACTGCTCCCCTAGGACTCCACTCCCTACCTGTCCCCTGACTGTTCTGACTCCTATCCACACCACCGCCACCGCCAGATCCCCGGGGCTCCCATGCCTATCCAACCGCTGCCAGTCTCCTGATTGCCCCCGCCCCGAACTCCCAACCCATCTAACTCTCCCTGTACCCTGACTGCCCCGATCCCTCTCCACACCTCCGCCCCCTCACAGGCCCCCCCAGAATCCCCGCCCTATCCAACCCCCCTGCTCCCTGTCCCTCGACTCTCTGCCCCGCCCCACCCCAGCTCTGTCTGCTCCCCTGAGCGCACAGCCACCCCGCTTCTCCACTCCCACCCCCGCAGGCTTCCCTCGAATCAGCTGTCCGCGCGGCAAGCCAGGGAGGGAGGGGGCGAGAAGCGGAGCTGCACGTTCAAGGCAGCAGGCAGAGGCGGAGCGGAAGTGAGCTGGGGTGGGGAGCGGTTCGCCTGTGGCCCCCCCCCCAGGTTACCTGCTGTGGGCAGCCCTCCCCGCGATCCCCTGCCCCAGCTCACCTCCACTCTGCCACCTCCCCTGAGCGCTCCGCTTCTCCCCCTTCCCTCCCAGGCTTGCTGCACAAAAGTCTGGGAGGGAGGGGGGTGTAGGGGAAAAGTGGCACACCTGGGGGAGGAGGCAGGGCTTGGGATTTGGGGAAGGGGCAGAGCCGGGGGGGCGCGAGCTCCCACCGGCACCAGCTAAAGTTGGTGCCTATGCTCCGCGCAGCGCTGCTGGCGTGCTGAAGCTGCAGGGGAGGGGCTTTTGCTGCCGGAGAGGCCCCAAGTAAGAGGCTCAATCCGGCGCGGCTGCCCTGTCAGCCACTTTTGGGTCTTCAAATAGCCGTCCAGGGGAAATCCAGGACATTTTTAGCTTTTTACAAATTCCCCCCGGGGGAAACCTGGACGTATGGTAACCCTAGTTTCAGGAAGGATGTGGACAAATTGGAGAGAGTCCAGAGAAGAGCAACAAAAATGATTAAAGGTCTAGAAAACATGATCTATGAGGGAAGATTGAAAAAATTGGATTTGTTTAGTCTGGAAAAGAGAAGACAAAGGGGACATGATAACAGTTTTCAAGTATGTAAAAGGTTGTTACAAGGAGGAGGAAGAGAAATTTTTTTTCTTAACCTCTGAGGATAGGACAAGAAGCAATGGGCTTAAATTGCAGCAAGGGCGGTTTAGGTTGGACATTAGGAAAAACTTCCTAACTATCAGGGTGGTTAAGCACTGGAATAAATTGCCTAGGGAAGTTGTGGAGTCTCCATCATTGTCTAACCTGCTCTTAAAAATCTCCAAACACCTGTCAGGAATGGTCTAGATAATACTTAGTCCTGCCACGAGTGCAGGGGACAGGACTAGATGACCTCTTGAGGTTCCTTCCAGTTCTATGAAGAGGGCAGTTTGCGCACACGCCCCTACATAGCCTTTGTGTCTGACACAGCGAGGCTTAGAGCACATGTGCAGGCCAAATGGTCACTGCTAGTTGAAAATCTCCAATCAAGAGCTTCAGAGGTACATGCGCACCTGAAGTGGAGCACCTACTGGGACACTAACCAAAGAAGGGGGACAGTTAGGACTGAGATCAAAACCCTGTGCACACTAACAGATCGGGGGGGGAGTGTGCATCTGAAGTCATTAAATGAAATGCTCAAGGTAGGGCGGAATCAAGAGAGCAGTCATACAAGCTAAAGGAAGAGAGAAACCAGAGTGGATCAGCTGTGTAAAAGGTATCAGACAGATCAAGTAATATGAAGATAGGGGAGTGACGTAGCAGGAGGTCACTGGTGACTTTGGGAAGCCCAATTTTGGGGGTGTGTTTTTAAGAAACTCAATTGCTTTATGAGAATTCAGAAGTAATTAAATGTTTCAAAGAAGGTAGTTTGGATATACAGAGTAAGTCAACAGGACTCAAATGGTTTCTTCTCCTGTGCTTTCAAGGGAATTCTTTACGCAGCTTTTGACATTTCTTCGTACCACATGGATATATCGTTCTCCGATTATGTGGCCTATCTAGCAAGAGAAAGCTTTACTCTTTGAAGATTATAGGATTATAACTCCTTCTCAAATTATGAAAAGTTCTTACAACAGGTAACTTTTAAGCAGCACCACCAGATACAGATATTTGGCCTGGGTCTTCCAAGACTTACACATTCAGGAAAAAATGGCATTGCGTGGCATCTGAAATGCAGCAATGACAACCGTTTTCATTACTAGTTTTCACCATCCATCTTCTCTCGCCACAGTCCCATTTCTGGGCACATTGCCAATTGGTATTTAATTAAAATTTACTCTGCTTTTGATTCTTCCTCAGTAACTCAGTTACCAACTATATTGGCCATTTATGCAGTGAAAGGAATTTAATAAGACAAGCTATTCTCTATTGCGTTTGCGGAAGTGGGGGTGGTGTGGTTTTGATGGAAGAGCCAGCCCTAGCACAGTCTAGTTTCCTAAAAGACCTAGAGATGAAATCTGTAAACTTGGGGCAGAAAGGGAGGATGGAAACACAATGGGATATTGTGTTCAATGACCCTGCAGAAATGCAAGTACATTTATTTGTTACAATTTAGGATTTAACATTTGGCAATGAAATAAATCATAGCTTCTTGCAACGGTTTCCTTAAGCAGGCTTGCTGTCTTTCCGAAGAAAACACAATAGGGCAAAACCAATCAAATCCTAGTATTGAAGTTTAATATCAGAAAGATGAAAATATTTATCATTCAGATTGATTTAAACTGAATATGCTCCGGGCCCAAAGAATACCAATCAAACATGAAATATAAAGCAGTACACAAATGAGGTCAGAATCCTTACTTATATAATGAAAGGACAAAGCACTAGCTTGTTACCTCCAGGCCGAATTTGGTCCAGAAAATTTCATTGAAACTAAAACTATAATCAGAGGTTGATGATTAAACACATGCTGTGAAATCCTAGCCTCACTTTTGAAGTGAGTAGCAAAACTCCTAATGACTCCACTGGGGACAGAATTTCATCCTTGGTCTACAAGACAATTCCTAAAAATGTTCATTCGGCAATTTTTCAATACAGGACCAGGACAAAGGTTATTGAGAACAGTGAAATCTCTAATCAAGGAAATCCTAAATTAAGGATGGCGTGTCATTGAGAGTTTGGACCATAGATGCAAATCTGTGACTGGGGCTGTTAGGATGAAGAGTTCATATCCTGTTCTATATCTGTATCTAGAGACAGGATACAGATATAGTTTCCATGTAGAGAAAGTATACAGATATACCCTCCATCTAGAGTATAATTTTTTTTGGCTCATCACTAATATTTTAACAATTTTCTTTTGATGTAAACATGGTTTTCCCGATTCAGCAACAGTATGTTTTTAGCATCTCAGCTGTTTTCATTTTTTTGCTCATGGAGATGTGCCAATGTGCTGATCTGTCTTTGAAAATGCAACTGCTACTGTTAGTAGTGCTATTAAAAAAAGATTAAGCTTGTACTTCTGGAAAAAAGTATGACTTTGAACATGACTTTTGTAGACCTGACAAATATAGGGGAATCCTGTGATTTTTGGCAGTCTGTTTTTGGGTGGAACAAAGCAAAAGCAAACCTCCCACCCTCCCCTAAACAAACAATAAACCGCTCACCCTTGCAATGGAAACTGAAAATGAAGCTGATTTTTCTTCTACAATGATTTGTTTAGCAGATTTTTAATAATTTATTTGTACCTCTGTGGACCATCCTAGAAGAAAAAATTGTTCAAATAAAAAAGGGTAACAATATTTTCATACACCAGCTACTGCAGATAACAAGCAGCATATGAAAGTAGGCAGCTTTTTTAAGGTTGAAATGTCACAACGCAGACAGAATAAATCTCTCTACTAACTTCAGTAAACAACCAGTCAGAAAGCGGGGTGAAAGTGCAGATTTTTCTGTAGTTCTGTGGGTGGGAACATAGGATTTGACAAACTAGATCAGACCAGTGCTTTGTCCAATCTAGTATCATGTCTCTAACATTGGCTGTCATTAGATGTTTCAGAGGAAGGTGCGTGAATCCATTTTAATTGACAGTTATGGAATAAACTGTCTATAAGGGAAGTTTCTTGCTTACCATAGGCAATTAATTTTTCATGAAGGTTTATATCCTTATATATTGTATTTTTCATCCTATTATAACTGGATGTTCTCATGATCCACAAATATTCAGGCTTTTAAAAATCCTGTTAAATTCTTGTACTCAATGATATTTTGTTATGGCGAGTCTTATGGATTAATTATGTACTTATCAAAAAAGTGCTTTATTTTCTAAGTTTATTGTGTTTCAGTTTTTTAGGATATTCCTTATTCTTGTATTATGAGAGATGGTAAATAGGAACTTCTGGTTTACCATCTCTATGCCGTTTATTATTTTTGTATACTTCTATTACATCCCCTTCTATAAATCTCCTTTTTAAACAGTTCTAATTTTTTCAGCCTCATCTCAAATTTTGTTGAAACTTAAAGATTCTGAAAAAGATTGGCTAGGAGTTATAGAAACTGCTACTTTGTCCCCATCATGTCATGTTCATCTAGGCATTTAATAACTCTTTGATTATCTTTTCACGCATTTTACCACATACTGAAGCAGGGCACATTGCTTTGTAGGTTCCTACGGTCAAAGGAATCTTTTTAAAAAGATATGTACAACATATGCTAGCTTCCAGCCCTGCAGTATAGTATAGTCTTAGATTTTAATGAGTACTTATCTTTCATTAACAGCTCTGCCACTTTCTTCATAAGTTTTTACAGAACTCTTGGTTGAATGCCATCCAGTTCTAGTCACTTGTCGCTGTTTCATTTATCAGTTTGTTCCAGCTTCTTTTTTGACACCTCAGTCTCTGACAACAATATCCAAACTTTATTCTATGATGAAGACTGAGGCAAAGAAATCATTTAATCGTGTGTGTATTTTGTAGACCTGTGGATTATCTCACACGCTTTCTGCTTCTGATTCAATTCAAGAATTTCATAATTATTTTGGTCTTTTAGCTAGTTGCTCTTCAGAATTCTTCTTAGCCGTCTAAATTTCCACCTGACAGTTCCTTTTTACTGGCTGCAGTGAGGCTATTTTTTTTTGCTTTTTGAAGGATACCTGTTTTGCTTGAAAAACCTCTAGCAGAGCATTTTGCTATTTGTCCATAGCGTGTATGTTTTCCTTTGCTTTTCTGTTTCCTTTTGTTTTGTTTTCATCAGAGGGGGAGGGATAGCTCAGTGGTTTGAGCATTGGCCTGCTAAACCCAGGGTTGAGAATTCAATCCTTGAGCGGGCCATTTAGGGATCTAGGGCAAAAATCTGTCGGGGGATTGTTCTTGCTTTGAGCAAGGGGTTGGACTAGATGACCTCCTGAGGTCCCTTCCAACCTTGACATTCTCTAGCTTAATTATTAGGTATGTATGAGTAAGACTCCACCTTGAGCTCAAAAAGATAGTAATTTTCTCACTTTTGACATTATGGGGTCTTTTTCACTATTTTAATAATTTTCATTAAAGTCATCCTTTGCAAAAATTTTGGTCTTGAACCATGCTGGGTTTACTCTGAAAGAGAAAAAAAAATTTCCCACAAAGTTTGAGGAAAATTGATCACTTTTTTTGGTGTACTGATCATTCAAAAAATACCCCAATTTGAAATTGTATTTTGTTTGTATCCAAGCTGAAAAAGTTTAACCTCTTCAGATTTTTCATGTAGTTAGACATCCTTGAAAATTCATTCATAGGCTGTCAGGAGTGGCCAAAGTCACTGGCCCTCCGAGCTGCCTATGACAATCTTTAGAAGTTCGAGAGCCGGGGCACACCTGCCCTCACGGCTTCAGCCCCACTCCTGCTGAAGCCCGGAGCCCCAGCAGGTGTGTCCCGCAGGGCTGAAGACCTGATCCCTTCCCCCCCCCCCCCACTGCTGGACAGAGGCTCCTACCCCATCACCCCACGGCAAGGCAGAGATCCTGAGCTCTTCCCCCTCCCTTCCGCTATCTGGTAGGCAAAGAATGGAGGCCGGGGGCAGAGGGGGCTTGCAAGCCTCACTTTAATGGTAAAAGGTAAAATGGTAAAAACATAGCTCGTGAGCCACAGTTTGGCTACCCCTGCTATATATGAAGAAAATAGACTTCAGCAAAGGAAAGTTAATTGTTTAATTGCAGTGGTTATAATGTATGAACAATTTGCCTCTGATATGTGGTTGCAGCTTTCAGAAAACAGAAGCATGGTTCTATACATAACTACCATGAGATGTTTTTATCTCAAATAGTAGAGGCTGGTTAAGTTTTTGTAACTAAAGAACAGTGTTTTATTACCAGCTTTTCTAATGTGTATGGCTTATTGAATTGTTTGTAACAATGAATCCATTGCAGAATAGCACTTACGTCCGTGAGGCTTCATAGAATCCCTATACTCACTTCCCTTACAACTTTGCCCAGGAAAGAAATTTGTAAGGATGTTTAAAACAGTACCTTTTGAAATGTTCTTTGGTGTCTTAACATTGTGGGGTTCCTTTAGATAAACAAGAGCTTGAATGTAACACTTCAAACTTGTATCTGTGTCGATCCCAGGATATTAAAGAGACAAGGTGGGTGAGATAATATCTTTTATTAGACCAACTTCTGTTGGTGAGAGAGGCAAGCTTTTGAGCTTACACGGAGCTTTGAGAGCAGATTCTGGCCTGAGAGTTTGGTCAGCTATGTCACTGGAAACATGGTAAGGGACTTCACCTGGAACAAAGTCTAATTTAAGTTTAGTAATAGGAAGCATTTTATCTTTATTTCTCTTCTAGCCATTTCTGACTTTAATGCCGTGTACTGGTACTTACTTAAAACTTATCTCCTTGTAGTTAAATAAACATTTTATATTCTTTTTAATCGAAACTAATCCAGTGTTGTGAACTATTGTATATCAACCTGCTTAGAGGGGCAACAGAACTAATATATCTGGACTGTCCAGGAGAGGGCTGGACAGTGTAGAACACACTTTTTGGGCGGGCAGGGAGGGGAAATCAGGGACTGGAAGTGTGTTGGGGTCACCCTGCGAGTGTTAACCATGACTGCTGGAAGCTAAAGTGTGGCTAGTGTTTGCTGATAGGTTACTGGGGTCAGAGTTGCCCAGACCAGGGCTGTGGCTATACACAGACACTTAGGGTGTGACCTCCATGCCTGCAGGCTATTTGTGTGCAGTCCAGGTGGGAGCTACAGCAGCAAAGCATTGTGAAGCAGCCAAGGTTGCAGGGCAAGGGGGACACAGCCCCTCACTGGTCTGGATTGCACCTTGGAATGTCAAAGTGACCTGAAGAAGAGCTGTGTTTAAGTTTGAAAACTTGTCTCTCCATCAACAAAAATAGGTTCAATAAAAGTTATTATCTCACCCACCTTGTCTCTAAACTTCAGACTTGACATAGTTAAGCATAATTAAGGTAAATGCAGTTAATTCCAAGATATAGGCTATTTTCTAAAACAAAAAACACTCCTTACAAATATTGGCCTTACCACTAAGTATAGTGATGCATGCTTTATAAATCTATTTAGAGCAGAGGAGAAATGGGAATCCTGGGGTCTTTTGCTGGTATTGCTTATTTCACTCGGGGAGGGGAGGGGGAGGATGTTGCCCAAGCAAAGGTGCAGTTTTGCAAGTACAAGCTGAGTCCACACTAGGAGCGCATTGCTTATACCAGGGATCTCAAACTCAAATCACCATGAGGGCCACATGAGGACTAGTACATTGGCCCGAGGGCCACATCACTGAAACCTTTTCATACAAAGATACAAAAGTATAGTCAAAAATGAAAAAAATGAAGAGTAATATAGTATGCTATTAAAAGTCAATGTATTAACTTTTTAAAAACTGTAATGCGAAAAGTCAGTGCTAATTTTGACAGTCATTTCATTTTTGGCCACTTAGCTGGCAGCGTTTTGCATCAACCAGAGCATCAATATTAGGTTTGATATCCTGAGACAAAACCAATTTCACTGTTGCTTGCAACTTGTACCACATTAGAATGTTAAGACTGCACAGTTAAGCACACGTGCCAAAATTAGGGTTGTGCACACAACTTTTTCTCTGCCCCTTTGAGACTATGTGTTATCAAGTAATCTTTTAATTACAGGGTCACATACTGTTTCTCATATAATATAAACCTTTTTTCTACACCATTAAATTGGATAGCATCTTACAGTGATTTTTTTACTGACTTTTATTGCGTTGTCACAGTAGCCTAATATATGCTTACTAGCATAGAACTTGCCACTTAGCCCCTCAAGTTTATGGTAAGTATGAGTGAGGGTGGACAAATGTGTGTTGCGATGGGAAGCTGTGATGATTTGTGCCTGGGTTGTGTAGTGCTGGGAGATTTTGGTTGATTTGTGTTGGTGGCAAATAAGGGGTGTGTGCTGGGGTGAGGGGCTATCTGTATTTGGACTTGCTGGTTGTGTTGTTGTGTAAGTGGTTGTGCTGATATGTGAAGTGGCAGGTAGGCACAAGAGTGTGGCAGTCGGGCCAAATAATCCATCATCTGCGAAGTCTCCCTCAAACAACCAATGAACTATAGCATGCAAATTAGCTATTGAGTAAGGGTGGTGATTGGTTGAGTTATCTCTGATATCACAATGGTTTAGTACTCTTGGCACAGCACAGATACACACCTTTCTGCAGTTGTACACCAATTGTCAAGTCAAAATAGCTGAGAACTTCAAAATTGGTTAGTAACAGACTGCAAAACCTCCACTACACCCCTTCCATGCGGCCCCGCCCCACCTCTTCCCAGCCCCCATTCCAACCCCTTCCCCAAATCCCCGCCCTGGCACCGCCTCTTCTCTGCCTCCTCCCTTGAGCACGCTGCGTCCCCGCTCCTTGCCCCTCCCTCCTGGAAAGTCCTAAGCACCACCAAACAGCTGTTTGGCGCGGCAAGCGCTGGGAGGTAGGCGGAGGAGTGGGGACTCGGCGCGCTCGGTCGGGGGGTGAGGGGCAGAGGGGGGGGCGGGAGTCGGCACTTATGGCAGGCCACAGGAAATAGCTCCACATGTTTGAGACCGCTGGCTTATATAGTACACTGGTATAGCTATATTGATAAAGCTCTCCTAGTGTAGAGTTGGCCTGTGATGTAGTGCTCTACACAGCTTGTCTTTGTCTACATTTGCAGTTAAACCAGGTTCAGTACTAAGAAATTCTGGGTGTTTCGTTATAACACGGGATTAGAACATGCTACAGAAGCAGAGGTAGAATTTAGACTTGTTCTACAGCCTGGAATGGAAACTGACCAGGTACTGCAGCAGCGTGCAGGTTCAGTAATGTGGGACAACATAGGGCAGGACATTTTTCCAGTTTGACAGCCCTGATATGAGAATTTTTTTTTTTTTTAAGTTAACAATACAGTACGAAAATAATGTTGTGAAAATGATTTTGGAAGGGGACAAAGTAAGGTAAATCTTGCAGATTTTGCTAATATTCTCTGCAAACGTGACCATACATACTCTGAAGAAAACACTAATGAAGTTCTGCAGAGAAGGAGAACCATTGACATTATTTTGCCATTTTGAATAATAATTATTCTGCCATCTTGAATGTAATGTTAATTTGGAAGTGTTAATTGTCCTCCATTCAGATTTAATAATGAAAATTAGTAAATGACACAAATCGATTTTACTAATATAATACACGCCAACTCTCCTGAAGGTATTCACTACATAATCCTCTCCTCATTGTACTTGTAGTGACTTCATGTTGTTGAAATCTATCTTGCCTAACCTCTTCTAGGACGAATAGCACTACTAGCAGTAGCAGTTGCATTTTCAAAGACAGATCTGCACATTGGCACATCTCCATGAGGCAAAAAACTGAAAACAGCCGAGATTCTAAAAACATACTGTTCCTGATTTCATTTAAGCTCAAGACACATTGTATGAAATGCACCAAAAGTTATATTGTTTTTATCATACAGAATCTTTACAACAAAAGAGTCTCACCTTTACAAGAAAGGCAGATGAGCACAGTATCAAGGCATGTCCCTGCCTCATATGCACAAAGTACCTCTCCTCATACAAGAGTCGACACTAATCACAGTAACTCCCCTGTCCCTTCACAGGAGCTTCAGTAGCCACTGGCACATAGCTTTCGGCACTACCATAAATAGCCTTTTCCCACCTGGAACACATAAGAAAGCTATTCTTGAATTCCCACCATGCAGATCTCAAACATGACAATTCTTCACGAAAAAGTTTCACCAGGGTCCATGATCATGAATTTATGAGACAAACTGGAAATCTACTCTGACTGATATCCAACTATGCTCATCCAGGCATTCCAGCACCCCTGCTACAGCTCAGATATGATTTCCATAATGAAGAGGGCTCAGACCAACCAGCTGTCTCAAGCAAGGGTGAACAAAGGGCCTCCATTTCTTCAGAGGACAGAACCTGCCCAAAGACCTCATTGTGACCCAAGACTTGACTGTCAATAGCTGAAAGAGGAGAGGGATATACTACTCTAGCACCCTTTGGAGGACTATAATGCAAAATAAATATCAGACTCTTCTAGGTGGGACCCAATCTATTAAAGTTACAAAAACAAAGTTAATTACCCCTCTTCTTCCAAGTTTGTGAGGGACAGAGAGGCACATTGTCCAAAAACATTTCTTACAGCATAGTTCACAATTACTGTGTCATTGTGAGCTTACTGCTGCTCAAATGGTTATGCTCTCATTACTCAGAGAATAACTGATCTCCAAGAAAGACAAGAAGGGTCTGACCCCCAGTATTGTTGTGTTCATCTCTCCTCTCCTGGGTTCTTATATGAAGAAGTCAACTCTCCCTCACTTTACACCTGCAAGAAATTCTCTAGAGTTAGCTTCCTTCTCCCACACCCCTAAAGGTCTAACTATTCAGGCAAGGCACAATCAAATAAGCATCATGGGTCTGCCCATGCTTGAGCATGAAGAGTTCTCACGTTCTAAAACTTGAGAGGATGGGGAAAGAGGTTTTTCTTTTATGCGCCATAAACAGGGAGGGACAAGACATGCCAGACACATGCACTCGCTTGTGAAGAGGATGCCCCCTGGAAGCATGGCATTCTACATGCATTATCTGTTGCTCTGTTACCACAGAGGAATTGATTCTGGGCCTGTGAATGGATACTTTCCCTCTTGGAAACTCCGACAAGCTGGGCAGAACTGCATGAGGGCTGGGCTGTACTCAAGCCAAATTGCCTGTGGAGCTTGCAGAATAACAAAACCATTAAACACAGCTTCTTCTGTGCTGCTGCATTTACTCGGCAGGATTTAGCAACTAGACTGAATATTCACTGAGTGTGGTATATTCTGACTAGTGGGGGGAAGGAGGGGGGAGTTGAAACCTGAGTGGCAGGCAAACAGGCCCTTCTTTATGTAGACTCCTCTAAATAACTAAAAAAAAAAGTCGCCCTTTAAGAAGTCCCCAGGATAGACTCAGAAGCAATGACTGCTGCCATCATAAGGGGAAGGAACAGAGAAAGGACTTTGGGAGCACAAAAGTCTCGCAGCCATTTTCTTCCCTCTCAGGAATACCTCTTGGGTTAGAGTCCTCTAAAGAGTTTCCAGGGGGGAGTGGCCCTTTAAGAAAGCTCTAGAACTGCCAGGTAGGAAATATTCAGTAGCACTTTTCCAGCCTCAGGAAAACCAATGATATTAGCAGTTCCAGACTCTCAGCTGTTTTGTGGGATTGCAGGATTGATGGTTGGGTGAGCAAGGTGTGGGAGAGAAGGGGTAACAGGCATGCTAAGTAATGGGCTGGCCCCAGTAGTATTTTCATAGCCCTTTGATACCAGCGGCATCATAATGTGCACCCATGACTGATCAATGGACTTTCCACTCCCTTCAAACTGACACCTGAAAGGACATGTCCATGCTGCTCATCAACATCAATCAGAGAGAACCCCAGTGGACCTGCTGGTCTCTCAGTTCTATCTACAGCAATCACCCCAGAGGCAGGAGTGTTTCTGTGGATGAAGGGGGCCCAATTGGCTGATAGAGCTGTGGGATGGATATTTTTAGAAGATCTAATCATTCTAGATAGGGGGCAGTTGGGGACAGGCTACATAGTAGGTGGTGGAATGCATTAACATTAGGATAATAGCAAGTGAGCTCAGGGTCACTTTTTCACAATTTTGGTGGGAAGGGACTGTTAATGGGGCACAGGTAGACATGATTTGATAGCAATTTTTTATATTATTGTTCCAAAAGTTTACAGTATTCAGAACCATTACATTGTGCACTTTATTCTTTGTAATCTATTGCTGTTGCCCTCTGACACCCCCCACCCCTTTCCACTGTCTATTTATACAGTGCATCACACAATTGGGTCCCAATCCTGATTAGTTCCTTTGGTTTCTATTGTAATTAAATGACATAGTGGTATCAATGTTTCTATATTTTCCTCTGCCTGCCTGCTGGAAACAGAGAATCAAACCCACTGTGGGGGCTGGAATAGGAATATAACTAAAATGTGCTCACCACAACTGTATGCAATGGGTCCTTTGTCCGGCTGGCTGGAAAAAAAGGGGTTCTTACCTCATAAGGGCTCCCTCTACAATTGGTGGCAGAAGGGGAAGGAAGGGAAGGTTCACATGGATGGGGCAAGGTGGAACAGGAAGTGGCCAGACCAGGTGTGGGGGACACTACCCTTCCAGATGACCCACGGAGAGGAGGTATTTATTTCTCAGGTAGTTCTGGAGAAGCCATCTGCAACTGGGCTGTTAACACCCACCCTCCTACCCATGGAACCAGAGTAGAACTGTGGGCATTATGCTAGTCACCCTTTTTCCTTCGGGCTAGGAATTTTTCCCTCACTCTCAGACTGGCCATAGTGGAGTGGGTGTTTTTGCCTTCCTCACAGTGCGTCAGGGACCCAGTGAGGTGGGAAGGGAGGTTAGGTTTAAACATTGCAACTTAGTAAATAAAAAAAAAAAATGTAGCAGAAGTCCAGCACAGGTACTTGCTATGAAATAAACACAGTGATCAGACAAAATGGATTGGAAGAGGATTTAGGGGAAAGCCTCCCTTAAGAAAGCTGGGAAAGGGATTCAGGGCTCCTAGCATTTGGTACAGCAGGGAGCCCCCTTCCTTTTCATTCAGCCCCTTTAACCCTTGTCTGAGGAGAGGGCAGTGGGGTCACAGCACTGGGCTGACTGGGACCAGGCTGGAAAGGAGAGGGGCTGGCAGCAGTCCCCCCTCAAATAGATGGAAATGATTAAGGAAAGAATGTCAACCTACACTGTACAATTTATTCTCTTGTACACTCAGATATTTGCTGAAGTAAGTTGTGGCCTAATTAAACTACATCTGTTGCCTCATGGCTTTCTTCTGACATGGCCTGACAATTTCATATTACTGTGGGACATATAAAGCAATCTCCAAATATGAACACAGCTAGTCAGAGCCAACAACGCTTTTTAAGAACAAATCCCTTTCACTTGTCACTACAAAATGCTGTAAAAAATGGAATTAATGACTTTAAAACTTTCATGGCTGAAAGCTTAGCAGCAAAGCCAAGGAATGTGTTACATTAAGGTAGGGTGATGCCATGCATGGAAACGCACAGAAAAAAATTAATGCTCTGATGCCCAGCAGTGAATTCTGGAGCACTGATGGAGTGCAGGTCCCATACTGAGTAGCAGTCTCTGCTTATTAAAAGAACCACTTTTCCTTTCAGCAATTCTGACTTTTCTGTCTGTGGAAAAAAATATTAGCAGCACAAGAGACAGCCTGGAACTCTGCTCCAATGCAAAAATCTTATCTGGAGGTATTTATATATCAAATCTTTAGAAGAGATATCTGAACAAGATTCTTTGACAGAGAATTGTGAAAAATGACTACAAACACACAATTTTCATTAAAATATGTCCCGCTGTTATGCAACAAGTTAAAAAGGTAGCAATTGTCTGATTCTACTGAGTCATCCAGTGGGTTGCAGTGTTCATTGTAATTTTCTTTGCAAAAGCTTCCATACAAAGCTATACATTTTACCTGAACATACGCAATCTTCAAAACCTAAAGCCTAGATGGTTTTAAATCTAATTCATTAATAAATCAGCAAAACATACTATCCGTGCCTACTTTAGTAAAACTGCCATGTAATCTCAGATTTTCTCAGCTTTCTAATTCTAGAAAGCTAGTTTCAAAGCACGTCAATTGATTTTTATGTAAACATTTCCACAACCTATTAGACTAGCCAGTACTCACACACATTTACATCAACTCTTTGCAGGTTCCAGCCACACACACAACTTAACATAAACCACGCGGTCCTTCATTTAATCTTTAAATGCGTCTTCTGAGCTATTTGAAACATATGTAGCAAAGAACGGAACGCCATACATCACTGGAATGTCTTTTTAAAGTATTAGGGATGTTCATTCAATGTGAAAAGGATGTCTTAAAAATAGCGTTTTGAAGAGTTGGTATATTTGCCTATTAGCAATGTAAAATGCCATATTGGATCAGACTGGGTCCGTTTCTTCCTTTATTAGAAAATTACCGAAGAAACATACTCTAAAAAAATAAAGATTTATGATAGTAGCTGTTTGGTGAGACATGTATTTGTCTGAGAGTCAGAATAGCAAAGCACAACAGAAAATTGCATTTGTACCCTTCATTTCTTTTATTTGTAAAAATACATGTACAAAGCCAAAAAGATAATTAAAAAAAAAGAAATATTGGATCTTGACTTTGCTTATGAAAACTGTAGACCTACGTGAATAACCAACAGAAGCAGCATACTTGTAAGGCAAAGCCTTTTTTATTTTTTTTTCACATAACACTGGCTCCTGCCACTACAGAATTCTATTAGTCTATACACTTTTAAAAAACATATTATGGAAGAGTTTGCTCTAAAATAATACAGTAACAGAGATATTAAAGACATTTGTTATTCTTATTCATAAAACACGTCAATGACAGGTACATACTAGAAAAATTAAATAAAGCCCACTGCAATCTCTAGAATATAAGAAACCTTTGGGGTAGGAATGATTTCAAGGATCGTACATTTCTATACTGAAATTAGTTTTGAGCATGGAGAAGTTGAGCATGGATAGGTCCTAGATCTTTATCATCAGGAAGAATCTGGAGTAGAAACCAGAGGTTCTCCCTTTAGATGGGATTTGATTATTGATAAAAGGGAAAGGAGACGCTATTCAGTCTAGAAATCCTTGTCTTTTCACATTACTTTGAGGGGGATGAGACAAGGGAAAATTAAGAAGGGTGGATCTTGAAAATTAATGAAACTTTGTCTGAGAAACTCCATTAGAAGTGTTGTTAGCTGAAGTTGAGAATGAGTTCTTTAATCTTCCTCACAGGGAAAGGTGGACATAAACAAGCAGTCTTCCCTGCTCGTGTTGGGAAAGAATTTCCTGATTTTGGTGCACTAAGAGAGGGGAAAAACTGGAAGGATTTGGTAGAACTGGAAGTTACAGTGAAATGACTTGAAACTACTAGAGTGTCTCTTGCCAAAAATTTGTTGGGTATATTATTATTCACGTCAGAGGGATCCTTAGAGCTATTTCTAATGCCTTACTGAAGAGATTTACCTTGTCAAAGGACTTTTGAAACAGTTTGCTTCTGGAAGTGGTGTCTATACCTAGAGCCACATTTTTTTTTTCCAAACAAGAGGAGATCTAGCACAGTATCTAGTGATGCTACAGGAAGCATCAGACAGAAAGCAAACATTTTGAGAGTTCAGCTGTGTTTTAGTCTCCCTCCTTTGATCTCTATGGAACCTCTTTCCAAGAAAGCAAAGGATAAGCCAGTAACAGTGTTCGTCAAGCTGACACTATGCACATCATTTAACAGCACACAAAGCAAGAGAAAAAGATATAAAGCCACTTATGGGAACTTTTGTTGATCTTTGGTCCATACATCTTTTCAGGAACCCTCCTATCCCTCTATACCATTATCCCAATCTTTTGTTTCTGACTAAGATAAAGGAAGGACAAGTCAATCTTTGGGGCACAAGAGAACTTTGCTGCAAAGGGATCTGCACAACAGTAAGGTTGGGTCAGCAGTGGGGAATTTGCAACTCTCTCAAGTCTCCCTCCAAAGAGAAAACAGGCTCAGAGAGGAAGTGAAGGATAATACTGGGTTAGGAATCCTGAAGTGGAAGAAGCCCTAGCGTTGTCAAGGCAGAATAGGAGAAGCCAAGCAACCTTTTTGTTTTATGTATATATCCCTCTTTGGAGGGCTTTATTTGGCTTAGCTCTTAAAGGGGCAGGATGCTACTTTGGATGAATTAGTTTCCTGTAAAAACCACCATCGCCTGAAGAGCTTTGTCCAACTTCACGTTTTATTTCCCATCCTCCACATGCCAATCACCATGGTGTCTAAGTGCTTTCCAAAATTACAAAAGCACACACTAAACGTATTACACTTCTTTTTTCTAAGAAGAAAGATAGCCATTTTGTTTTCTCCTTAACTAGCTATGACTTCTACAAGTACACTGCAACAACTCTGTCCCCACCTACACTAAGAGGAGGGCATTCATTTAAATAATATGGTCTAAAAATAAATAAAATGGTCACAAAATTTTCAAGTGAAAGCTATAATGTCTATCTTTCAGGACACATTATTGAAACAGAAGCAAAATAATCTGGTAAGAAATGCAATCTTCTCATGAGCACATTTGGAAAAAAAAGTCTGGAAGAAAAAGCAGAAATACATTTCCCACTGGAAATACATCCTGGGTATCCAAGTATTTCATAACTTTCTTATATCACAGAAGAACATGAACATCTATTTTTCTGTAATTCAGCCCTTTATACTTTGGGCAGGTAAATGAAAACGTTGAGTCGTGTTACTAATAGTTATGTTTGATTGTCTGCAAAGCTAAGAAAACCGCTGCTCAGCTTCTTTCAAAATCCCCAGACTAACTTCCTCCCATTCAATTAGTTTGTTTGCAATCAATATGAAAAATGCTTTCATTCCTGTCAAAAATCTGTCAGCCACTTAATGATACTGTAAATTGGAAAAGGCACTATGTTATGAATGCTGCTAGTAAAAAATTTATTATAAGGATATCTGTCAAACTTGAAAGGAGAGAGTGTCTGTTGAACACAAACTATTAACTTACCAAAATCATAAGTATGTGAATTCACATAAATTATATTTTACATATATAAATAAAAATACAAATCATGGCCTGTGTTAAATCTTTGGTTCCTGAGTAATACTAATACTATACTTAACTCTTGTGAAATAGTGCTACTCACAACCAGGTCACTGAGTAACTACCAGCTGATATAAAAGCATACTTGCCTATGTAATGAAAGTGCATAGTTAATTTTTTATCTTAAAATATATGGAATTTTCCCTAACAAATATATTACATATTTAATATGTATAAACTATAGTACAGTCACATGCCAAATTGTTAGGGAACACTTTCTAAAAGTCAGTTCAGAACTTTCAAGTGTACTAGGCACACTAATATTGTTGTGATTAGCAAGGTATAAAAATATCTACATAAGAGCTGCAAATGGAGGACAAGATCAGTACGTAAAGAGTTGATCTTCAAAATTTTAAGAGGAAAACCTCTATTAAACCTAAAAATATTTTTAAAAATGAAAGGACTCTGAACTAAGTAGATCATCACTAATTCACACTGACTGGCAGCTCCACTGACAAATACAGAATTTTGCATACTAAAGATCAAACAAATAAAAATAGCAAAGAATCTGTATCAAAAATGCATTTGTTCATATAGGCTTCAATTAATCAAAGCACAACTTTAGGCACATGCTTAAGTCTATTCCCATTTTTCAAAGCCCTTAAAGTACAGGCTTAACAGCTTTGTAGAATCTAGACTTAATGTAGCTTTCATTACAGTAAATAATACTTCTAGTACAACTAGAAAATGGCCAGTAGTAGTATACTGAGTTTTTGTAATGAGTCCTCGCTAAAGCATTCTAGATTTTTGTTTAGAAGTGTTTTTGTCAATCTTGTAGTAATCCCTCCACAATGTTTTGACATACCTCTGGGCTGAGGAAGAAAAGGATTTAAAAAGTTAATGCCCTCATTATTGTAAGGCAGTCCCAGGCCTGACAACATTGGCATTTTTAATATACATGAGCTTGTCCTCCCTCTAGCTGTCTGTTGTATCCACCTATCATCCCTTGTCTTATACTTACACTGTAAGCCTTTTGGGGCATGGACTATCTTTTCATTACATATGCAGACAATGCCTAGCACCATAGGGCCCTGGTCCTTGTTCAGTGGCCTCTAGGTTTTACTGCAATACAAACAAAAACAAAGAACAACAGGTTTTTAATCTGGTCTGGGCCAGACAGTGTATAGAAGGGACTAAACAGTGTTAGCATTGTATTTTAAAAATCACATTCTAGACTAAAACCTGGGCTAGAACATGATTTGCATCATCATTCTATGGTCTTTTTTAATAGGGCTTGCTAGTCCGGATCAATTGTGCGGCTAGCTGTCCACTAGAAACCAATAAACTCACTTTCCCTTGTGACCAAACAAGATTTGAACCCAGATCTTCAGAGATCAGTAGCTAATGTTAACCCACTACATGAACTACCCCTCAGAGGCTGTATTGCTAAGATTTTTTTCTTCTTCTTCTGCTAGAGCTCATTATTTTTCCAACATGTAGCAAATGAAATTGATCCTGTTGCCTTGCTGCCAACACACGAATCTGAAAAACAGTGAAAACGGGTATCATTGCCAGTTTTCACAATGCCAGAGATTACAGCAGCTCTCTGTAGCAGAGCAGTAGAATTGTCCATCTGTAGATTTAGGAAGGCATCAGTTTAACCTTCATTTGTATTTTGAAGATTATTTTCACAAAAACAAGGGCTACAAACTAGCTTATTTTCTTAAACAAAAGCTTAGATTTTGCAGGCTTGGACAGTGGTATTTTTTCTTTTTTACTTGCCCTAGAAAGTGGATGCAGGGATTTTTTTAAGCCCTGTTCACAGAGGTACTCTTTGTGTGCTTTGGCACTATGCAACATCCAAGTCAGTGAAAGGGTTATATAGCCTCATTTTCATAAAAGCATACCAAAAGGAACTGTATACTACAGATGACATTTTTATATTACACTGGGTAAGAAACATCCTAGCATTTCATTTATATATTTACCAGTGTAGTGACCTGAACAAAGAGCATCTTAGAGTATCTTAGGTCCTATAGAAACATTTCTCTGTTGATAGCAAATATTTCTCAGATTAGTAGCACATCTTTTATTACTTTGCAGCTGGCATTTGGACTGGTTTACTCAATTGGCTTGACTATCCTTACATTTCCTCCCTCCGGCTTTCTCTTGGGAGAGGGGGGCCAAACTGGCTGATAAAAGGCCTTTTATCTGTATGAAACTGAACAAGTCAACTACTGTATATTTAGAGTCTTATACAGAATAATCATTTACAGTAGATTTGACAAACATTCTCTGTTTATTTTAGCTCTCACTTTCTAAGAGTGAAAAATGTTTAAAAATAGTAAAGAACGCATTTATTGTACCCTTTAAAATAATCCTCAGTCTAAAACAAATGGTGCTATTAGCCAAGCAGTCTTATTGTGCTCAGTTTTGCTTACGTCAACCTAAGAACTTGCTAGTGCCAGTTATAAAATCATGCTCACAGAGTTAGGGTTCCTTTCAGATTAAAGCTGATAAAATCCCTCTCAAGCAAAAATTTAAAAATAACTTTTTATAAAGTATACACTGAACATAGTGTAAATTAACCATTTTTGCAGAGGGTTCAATGAGCCCTACAGTGCCTGTTCACTTCCTAATTGCTGATACCCAGCAATGCAAAGCTTTGGCGGGGACTGACAGCTGGTATGCCTCAAGGAGTATCAAAACAAATTATAGTATTTGAATTTTTCCTTCAGAAATATTAATATCTCTAACAAACACCACTAACTAAAAATTTAGAGAAGTAAATAAAATTTTTAGGCATAGTCCAAAAGCATTTTAGTTTGCTGCACAGAATGAAGACTCACTTAGGGCTTGTCTACATGGCATCGCAGTATGAACTACACTGTGTGAACTGTAGAATGCTCTAAAATGTTGCACTCTAACTGCCCTATGTAGACCTTGCCAGCGCAAACTAAAAGGTACCTAGTGGCCTTTAATATAGCCCTGCTTGAAACATGATTACATCCATGTCAACTAGGTACCTTTAGTTCACACCAACAAGCTGTACGTGGAGCAGTTAGTGTGCAACACATTAGAGCACTCTACAGTCTACACCAGTCTAGTCCGCAGGGAAGAGCCACGTAGCCAAGCCCTAAGTTCTCTCAAGTGCTGAAGAAAAGAATAAAGGGAAGTTACACAACATCTCTCACTCCACCTGAAGTTTGCAAAGTATTTGCATTAGGGGTGTACCAGCATTGTTTACTGACACTAGAAACCTAATGATAGCTTTCATTTTCCCATTGTGGGAAAACTGGCTTAGTTTATGAAGAAAGCAAATCACTGCTTTTCCAACAGCTTTTCAAAGAAAATGGCACAACTTTCAATGAAGACAGAGGGGTTTATTTAGAAGAGAATTGACCAACTGGACTTCAAGATAAGCTTCTTTTGCTGACAGGCTAACAGTGCAGCTATGTATATCTTTGTCCATGCAGGCAAACTGAATTTTCAACTAATTAATTTCATTTTGATTACCTCTCAAGAGTGACAGTCTGAGGTAACTCGGTGACCTCACTTTTCTAAATGTTCACCTTTTAATTCATTATAGAAGGTACTACTCATTATAGAAAAGAAATAGGATTTATGGAAAGAAACAGGACTTGGGGTGGAATATGAAAGATCGCGATATTTATGATGGTTCCAGAATGAACATGGGAACATTAATTTACTTTACAAGAGGGAGTGCAAACATACACACCACAAAACAGACAAGAGCAGGTCAAAGGCCACTAGGCTTTTCACTTTCTTTGGGTGTGATATTGTGTGCATGCAAGGGGGAGGAGTGGCTGGGGACAACAGGATATACTACATGGTAGACTTGTCACCAAGTTTCTCTCTTTTTAGCTAGAGGTTTCAGCCATAAAAATGTCAAGAGAAATGCAGGGTCACCAATAACATGCAGGCCCCTGCATTGTAATCTACAGTACAAGAGAATATATTCAGCATAAAGCTTGGAAACATATTTTGCTGCTCAGAAGCCTGTCCCCAAACAGTGTAATGAGGGATCCATCTGATACAGAATTGAAGGCAATTGGTTTGTTACTTTCACTTTTCCACAAACAGTATAAGAGCTGTGTGAACATGAACAGTACAAAGAATGTTCTGGTCAAACTGAGGGTGGGAACAGGAAATGCATGAGGTCAGAGGTTGTCTCCATTACCAAATTCACTGGCAGTATAGAAAAATGAATTCCTACGGCATCCACTAGATGGAGTTCAGCTATTCCAAACAAGTTATACAGTAAAAAGAGCAGGAGTACTTGTGGCATCTTACTGATACTTCAAATGTGGAAAGAGAAAACACTAGACTAAATTGCTGAGAATAAACATCAATCTGCCTTCAGAGCTTTTAGCTTTGTAATCATCAATCATGTTAATGATACTACTGCCTAAGGAACCACCAAAAAATGGAGCCTCATTGTGCTAGGCACTGTACAAACACATAGTAGCGCAGAGTCCCTGTCCCCAAGAGCTTACAATGTAAACAGACAAGACAGACACACAGCAAATGTCATGTTAGTTCCATGATTTGGGGGATTGGGGCAGCAGGTTAAGTTAGGAAGAGCTAAGCTAAATGGAAAAAAATGAAGGGAGAGAGGACACTGAAGTGAAGAAGTCTAAGGGGGACAGGACAAGGGGAAAGACGGTAAGAGTGACAGGTGTGAAGGAGTGAAGCTAAGGGGAAGAGACTGAGAAAGGGGGAAAGGAAGTGTAAGAGCAAACAGCCACTCAGCATGGGACAGATAAAGTCCAGTGAAAACTGTAGAAAGTTCTCAATGTCCAAAGGTGCCTGCTATGGCTGCTTCTGAAGCTGGTGTGTGGGCAGGGAAGCACTACTTGGGTTACAGTACCCCAGAGTGTGGATGATCTTAGTTTTCTGTGAAGGATCCTGGCTCTTTTAATGTAAGCTCTGCCTTAATCATCAATCTTCCAGATATGCTAGAAGATTCCATCTTGCAAACCAATCAAGAGAGCAGTGGGATACATTACAGCTGTTACTAGATAAGAGACAGAAGAAATGGATATGCAATATTTTTGGTTAGGTGAAAGTCAGTGTTTACTTATATGTCACACTGTCCCTTTTATGGAAAGCATGAGCCAACACATGCCTACTCCAGGTTCTGGTTCCAGCATTCTAGTAGGAGTCCCCAGAGGTCATGTGACTGTAGGCTGCTGAGAGACACACTGGTAAGGCATGTCAGGTAATAATAAGGAGCAGCCTTCCCCTTAGAGTCAAGTCCAGATTTAGTGGCAGTGACATCAAGAGAGAACACAGTTCAGGGGGGGCTGTGAAAAAGGTTCAAAGAATAGATATATAGAAGAACCCCAGTGAAAGATGAAAAACATGAAGGAAAAGGCCTGGGAGAACATTTTCCTGGTGCGGGCTGAAGGACTGGTGTTAGCATTTGTCCCTATTTAGCAGCCCCAAGCCAAGACTTTCAGAGAAGACGAGAATCTCCCCATGCTGCTTCATCTTCAGAAATCAAGGCAGAGATTAGGACAGATATCATAGAATCACAGAATATCAGGTTGGAAGGGACCTCAAGAGGTCATCTAGTCCAACCCTCTGCTCAAAGCAGGACCAATTCCCAACTAAATCATCCCAGCCAGGGCTTTGTCAAGCCGGGCCTTAAAAACCTCCAAGGAAGGAGACTCCACCACCTCCCTAAGTAATGCATTCCAGTGCTTCACCACCCTCCTAGTGAAATAGTGTTTCCTAATATCCAACCTGGACCTCCCCCACTGCAACTTGAGACCATTGCTCCTTGTTCTGTCATCTGCCACCACTGAAAACAGCCGAGCTCCATCCTCTTTGGAACCCCCCTTCAGGTAGTTGAAGGCTGCTATCAAATCCCCCCTCATTCTTCTCTTCTGCAGACTAAACAATCCCAGTTCCCTCAGCCTCTCCTCATAAGTCATGTGCTCCACACCCCTAATCATTTTTGTTGCCCTCCGCTGGACTCTTTCCAATTTTTCCACATCCTTCTTGTAGTGTGGGGCCCAAAACTGGACACAGTATTCCAGATGAGGCCTCACCAATGTCGAATAAAGGAGAACAATCACGTTCCTCGATCTGCTGGCAATGCCCCTACTTATACAGCCCAAAATGCCGTTAGCCTTCTTGGCAACAAGAGCACACTGTTGACTCATATCCAGCTTCTCGTCCACTGTGACCCCTAGGTCCTTTTCTGCAGAACTGCTACCTAGCCATTCGGTCCCTAGTCTGTAGCAGTGCATGGGATTCTTCCGTCCTAAGTGCAGGACTCTGCACTTGTCCTTGTTGAACCTCATCAGGGATTTTTTGGCCCAATCCTCTAATTTGTCTAGGTCCCTCTGTATCCGATTCCTACCCTCTAGTGCATCTACCACGCCTCCTAGTTTAGTGTCATCTGCAAACTTGCTGAGAGTGCAGTCCACACCATCTTCCAGATCATTAATAAAGATATTAAACAAAACCGGCCCCAGGACTGACCCTTGGGGCACTCCGCTTGAAACCGGCTGCCAACTAGACATGGAGCCATTGATCACTACCCATTGAGCCCGATGATCTAGCCAGTTTTCTATCCACCTTACAGTCCATTCATCCAGCCCATACTTCCTTAACTTGGCGGCAAGAATACTGTGGGAGACTGTATCAAAAGCTTTGCTAAAATCAAGGAATAACACATCCACTGCTTTCCCCTCATCCACAGAGCCAGTTATCTCCTCAAAGAAGGCAATTAGGTTAGTCAGGCACGACTTCCCCTTGGTGAATCCATGCTGACTGTTCCTGATCACTTTCCTCTCCTCTAAGTGTTTCATAATTGATTCCTTGAGGACCTGCTCCATGATTTTTCCAGGGACTGAGGTGAGGCTGACTGGCCTGTAGTTCCCCGGATCCTCCTCCTTCCCTTTTTAAAAGATGGGCACTACATTAGCCTTTTTCCAGTCATCTGGGACCTCCCCCGATGGCCATGAGTTTTCAAAAATAATGGCCAATGGCTTTGCAATTTCATCCGCCAACTCCTTTAGCACCCTCGGATGCAGCGCACCCAGCCCCATGGACTTGTGCACATCCAGTTTTTCTAAATAATCCCTGCGACATTGTGCAGTCTATATGGTTTTATAAAAATATAAGTGAATAAAATTGTAACTGGGATATGCTTCATGCAAAAGGGCTCTTGTAAGGTATCACTACAAAGCTCATAATCTACTGAGTGTGATCATCCTATTTGTAGAAATGTACCACTCTTGTATATAAAACTAGAAATATAAAACGTAACTCTGAGGGCCTGTTGTAATTATGTAAAGCGTGGGCCATTAAGGATGGTTTGGAATCTTGATGACTCCCATTGTCTGCAGATGGCTGTATTTACCTGTGAGTCTTCCTGTATGTGTGTGTGCTGGCAAGTGAGTAATGAAGTCTTGCAGTGACATGTGATCATGTCACCTGAACTGGAATCCATCTTTAACCTGGTGCTTTTCCAGTGAGGGGGGGTGGAAACCCAGAGGGACAAAGGGTTCCCGCCTTATGCAAAAGATATATAAAGGGGTGGAAGAGAACAAGGGGGAGAGGAGCCATCATGAAGAATCCCCTAGCTGTCACCTGAGCTGCAACAAGAGCTGTACCAGGGGAAAGAATTGTGCCCAGGCCTGGAAGGTGTCCAGTCTGAGAAAAAACTTACCGAAGCATCTCTGAGGGTGAGATTATCTGTATTTAGTTTGATTAGACATAGATTTGCACATTTTATTTTATTTTGCTTGGTGACTTACTTTGTTCTGTCTGTTACTACTTTGAACCACTTAAATCCTACTGTCTGCATTTAATAAAATCACTTTTTATTTAGTAATTTACTCAGAGTATGTATTAATACCTGAGGGAGCAAACAGCTGTGCATATCTCTCTATCAATGTTATAGAGTGCGAACAATTTATGCGTTTGCCCTGCATAAGCTTTATGCAAGGTAAAACTGATTTATCTGGGTTTAGACCCCATTGGGAGTTGGGCATCTGAGTGCTAAAGACAAGCACACTACTGTGAGCTGTTTTCAGGTAAACTTGCAGCTTTGGGACAAGTGATTCAGACCCTGGGTCTGTGTCTGGAGCCAGACAGGAGTGTCTAGCTCAGCAAGACAGGTTGGTGGATTCCTGAGCTGGCAGGGAAAACAGAAGCAGAGGTAGTCTTTGCACATCGGGTGGCAGCTCCCAAGGGGGTTTCTGTGATCCAACCTGTCACAGTCCCGAACCACTTCTTTCTCCACAGAGGGCTGGTCACCTTCTCCCCATATTGTGCTGCCCAGTGCAGCAGTCTGGGAGCTGACCTTGTTTGTGAAGACAGAGGCAAAAAAAGCATTGAGTATATTAGCTTTTTCCACATCCTCGGTCACTAGGTTGCCTCCCTCATTCAGTAAGGGGCCCACACTTTCCTTAATTTTCTTCTTGTTGCTAACATACCTGAAGAAACCCTTCTTGTTACTCTTAACATCTCTTGCTAGCTGCAACTCCAAGTGTGATTTGGCCTTCCTGATTTCACTCCTGCATGCCTGAGCAATTTTTATACTCCTCCCTGGTCATTTGTCCCATCTTCCTCTTCTTGTAAGCTTCTTTTTTGCGTTTAAGATCAGCAAGGATTTCACTGTTTAGCCAAGCTGATCGCCTGCCATATTTACTATTCTTTCTACACATCGGGATGGTTTGTTCCTGCAACCGCAATAAGGATTCTTTAAAATACAGCCAGCTCTCCTGGACCCCTTTGCCCTTCATGTTATTCTCCCAGAGGATCCTGCCCATCTGTTCCCTGAGGGAGTCAAAGTCTGCTTTTCTGAAGTCCAGGGTCCATATTCTGCTGCTCTCCTTTCTTCCTTGTGTCAGGATCCTGAACTTAACCATCTCATGGTCACTGCCTCCCAGGTTCCCATCCACTTTTGCTTCCCCTACTAATTCTTCCCTGTTTGTGAGCAGCATGTCAAGAAAAGCTCTGCCCCTAGTTGGTTCTTCCAGCACTTGCACCAGGAAAATGTCCGCTACATTTTCCAAAAACTTCCTGGATTGTCTGTGCACCGCTGTATTGCTCTCCCAGCAGATATCAGGGTGATTAAAGTCTCCCATGAGAACCAGGGCCTGCGATCTAGCAACTTCAGCTAGTTGCCAGAAGAAAGCCTCGTCCACCTCATCCCCTTGGTCTGGTGGTCTATAGCAGACTCCAACCACGACATCACCCTTGTTGCTCACACTTCTCAACTTTATCCAGAGACTCTCAAAAGATATGCCCACAAGAATCTGAATAAGCAAAAATGAATAGTTTCAAAGAGCAAGATGTTTAGGATGAAAGTATAGCATCTAAGTTTACCAAAATTCGAAGCAGAACCAGTTTTGTGAGAGCACTAATTGGAAATAAAAATAATGACTAAGGAAGGCTAAAGGAATTTTGCTTGCATCATTTCAGTATAAAATGTAGTTTCTTTATTTTTTTTTTTTGTACATATACTGTAGTTCTAAGTTTACATATCCCTTTATGAGGAATTTAAATGTTTTTACAGAAAATAGAAGCTGACAGTATACCTCTGTTCTTATGGAAATATTGCTTTAACTTAAAGAATTCCACAAAAACCGTAGTGGATAGTATGGTGTTTTGTATTTAAAAAGGTGACCTCCTTAAAGGAATTTTTTTTTAAATGGCTAAATACTTAAATGTTATACATTAAAATTTGGTGTAACAGTGCAAAAGGGCCCCTCTTCATGCAGACCAGATATTTGATTTAATTTTTTTTTTTTAAAGAAACCCATCTCTATAGCCAAGAGGAAGAGGTGACCTGTCAAAGGAGATGTCCATTCTACATAACATCAGCAAATGATTCTTGAATGACCAATACTTTGAGATTTTAGCATGCACTAAAACATTTCTTGATGCAGTTCTCTTCACAGAGTATAAAAATTATATGGACTAGTCTGCATAAGAATACTGTTTAGATTGCCACATATGGAACTGTAATCTTTTTGTTATATGCATAGTTTATCTTAAATTTAAACAAATTACATATACAGAGGTCTAAAGATCTTGTTTCTAAAGATCTTTTGGGGGAAATGTGTACTAAGCAGCTGAACTGTGACAAGTGCAGAATGGTATCAATCCTACTACGCTATCTGATTTGTCAAATTTGTCCGTACAAATTATTCTAAAATTCACAATAGCATTCTTAACCATTTATGAAATGAGGCAGATCATGTCTTTACAGTGCTCATGGACACATTCTCCATGATTTGTTGGAAAGAATGAAGTGAATAACCACTACGGTCCTAGAGTTAGTTTTCTTGAACTTCTTAGTGTTGCAGATGGTGGCTGAATATAACAGATTATAGGATAAAGGTAGTATCGAGCAAGTGGTTTTTCTGCAACTAGTGGAGTTGTGTCGACGGACTATGAGGTTGTATAATGCAACAGATCAGACCAATCAATAAGCATAATTCACACAAGCAATGTAATGACTAGGAAGTAGTTTGTAGGCCCTTCATCAAAATACTTCAGAACTCGTTACAGAAAATATAATTTCCTCTTCGATTTCTTCCTAACCTAGATTCATTAAAAGCATTCTGCATAGATCTCCACTTCATGGATAATCTGAGCTTCACAGAGAAGTATTCTTGCACCATGCATAATTAATCTCAATATAAAATACTACTGCTAGTGATACTTTAAAGACATGTATTAAGTGACAATATAAAACAAATGAAATACATATAACTTAGTGTATTTTATAGAAATGGTATAACACACATATAACCCAGGACCTGGTTTTGAAGGAGCTGGCAGAAAAATACTGACCTCCTGACAGAACAAATTGCCTATATGAAAGCTTTATTAAACATTTCTATTTTTTGTAAAGAAATATGCAAATCCTACATGAAATTTTCTACAATCAGCCATGATCTGTTTCACAATTCAGTGAATCATTTGATTTTTCCAGATACTTATGCAAAACTTAATTAGCATGATGCTGTTTTCCACCATTCACAATTTGGAAACAAAAATTGTGTCCTAAAACTAAGGGGACTCTAAAATTAACCTTAAGTTTAGAATAGCCCAAACATAAAGCTGCTTTAAGAACTCAATTATTGGGTGTTGGAGGCAATTTTGAGTAATCAAATGATGAAATGTGATTGTTTTTATGTCAGTGACATATACTGTTCACTGTCAGAGCAAGTCTCTCTGTTCTACATCAGTCCAATTCCTTACCTTACATCTGTTCAGAAGTTAACATTTAAAGTGGATTTTTTTTCAGGGCAATCTCACTGATGAGGTTTCAGTAAATATTCTATAAATCTACTACAGCAAGGGAACTTGATTTTGAATGTTTATTTACCTGTGTTTTGTATTGGTTTTCATTCCCTAACTAACATCTTAAGAAAATAAACTTTTTTTTTAAATCTAAGATTACACAGAACACATGCTTTAGAACACAGTAATTCTAAGAACATAAGAATGGCAATACTGGGTCAGACCAAAGATCCATCCAATCCAGTATCCTGTCTACCAACAGTGGCCAATACCAGGTGCCCCAGAGGAAGTGAACCTAACAGGTAATGATTAAGTGATCTCTCTCCTGCCATCCATCTCCACCCTCTGACAAACAGAGGCTAGAGATACCATTCCTTACCCATCCTGGCTAATAGCCATTAATGGACTTAACCTCCATGAATTTATCTAGTTCTCTTTTAAACCCTGTTATAGTCCTAGCCTTCACAACCTCTTCAGGCAAGTAGTTCCACAGGTTGACTGTGCGCTGTGTGAAGAAGAACTTCCTTTTATCTGTTTTAAACCTGCTGCCCATTAATTTCATTTGGTGGCCCCTACTTCTTGTATTATGGGAATAAGTAAATAAGTTTTCCTTATCTACTTTCTCCACACCACTCATGATTTTATATACCTCTATCATATCCCCCCTTAGTCTCCTCTTTTCCAAGCTGAAAAGTCCTAGTCTCTTTAATCTGTCCTCTTATGGGACCCGTTCCAAACCCTAATCATTTTAGTTGCCCTTCTTTAAACCTTTTCTAATGCCAGTATATCTTTTTTGAGATGAGACCACCACATCTGTATGCAGTATTCAAGATATGGGCATACCATGGATTTATATAATTCTAGATAACTGTACAAGTTAACAGGGTGAAAATTTGATCCAACTTTATTAATCTGTCTGGAAAACATATGATTATTTATCACTTCCCTAACAAAATAATTCAAAACTGTTTTTCAATTTAAAAAACTACTAGTCACCAGCAGCTCAGGCTTTGCAAAAGACACCACTAATAAAAAAATCCTGTGTCTGGTAACTAACAGATAACACCTGCCTTATGGCATTTCTCACTCAGTGCTGGGAGGGCCTTTTCAATGAACTCTTCTTGTGCTATTTTGGGGGGCGGGGGAGAGAGACTGGGAGGGGGATTTGCAGTCCCAGACATTCGGCACTAGCAGATGAGTTGGAGATGGTCTTGAGAGAGCTCTATACAGCTTATCTTCAGCACCACGGCATAGGCACCATTAGAAGTCACAGTAGGCCTCTGAATTGAGGCACTGACTCCAAAGTCCAGAGCTCTGGGCAGCTTTGGGGAAGGGGAGGGGTGTGAAGAACTATTTTGATACCAACTGAGCCCATCCAGAGCAAGAGTCAAAAGCTGGAGAGAGCAGAAACTTGGAACTCTTCAGTGCTCAAGGAGTCTCACCCTGGAGGACTTCAGCATCCCTGCTTTTGGATTCAGAGCCTTTTCAGATCCTGTCTTTTTCCCCACAGAAAGTGCCAGTGATGCTAGAGTCAGTTTATGGAACTCAGAGGTGGAGGGGTTTGATGCCAACAAAGGCCATTCTGACTATGCACAAAAACCCCCAGCCTGAACCCATGGATGGTCTGCTGATTTTGCCCATAGGGCAAGAAAGCATGGAGCCTAAGTTGAGGCTTTGGGTGTAAGAACCCAACAGATGTTACTTCTGTCCAAAGTGAGATACAAACTTCTCCTAAGCAAAAGAGGCATCATACACGGGCAAAGTGACTAGGGAAATATCAACGATCAGGAGGTGGAGCATTTAAAACTTTCATTAAGTTCCACTGTGGATAACTGTGGCATTGACCTGGGGAAAGTGTGGGACATGTAACTTGAGGGCAGAAATGGGTAATTTAACCTCATCTGTGCTATACTGACACTAAAACCATTGAAAAATTATTTGAAACAGTATATAAAACTATTCATAAGACAGAGGTCTAAAAGTTACACAGACAACTCTCAGGTTCCTAATGCTCACAGACTATAGTGGCCAGAAAGAAACAAAGACAGTTAGGGCTTGCAACTCTTCCATGTAGCCTGGAATCCAAACATCTGGTGGCGTGAGGTGGTGCTCATGTGATGCTCACTGGGCATGGCTTTCCAGAACGCCATGGTGCAGGTGCCTTGAACCCAATGAGTGAGATTACACAGAAAGTCCACAGAAAAGAAGTGTTTTGCTAAAACAATGCATTTAAAATTTGTTTCGGTTTAAAAAAAATAGACAAGAGCAGACAAGCCTTTGTGAAAGACCCCATAATTCAGGAACAAATGTCACTTAAGCTTCCAAGAGTTTATTATAAAAAGTAAAAAAAAAAAAAAATGTAAAGGCAAGGAATATATTATACAATATTTCTAATATGCTACGGTCGAGGGTTTCTCTCAGAGCCCAGCACTGCAATTCCTATACAGACAAACCTCCGATTTACTTGAGTGAGAGGCTTGCCTGCATAGAAAGCAGGATCATAGCCAAATTTCTTCACAACCTACAAGCATGGTAGACACTACAATTTGCATATGAATGCTCACTATTATCAAGTAAACTGCTAGCATCGCTTATAGAAAGAAGTAAAAAAAAAATCTTAATTCCTTAAAAAAGGAAACACATGTCTGAGTCTTAATGACAGGCCATTTCCCCCACATTTTAAAACAGTTTGATATGCATTTTAAAAATGATCTTCCAACTAAAGTAAACAGCATTTAATAGACATACAAATAAAACCAAAGCTGGCATAGCTAAATTACTGCTGGAACAGCCTAAAGATGAATTTTCAACTGTGTACGTCCAACTCCATAATAAAATTATTTCTTTAGAGAACAAAAATAGGTTAAAAAGATTACTTTAATGCATCAGTTAACATCAAGGTTATTGGCCAATGGATCCATGTCTGCTTCTTGTTTGTCCCCAGGGAGAGACCCACCCTTATAGTCTGCAGTCTTTTCCTCCTCTTTTTACAGCCAGAGTAATCTTTTGTATCCTTCTCCAGGAAGAACATTTTGCCAGGACTACATGGAATGAACTAATAGACAAAAAGTTGCTTGTAAACACTTTCAAGGCAAGTACCTCCAATTATTTTACTGACGCCCCAGCGGATAGCTAACCGCTGAGTCTGAGACCAGACTTGATTTCACCCTAATATTAATTAATGAGTACTGAACAGCTGTCATAAGGCATGTATTCTCTAAGATACAGTTGTTTTATCTGTGCAGAAAGTCTGCATCAGTGAAGTTACTTCTGTGTTCAACACTGAAATGATGACATTTATAACACCTGTTTTTAAAGTAATAATCTGTCATCTATACATTGCTATGTAATTTTTTACGATTCCAGATACATTCGTATTCTTTTTTTATAGGGTCTTCTGTCCCATTACAGTTATCTTTATTACAATGCACCTAAGACTTAAAAAAGACTGTTAAACTACCTAAATGCCTTAAGTTATCTCAGGTTCTAGAACTTGTACATTACCCCTGCAAATGAAACCCCTTTAGGATTTTTTAAACAGATTGTTCATAATCTTTTAAGTTATCCTTTGCCTGTTTCTTTCTGGTATGTATACATGCTTATACAGGGCTTTTCTTCTGTATATCTGAAAGCATTTTACAAAACAAGGTAAGAATTCCCATTTAACAGATGAAACAGAGGTTAAATTACATGCCCAAGGTTTGTCTTGAGGTTAAGGAAATTAACTCAAAAGATCTGAGATCCACTCTCAGCTCCACCACAGACATCCTAGCTCTGTCCAAGATCATTCAGATTTCTCTGTGCCTGTGTTCCCTATCTGCAAAACAGAGATAATATTTCCCTACCTAACAGGGGTGTTCTGAGGTATTTAAAATCAAGTCACACAAGTTAGGGAGACAGTGGGGCACACAATCTAGTCTCCTGATTCCTAACATCTGTCCAAAGAATTTACAATCCAATTAAAAAACAGTCAACCTGAAATCCACATTAAAAGTGCCATTGGGTTTTACTCGTAGAAATACTTCTTCCTAGTCCAAGACTGATAGATGTATAAATGGACACTTCCTTTTTGAGCTCAATTACTGGAAAACTTCTGGGTTTTTTAGATCCAGAAATTAGGCGATATAGCAAAAATCAAATAAGTATTTGGCTGCAAAAGGCTGAAAGTTATATAGATACGCATGTACACACACAACTGCACAATGTTACTGGGGCAACTAATAAATTACTTTCAAGGAAAAAATATTTATGTTTTTGAATGTAATAAGTGTTTTTTGAAGTTTTTTATTTGTATGTTCTTAAAGTTAATCACACTAGTTTTGCTCTAAATTCCATCTTCCTTCCCATCACTGCTATTCCTCTGCACCACTTTGCACATGCTTCTCTGGCACTTGGTCCTTCACTCTTCCCCCTGCACACACTTCCCTACCTTTTGTTCCTCCTCCCCTCTGTCCATACAATCCCATTACCTACTTCTCTTCCTCCTGTGGCTATGATGACCAACCACCTGGGTCCTCCTCTCCCTCTGGTATACTGGAAAGGCTGTCTAGCTGCCTGGTTCTCTTTTCTGGGCATTCCTCTCCAAGTGGCAGCTGCTGGTTTATCTTCTGCTGACAGCTTCCATTGGCATTCCCAGCACCAGTCTCACTGGTGGCTCCAGTCTCTGAGGGATGTTCACTCATATGTACAAACAGGCCCCAGTGGAGAAAGCTAAACTGTGTCCTCCTCTTCCTTGCTTCCATTTGCTTTTAGAGGTATCAATATGTTTCCAACTCCTGTGGAAACAAGGAGGACCAACCAACACCATATGACCCTGCCAGCTCTCTGCAGACCACAGCTTGGGAACAACTGTTACCAAACCATATTGCCTCCTAAACATTAATTTGGTCTTACGACACTCAGGCAGAAAAATTCATAAAGATACATTACATTTAATTAAGATCCTCAATTACAAGTGCCTCCCACATCTGAAAATACTGGTGTAGACCTTCATACTATGGTACTTCCTCATCTTTCTTCCATGCTTGTAATAGTTAATAATGCTGACAGTTAAAGGATTATAACTGGCATCTCAATTAGCACTCATTTAAATGGTGTAGTTTGCAGCTCAAGCTATTATTTCAGGCTCTCTGCAAACTCAGGCAGATATCGGTTACACTAATGTCACATTCTGAAGGTTTACTCTGCAATTATAATGGCTAAAGACTAATTAAAAAATAAGCAGATATTCTGAACAACAAATGAGGTCTGTCTGTGCAGGGTCACATGCCACAGTCTCTGGGAAAAGCTGTGCTATGGAGTTATACATTGTAAATAATAATTAAAAGTACAGTAGAGATGCAACTATGATCTCAACAATGTAAAATATTTTCTTTTAGCTGCTCAGAGGACTTAGTAAAGTGGATGTTCTATGGATAGTATCCAAAGTAACTGCTCACCAGATTGCACTTCCATTCAGTGAAATGGTATTTGAATAGCTTTGTACTGTGCAGCCAGCATACCAGTCATGACTAATAGCCAGCACAGCAGGATTTCACTGCAGGGGAGTTTGCAACATTGTCGCTTCCAAACAATATAATTAGATATCTCTTTAGCAGAATGGGTTCGTGTAAACACTTCCAGTTCTGACCATTAGGGTAAACTTTTAAATGTGTATGTTTTTGTTTAGCAGAGTACTAAAATATTTAATGCCCCAAAGTTGTAGTGACAGGACTGACTGAGTATATAGGCATTACCATAATACAAATAAAAAAAAATAAAACTCTAAGAGCCCCAATAAAGGGTCCACTGAGTTAGGCATCATACAGACAAGTAATTAAGACATTCCCTGATCCATAGCGCTTAGATTCAAACGTGTTTCTCAAATGTGGCCACCGTGGGGCTTTGTGTGTGGCCACAGGCCTCCTGGGGAGTTATTTGGGGGTGGGGGGAGGGGCAAAGCCACGTTAACAAACATACAAATATCACTTTTCACATAAACAGGCTTACTATCTAGCAAGTTAAAAAAAAAAGGCAAAAGAAACAACAACAGAGACAAGAACATGCAAAGAACATTATTTTTTTCTATTCTGTTTAGGTCCAGTAAAAAATAGAGACAACCATACATTATTATTATTACATAAATAAATTACAATGATTTGAACATGTATATGTGCATGTATATTTGTTTTTCCTAGAGTTAATTAAGTATTTTAGGAAAAATTGTCAGAGCGGCCATAAGCAAAATTTGGTGGCCGCACTCTGAGGCCACCAAAAAATTTCTCGTGAGACCCCTTAGCAAAAGGACAGGTATAACACATAAACCAGGGGTCTCAAAGTCCCGACCCGCAGGCCATCTGCGGCCCAAGAACCTCCCCAGTGTGGACTGCAGGGCTCCAGCAATTTTGGGGCCGGGTCTCTCCTGTGGCCCTGCCTGCCACCCCAGGGCGCTCCTCCCCCCCACCATGCAATTTAAAATGGCCTGGGTCCCCGCCCACCACTGGCAGTACAGCAGAGCTGAGCGGCTTCCTGCGTGCTCGCTCCACGTGGCTGCTGGCCCCTCCCTGCGGCCCTGGGACAGAATGGGGCTGTGCCTCCGTGCGCTGCCCCTGCCCTAAGCACCCCTGCAGCCAATAGGAAGCTGCGGGGGCGGTGCCCAGGGGCAGCAGCATGCAGAGTCCCCCTGGTCTGCCCTGCCTTGGAGCCCCAGGTAAGGGCCGCACCACCCCAACCCCCTCCCAGAGCCTGCACCCCCCTCCCTCCCCACACACCCGCAGCCCCCAAACTCCCTCCCAGAGCCTGCACTGCTCCCCCTCCTCCATCCCAGAGCCTGCAACCCCACCCCCTCCACCTGCACCCGCACCCCCTGCCCCAGCCCAGAGCCTACACCCATCACCCAAACACCCTCCCTGAACCCAACCTCTCATCCCTTCTGCACCCAAATTCCCTCCCAGAGCCTGAACCCCAATCCCCTACCCCAGACTTCCTCCCATACCCAAACTACCTCCCAGAGCCTTAAGGCGGGTTCCATGTGGCACAAGTGACATTATTGGCCTGCTGGGAGGATTTGAGGACTGGCACTGGCCCTAAGGTAAATTGAGTTTGAGACCCCTGACGTAAACAAAAGCAGTAAGAATATTAGAAAAATCAAGTTTTATGCTATTTCTATGCAGATATGTAGCATAATTCACTATACCTGCACAAATTGCTCACCACTGCAGGACACTATGGTCTATATAGGTTCCATCCTGATATAAAGATGTATTCTGCAGAAACTTGGCACACAAGAACAGTACATCAGCATACAGTTTTTCAAAATAATACAAAAATGGCCTTTTTGACAAGGTGACGGGAGGCGTGCTAATATTGTTTTTTTAAATTTTACCTACTCTTTCCTATAGACTAGCTTGGCAAATAAGACAAAGTTTAATCTTGCATGAGTCAGTCCCCTAAAGTGTCAAAAGGCATTTGGATATTTTGGACTAAATTATTTGCAAGAAATACATTAAAACAGCTTAGGGTTTTATCTACACACCGAGTTTCTGTGGGCAAGCCAGGACATGAATCTACAGCACGCCAGCACGGCCATACAGTCACGTGCCATGTGGACGCTGCTATGGCACAGTAAGCACTGCACTCCAGGGCTTTCAATGCACTGTAGTAGTGTCCACATGGCATGTTACTGAGTGGCTGAGCTAGTGCGATGTCGATTCATATCCTGGCTTGCTGCGCAGTAATTCACCTTGTAGACAAGCTCTTCCAAGTTTTACTTAAAAAATAAGCTACTGAGAATTCTCAGCTCTTTTTATAAAACTTTGTTTTAAAGACAAAACTCACATTATAATTAATGGGAGAGAGTTTAGATTTAGTTCAATGACAATTTGTATTGTTGGGAAGCATTGTCAGAAAATTTCACACAGAAGAGCTCTAAATGTGAATTATCCAATGTTTTCAGACAATACACCTATCACCAAACCAAGGATGCAATCCTGCAAATTTTTATTCATATGATTAGGCAGTCACTAAATCCATGATGCCAGCTGCATGGCTGGAAATTTGCATTTTTTACTAAAAAGTCTGAAAACCTCAGGTGTTATAGCTCCAGAACTCTGAGAAAGCAATTGTTCATTTTCCTAACTTCATTAAGACTTTATCCCATATAGAATGAATGCTAAAAAATTTCACAAGTACAAAAACACATCACTCACCCTTATGTTTAGATAACGCAGAGAAATATATTAAGATCTGAGCTCAGACTCCCTGCATCTCTTAGGCACAAAGGCCTCGATTTTTACAGGTGTTTAGGCATTGCTGCCCTCAGCATCGCAATTGATTTAGGAGTCTATGACATTCCGGGGTGCAATCCAGACCACTGAGGTCTTGTGTCACTCCTGCCCTGCAACTTTGGGTCCCTCACAACGCTTTGCTGCTGTAGGTCCCACCTGGGCTGCTCACAAACAGCCTGCAGGTCATACTCCAATGTCTGCGTACAGCTACAACCCTGGTCCAGCAACTCCGACCCCAGCAGCCTGTCAGTAAACACCAGCCACACTTTGGCTTCCAGCAGCGTTTGGTTACTACTTGCAGGGTCACCCCGAACACACTCCCAGGCCTGAACTTCTCTCCAAAACATGTTTTCTACACTGTCCAGCCCTCTCCCGGACAGTCCAGATATATTAAGTCAGTTGTCCCTCTGAGGTGATCAATATCTTAAACTGAGTTACACAAACAATTCACAACACTGGATTAGTAAATTAAAGAATAAAACAAGTTTATTCAACTACAAGGAGACAGGTTTTAAGTGAGTACAAGGCATTAAAGTCAGAAATGGTTACAAGAGAAATAAACATAAAACGCTTTATAAAACTTAAATTAGACTTGGTTCAAGGTGACATTCTTACCCCACAGGTTCCTAGCAACACTGCTGACCAAGTTTCAGGTCAGGATCTGTTCCCAAAGTCCAAAGGCTGATTCTTTTGTTGTCTTAGGTGAAGGAGAGAGAAATGGAGAGGGAGAGACAACTTGCCCCTCATTTTTATAGTTCAGTCACCCTTTAAAATGTATTTTCCTGTGGGTTACCCCTAGATAAAGTTCCTTCCAGCTGTGAGGATGGAGACATGGGGTCTCATAGTGAAAGAAGTTTCATGCTGTTTGCTAAAATGCAGATTTATCTTGTCTCCCTCTTACTGTTTCAAGGAGCCAGTTTACTACTTATATGTAAATTGAGGTACACACACATTCCTTTGTTTAAGACCTGCTTGACCAGTCCTGACTAATTAGGGCTACATGGGTTTGAACATGTGCTACCAACACAACTAATGGGGAATTCATAACTTTACATATAATGTTGCTACACGCATTTCATCATGATATTATTTACCAGTGAGTTATTAGTTTTCAAATGATGCCTCACGAGGCATATTTTGCAAAGATTATTACGATGTAAGGTCTGAATACGGGGGTGCATTTCCTCACAGAGTCTAAATCTCGTTTTTGACTGTCAATGGAATTTAGACTCCTAAATAACTAAATCCCTTTTGAAAAGGAGACTTAGGCTTTAAAATAGCTTTAAAAACCTGAGCCTAGAGCATTAGTTAAAAATGCTAAGCCTTAAAACAAAATATATTGATCCTGCTATTCAAAAGTTGTTACTTTAGTGTAACTGCCAAAGTGATCAATGACACAGTAATGTAAAGTCTAATGTATCAAAGAATACTCAGATAGCATCAGAGTCATCTATTGACTTTTGATACAATCCAGAGCTATCGCATTAGTTTTCAGTTTGTGGATATGCACACAGATATTGTTAGAATATACAGCAAAAGTCTGACCTAAACACAACATTTTTGAAATAAAAAAGGCTTCATTTCGATTTAGTTCCAGGCTGAGAATGTATATGCAGGATTTCACCATGAGTAAAATGTGTATGGTAAAATTTTAAAGTCTTGACAAATTTAGCCTCTGCTATGATTTACAAAATTCACTCTACATAGAAATATAACAAGTTCCCCTGTTCAATGTTTCTTTATTCTTTTTTGTTTTAGATTTATACATTTTAAAGAGGCCAACCTAGGCTCTAAGAACTTTTGCCATAAATTAAGAAGTCACAAATTAAACCAGCAGATGCTCATTGTCCCCAAACCAGAAGGAATCTGACAAGAGGGAGAATCAAAATCCACTAAATCAATGCCCATCCCACTCCTCACCACGCCTCTCCTTCAACAAAAGCATGGGTAAATAGATGGGCCTGGTAGAATGCTCTGAAGTTCACTAGGTTTGGTCTATTTCCGACCAAGGGAAAGTAGGGTCTAAACAAGGCTATATTTAAGGCAAGTATGCAAAGATGCTACTGCAATGATGATGCTACAATGACTTTTCCCATTTCCTCTAACCAATTTGATTCCACTAATTACATGGCTGCCACTCTGACCCCGGGAAACAGTTGAAAAAAGTTGCTGTGGACCACTTCCAAGACCAACAATTCCTCCCTAGATCTTTCCCAAGTCAGGCTTCAGAGCAAGATAGAGAACAGAGATTGTTCAGCACAGCCAGGAATATCGGATCCAAATTATAAAGAGAAATATTTTGTATTTCTTGACGCACAGAAGACAGTCAATGTAAAATGCAAAATAATGTTGCAGGAGATTTCCTAATCAGTTAATGTATCCTTACATACGGAGAACAATGGCTTAGACAATAAAGGAAAATTTATCCTAGGACTTACCTGTGCATATTCTCTCTCAATTGCAGCTTTCTTCTGACTGAATGTCCTACAAAAAACAGGGGGGGAAGTCCATTAACACACACAGCCATATACTATAAATGCAATAATTAAAAAGGGGTTTTATATAACTTCAGTTCAAATGCACCATCAGGCAACCTTTACAGCCAAGAGAAGAGCAAAAAAAGAGCTGAACTGTTTGACAATTGTGCATTAACTGCCTAGCAACCACTTGCATATGGACACATAGATTAAGAGCTCCTTCCCTCAAGCTCCAGTTACTTCATTAAAGTCTCTTCAGCTTTACATTGGTTTATCCGAGAACAAAATTTGGCCTTCACACATCTAAACTTTTTTTTTTGGAAAGTCATCTCTCCCTGACTGCATCTGAACATACTAGGCTAATTGTTCCAGATGCAGGACTCATCTCACTTTCATGCATCATCTTCACTCAGGAATGTCCTGATTTAGCAATCGGTCTAGCTGCATCAGCGTGGACCCACTTAGCTCAACTTGTTTAAACCCCTATATGCCCTTCTACGCTTAGGGGTCAGTAGTGGTACAGCTACACCAACTGCTTGCCACAGACTATTGAACTAAGGCTAGTTCTCAGTGTAAGTGAATGCCAAGTATTACTGATTTTAGAGATGGGTAAAACAACAAAAGAACAGGAGAAGACTCAGTATATTTCAACACAAGCTCAATATATTATCCCATGGTTTACACCAAGGCATTGTGGGCCAAATTCTGCTCGTTGGGTGTCAGTATAAATCTGAAGTAATTATAAACACTTCAAATGTGTCGTGCCAAGTTTACACCAATATATCAGCAGAATTTGGTACTGTGACTTTATTTAATCATGTTCTGGCAAAAATGGGATTTGCAAAGCTTTCAATATACTTCTGAATTATAAGGTCCAAGTCTGAAGCAATCTTGCTGTAGAATAAAAACAGATTATGCTGCCCCCTTTCCCTCTAAATACAATAGGTTTCTGTACTCCATAGCACTAGGAGAACCAAACTACATCAGCACAAAGAAAAGGAAGAATGGTTGAACCATAGCTAACCCACTTCAGATTTAGAACTCTCTAGGTGTACCAAGACTCCTAGTAGTTCTCTGATAGTTTAAGTCATTTTCTTTTTACACTCAAGCAGCCAAGCAATAGGATATTCCTTGGTCTGCATTTCCAGACATTTAAAACCACATTTTTCTACTAAGATTAATAATACACTATGCACAAAACATCTGACTTTACTTCTATTTAAACAGATTGAACAATAATTATGGGGACAAGCTAGAAATTAATGTAAATACAGTAGACACTTGTTTGCAGGAACACCTTGTAAGAGCAACAGCCTCTTACGAGCAACATTTCCCCTGGGAACACTTTCCCTACTGTAAGTTTTCGACACTCCCCATAACAGCAAAGCTGGTTAGCCGCAACATAGCAAAAGAGCACCAATATGTTTCTACTAATAAGCATCTACTGTATCCTGTAATAACATCCTATAAAGTTCAAATTCGAATGTAAAAACAGAGTAAGCACCAATGATGCTTTCTATTCCTGCCCACTCCTCTATTAAGCCCATAATGCACACTGTTAGAGGTTCCATATTTCAGATAAGATGTAAAACATAAGTCCTGGCCAATTGTAGTCATTAAAAATTCCATGCAACTCTTTTCAAAGTAAGGATTTTATTAGCTCTGAGGGCTTGGCCATATTCCAACTCTGGTTATCACATCCTGTCTACCTAAATTTCCCTGGCAGTTTCAGCTGCATATAATTGACTCCATTTCAGAACTAGGTGAAATCATCCCTGCATATTGTTTATAAAGTTATTTAGGAGCCTTCTGGAAGAAAGATGCTACATAGTACATGTAAGGTATTGTTATCACAGAATATCAGGGTTGGAAGGGACCTCAGCAGGTCATCTAGTCCAACCCTCTGCCCAAGATAGATTTTTCCCTAAATGGCCCCCTCAAGGATTGAACTCACAACCCTGGGTTTAGCACAATTTACAGAGTGATTATATGTTTGAGTTTGTTTTGCGTTTCAGTAGATTTAGTGGGAAAAGAGTAAGTATCTGAGATTGTTCTTTAAAGATGGTGTTCTCAAATTTTTCAAGAGCAAAGAACTTCTGCTAGGAAACAAAGCAGACTGACTGACAAAGTATTTGATGTCTTCCTACCTTGACAAACCTGACAATTTCCATGTATACACTTGTATAAGGTCAAGGGTTTTATTTTTAACCTAGCCTCTATTCAAGATGGAAGTTTATGTGCACTTACATTCTACGAGAGACTATTTAATATTATGTTAATAAAACCTATTTCAACATTGTGAGAAAAATCTTGAAAGAAAACAAGCTACTGTATTTTCTGGCGTATAAGACTACTTTTTAACCCAGGAAAATCTTCTCAAAAGTCGGGGGTCGTCTTATACGCCGGGTGTCGTCTTATAGGGCGGGTGCTGAAACTTCCGAGCCGGACTGGAGAATCTGCGGTCGCCGCATATGGTGGGGGGAGCTCAAAAACGGACGCGGCCGCATCCCCGCCCGATGACGAGGTGAGGGGGTGCCTCACCGGGAAGGTGTAAGTGAAGGGCGGAGCAAGCTGCAGGCGTCCGGGACGCCCGGGGTATGGAAAAAAGAGATAGAGCGGCGCTGTGCCCAGAAAAACACGCCTCTTTCACCCGTCTGGCCCGCCCTTGTATCCTATTACCGTACCTCCTTCTCTGCCTCTCAGATCTCGCTCCTGAGGACTGCAGTGAAGCGGCGCAGGCGCGCATGTGCGAGATCTGAGAGGCAGAGAAGGAGGTAATAGGATACAAGGGCGGGCCAGATGGGTGAAAGAGGCGTGTTTGCGCTACCGCTCTGATAGTCTTGGAGACAGGGAGGGCTGGGCAGGCAGGGAGAGCTGACCAATCCAAGCAGGCTTTGTATACAACAACCAGCCAATCGCCGGTAAGGTACATCGCTTGCCGTGATTGGCTGGTTGTTGTATACTGGGTACCACATACAGTACAGCACCAGTATCTGTACCTGTTCATACAGTATAGCACCAGTACATACAGTACAGTATACAAATGTCCAACAGTCAAAACCCCATCATGGCTCCACCAGCAAGAAGAAAGAAATATGAAGCCAGTTTCAAACTTAAAGTTGTAAATTTTGCCATGGAACATAATAACTGCGCTGCTGCAAGACAATATGGAGTAACAGAAAAGATGGTTCGGGACTGGAAAGCAAATGAAAAAGCATTAAAGAGTATGCCAAGGGGTAAGTGTGCATTAAGAAGAGGCACTCCACATTGGCCAGAACTCGAAAAACATGTAGCAGACATGGTGAATGAGCATCGCCAAAACGGTTATGTAGTGACACGAAATAAAATACATTTGTTTGCACTTCAGTGGGCCATATCTAACCCAGATCACAGCAACAGATTTAAGGCCACTGTATCCTGGTGTACTAGATTCATGGGAAGGCATAATATGGTACTGAGGCAAAAGATGAAAATTGCCCCAAAATTACCTGCAGATCTTGATAGCAAAGTAAATAGTTTCCATCGATACGTAATACAACAGCGCACTAAACATGGCTATGCGTTAAGTAGTATTGGAAATATGGATGAAACTCCAATGAATTTTGATATGGTTGGAAATAAAACTGTCCATCAAAAAGGTGAAAAAACAATTTTAATTAAAACAACAGGACATGAGAAGTCCAGTTTTACAGTGGTACTAGGATGCACAGCTGATGGCGCCAAACTGAGACCAATGATTATTTTTAAAAGAAAAACAATGCCGAAATTCAAGTTCCCTGTTGGTTGTTTTGTACATATGAATGAAAAAGGCTGGATGGATGAAGAAGGGGTAAAGCTATGGCTTGATAATGTATGGAGCAGGCGACCAGGTGGACTTATTCAAAAATGTAGTCTACTGGTGTGGGATATGTTCAGGGCTCATTTAACTCCCAGCACCAAGCAAATGCTTGCAAGACTAAACACAGATGCGGCAGTTATTCCTGCAGGATTGACATCATTGGTACAGCCACTGGATGTGTGCTTAAACAAGCCATTTAAAGATCGCATTCAAGAACAGTGGAATGAATGGATGGTTAGCGGCGAAAAGTCATTCACAAAAGGAGGAAACATGCGTGCTCCACAGTTGGATGTTTTGTGCAAGTTTGTCATAAAAGCCTGGAATGATATTGATGCAGAAACAGTAATCAAGTCTTTCAAGAAGTGTGGCATATCAAATTCATTAGATGGTATGGAGGACGACTACTTGTGGCAAGATGAAGAGGAAGCCGAAGCTGAGACCACACCATCTGATACGGAATTCGATCCATACGATGACTGCCTTACAAATGTATCACAAGATGTCATTGATGTACTTATGATATCAGATGACGAACAGGAGGATTTTGAAGGCTTTTAAAGGGAAACTGTCATGCCAGCAAAACCTGTAAAAATACCGTAGCTTGCAGTTATGATGGGCGTTGCTAACTCGCCAGGGACTTGCCCGGCACTTGCTCTCTCTCTCTTGTTTGTTATCTTCCTCCTATCATCATCAGTTCCAGTTTGGTTGACAGCTTAGAAAACAAACAGCATGGCAGCTCCCATGGGTTTATTGTCTTATCCTTCCTTTCAGCTTTAGAGTGAATTAGGAAAAGTTTAATCCACTTGCACTGTTTTATGTTTACATGTTTGATGACAAACAGCCTTATGTTTATAAGTGACAGTTTTCCTGCTAAGTACCTGCATGTCATAAGCATTTGAATTAAAATTACCATATTGAAATCAAATCTGATGTTTTTTAAATTTTTTTTTGGTGTGCGTTGGAAGAGGGGTAGTCTTATACGGCGAGTATATCCCAAACTCTATATTTTAACTGGAAAAGTTGGGGGTCGTCTTATACGCCCAGTCGTCTTATACGCCGGAAAATACGGTAGTTCCCCTGCAAAAAAGATAAATGTATTGTGTAGTTTTAAAAAAACGGAGATGCATTTACACTTACTATTTTTATGCACAGAGCTACACAGAGGTTTTTGTGGGGCCCAGGGTAAAATCTGAAATTAAAGTACTTCACTCCCCCTCCTCCACACAACCTTCCAAACAATTTAACCCTGAGAGGCGGCTGGAGAGGGTATGTGCTGGAGCACAAGCCCACACTGCACTCACCCCACGTGGCAGAGCCACCTGGTTTTGGATCAGCAGCCCCTCAATTGCGACAGCAGGGCTGCTGGGCCAAATTTCAATGAGTGGAATTGCAACCCGGCTTGTGGGGGTCTCTCCAATGGAGGCCCAGAGCAAACTGTCCCTTTCCCCCTGCCCTGTTTATGCATTTATCAAGTAATTGTTACAAAGGAAAAAAAGTAGGCTAGAGTTGAGAGCATATTTTAAAAAAATTCTTTGAATTGCTTATTTCTAGATAGGAATCACTATCTGCAATAGACTTATCAAGTAAAGCTTAACTCTGTCTTACAAACAGTAACTCTTGAAGTATGCTTACTTCTGACCATAGTCCCATAAACATTAATAGGGTTATATGCAGAAGCAAGCATACACATGAGTACCTATTTCAAGATGAGGCCCTACATTTGTCAGAAATAAGCCTAGTATAAATTAATACATTCCAAATTCCTGAACATAAAATTACAGGGTTATTAGCACACCTGAATTCAGTAGATACATGGGACCTATGTATCATAGAGTTGTGAACACTTGCGATTTTATTGCAAGTTTGATATTTGCCCCAACTGATGGAATTATGTTATTGTGTACAAATCTCATCTTTCACTTTTTTAAAAAGAAGTTTCAAGCCTTCACGGTTAAGAAGAAAAGTATGAAAACTGCCTTTTGATTTTTGAAGATTTCAAACTAAATAAAAGAACTCAACATTTATTCTTTTATAATTCCCATGATTTTTAAGTTAGTCTCATACTTTGAGATCTGACTCATGATTTTTGAATGCTTGGGATTAGCAATACTTGGAGAGTTCCTACATTTTATTTTAGTCTATTTAACTTAACTTTAGTAACTGCCTCTTATATTCATTTTCAGAGCAAAATGATATTATTAACAACTATCATTACAAGAAACAAAAAGTGAAATATTATATTATTAATCTAATTTATTGACACCAATTAAGTAACAGTGAACGTTTGACAGCAGTGACCGTAGCACTGGCACCTAAAATCCACCTAAAAATCAATTACAGTAATAATTAAAACAAATGAACTACCACTTAAACATTAAGAGCCCTGAGATTATTCTTCCCCCAAAACCAAAGTCTGCAGCATTGCAAAGTTAACACAGGTATAGATCTGTGCACACTCTCCAATGGATACATAAAGAGCCGCTACACTTCCACCAAAAAAGTGAGTGATTTGTATGTGACTGAGTACTTGGGAAAACATCAGGGGAGAGGGAAATTACTGCTGTCCTCCCCACCAGCCCTCCAAAATGTACTCCTTTCCTTCTAGGTTTCACCTTGCACACACCTATCCTTATACACGTCTCATGAGCCTATTGACATTTTTAATTTACTTATTTATAAAGATAAAAAACACAGTACAAAAATATCTGAGAAGGAGGGAGAGTTGGTTTTTACTCTATTCTACATTACCTCATTATTTTACTCATTATTATATACATTATTTTGCCTCTCTTATAACATTATATAATATCTCCTCAATATTAAAACAAACATCTCTCTTTTTTCTTTTGATATTTTTTAATAATGGAATCCACCTCAAGGGTAATAAAGCTACAACAGTAACTATACTCTCCTCTTGCAATACTACTAGACCTATGGTTTTATTTACCAAATTTGACCACCACCTGCCAATTGAAAGTCAAGTTCCAGAAACGGGAAGACAGCTGTTGTGTATTTCAAGTTCCTCACATCAGACATTAATTTAAAGTAATGGCTGCTATGCTGTATTAAGGTTTATTTTTACATTTTTGTTGCAGATCAGATGAAGAGTATTAAGCAAGGAACTGGATCAGTGGAGAATGTTGTGTCAAGAAATGTCTCCAGAGCCCTTGCTTCCCAGACAAGAAAGATGGAAGGAAAACATTCAAAAGGTGGCTCTAGAATTATATTGTTGCAACAGCATTACCAGAGTATCAGTCAAGCCAGTGAACCTCCTCTAGTGCTACAATCTAATAAATTACATTTTTAAGGCTCTAGATCCACAATAAATATGGAATTGTTCACATTTTAAAATGATTAGGCTGCATCATAACAGACAGTTAAGGAATACTGTAATTGATGTCACCTGATCACATAATAAATGAGGATGTGTTTCTTTCACAAACAGATTGCATAGTGAAAAAAAAGCTGAAATAGTTATACTATAAGCACTGATCTCAACTACACTGGTAATGTTTCATAATGGAAGTTCAAATATATCTAAGCACGTCTACTAAACTGTTAATTTATCTGAATGCAGAAAAAATAAACGTACATAGTAAATATGTGGTCAAGCTCCTTCACATATAAATCTGTGTTAAAATACACAGAGACAAATTTATATCTGCTATAAGTGACTGCATCTCCCATGGAAGTCTTGGACAAATTCAGAAGTGAGCTAAGCAATGGTGTAAGCTACATCTGGAAATTAAGACCTGTGAACGCATTTGCAGGATCAGGGCCTATGCTGGTAGAAAACAGATGCATCTTAACTAGCGAAGTAGTAGAACTTTCACTAAATTAGCATTCAGTGAGTGTGCTAAACAAATCCAGCTTAATTCTCATCTACACTACAGAGCCTTAGCCAGTATAGCTGTCAGCACAGTTATGCTGGCAGAGCCCCCTAGCGTAGATGCAGCAGAAGCTAACACACCGTCAGCATACGTGCATCTACACTAGGGTTTTTGCCAGCACATCTATATCTGTAGGGGGGGGTGATTTTTTCCCACACTCTTAGCTGACACAGCTATATAAGCAAAACTTTATAGTGTAGACCAGGCCTTCAACACTGACAAGACAGAAAGGGTTAGAGGTTACAACAAGTAAAGCAACTAACAGGAGTATGTAAGTGAGGAGAGAGGCCTGCTCTTTCCATTCCCTCACCAGGTAGATTATACTCAGTTTGCAGAAAGCAACAGAGGGTCCTGTGGCACCTTTAAGACTACTGGCCAGTTTACCACCTCACATGAAACTTGCTCATTTATGCTACGCCTACATCCCCTCTTGAAAGAATGCAAAAGTCAAGCTATAAGAGAGTTGCTAAGTAAATCACAGGTATAACAAGACTTTAAGGTTGTTTATTAAGCCAATTTATGAATTTGCTGGCTTTAAAGTGTTTAATATTTTGTTTCTTTTTAAGTAACAAAATGTTCTACTAAAATCAATTTTGGAAGTTACATATATACAAATTGCTAAATATTAAACAGAGTATTCCTTCAACTGTATATAAATTAAAGTATTTAAAAATTAACATAAAATGAAAATTTCCAGTCACACAGTAAAAAACAACCTATGATTAAATATCTCCAATACAGTAGGCAACAAAATAACATGGTCCTTCTGGTCTTGTTTCCGTAGTTTGTGATTTCCTGCAGGGTATTGTGAGAACCTGCTTTATCTACAGAACTCAGGGGAAATCTTTTCACGTAGAACAGTATAAATTCCTGCAATTTATACTATTTTTTCAGCAATTACTCAACATGATATAACTTGTGTTGTGCAATTATGCAAGCACTAGAAGGGCATTTTATTAACAGGATTATCTTTTAAACACAAGTGTATTAAGCATTTCACAAAACACACCTGGCATTTTTGGATATTATCTGAGACACCCCACAAATGCTGGAAATAGCAAGAAACAGCACATGCAGCAGGCCAAGCACTGAAGCAGCTGGAGCTCACCAGAGCATCAGGGCATGGAGCCGCAGTACTTCCAACACTATCATCTGACGGGAGAAAAGAAAAATGTCTTCCCCTGGATCCAAGGGGTTGATGGGTAGAAAGAGCATGATCCACCACTGCTCAGATTACCCTTGAAGGTCTCTTTTCTCCCTGTTTCCTGGGGTTTTTGCCTCCCCAGTTTGACATTGTCCTGCATTGTAGTAGAGGCAAAAGAATGAGGCCAATGTCATTTTCACTCTCCTAAACCTACAGCCTGCTCCACAGCCCACTAAAGTCAATTAAAAGACTCCCAATGATTTGCATGGGTATTGGATTGGAACCCTATTTGAGGAAAGATTATGCAGCAGGAACATTTCGGTCAGAATTATTTTCCACAAGTGGTGGGAGATAGAAGAAAAACAAAGCAGAGACAGGTAAGCGGGGAGAGAAGACAGTTTTAAAAAAAGTAATTTCAGGGAAGCCGGAGACTGGACTTGAAGCATTAAAACTATTCAGAGATGACTATTTTGGTGTTGTTCGGCAGATCATGAAGGTTAGCTGAAATTAAACTTGGCACATCTGCTTGCACATCCTATTTTCATTACCTCTCAGTCTCAAATTCACAAATGATCCCTCCTGCTACTTCTTTTGAAATGTAAAGCAAGGGTAACTGAAATTCAATACAGTATTGGTCTGGTGTAAGGTTTTAGAAGGTTACTGCAAGAAAACAATGCAAAAAGCAACAAACAGACCAGTCCCTAACAAACATTTCAAAAGGAACCAGCTGAGCAACCAACTGAAATATAAAAGCATGTCCAGAAAAATTAAAGGGAAGTAGCAACAGCAGCAGCAACCTTATGTCACATTTCCTCTTATTTTAATCTTGCAAAACTAAATTTATGGGAACAGGCACAAGATCCATTTGCCCATGATACTGATCAAGAATAATTACTTGTGCATCAAAAAACTCATCTGGGACAAACATTTAAGCAGAATTTTGCAAGGATGCTCTAGTCTTATGACGCTAGAGAATGGGCATTTACACTTAGTATGACTACACTTCAAGTTTCCCATTGTTTCATTACCCATCAGTCCAACTCCACATTAAATAAGCTATTATTAAAAAGATGTATTAAATTTACAGAGACATTAATTTAATGTTTCTGTATGGCTTTGTGTGTAATTATTGGCACAGGGACAGAAAAGCATGGTGTATGTTACAAAGGTCGTCAACAGGGCTTGAAAAACCCACGTGCAGTCTCCCCGCTAGCAAGCAGGAGTGTGGGAGGGAAAAGAACTTCCCCTGTCCAGCATGCAGGCTGAGGAACACATGGGGTGAGGTAACACAGACCCTTCCTCCTTGCAGCAGCCTGAAGATTCTGGAGGAAAGCTAATGGAGTGCCAAACGAATCTGATCTCCTTCTTTGAGAAAGTAACGGACTTATTAGATAAGGGAAATGCGGTGGACCTAATTTACCTGGATTTCAGTAAAGCGTTTGATACAGTACCCCATGAGGAACTATTGGTTAAAATGAAAAACATGGGGATCGATATGAAAATCCAGAGGTGGATAGGGAATTGGTTAATGGGGAGAATGCAGCGGGTCGTATTAAAGGGTGAATTGTCGGGTTGGAGGGAGGTTACTAGTGGAGTGCCTCAAGGTTCGGTTTTGGGACCCATCTTATTTAATCTATTTATAACTGACCTCGGGACAGATTGCAAGAGTGGGCTGATAAAGTTTGCGGATGATACGAAGGTGGGAGGAGTTGCAAACTCGGAGGAGGATAGGGATACTCTGCAGGGAGACTTGAATGAGCTTGTGAATTGGAGTATTAGAAATAGGATGAAATTTAATAGTAAAAAGTGTAAGGTTATGCACTTGGGGACGAATAATAACAATTTTAGTTACAAGATGGGGACGCATTGGTTAGAAGTAACGGAAGAGGAGAAGGACCTAGGGGTCCTTGTGGACCGCAGGATGACTATGAGTCGGCAATGTGACGTGGCGGTGAAAAAAGCCAATGCGGTCTTGGGATGTATTAGGCGAGGTATATCTAGTAGAGATAGGGAGGTCCTGCTTCCGTTGTATAAGGCGCTGGTGAGACCTCATTTGGAGTACTGTGTGCAGTTCTGGTCTCCAATGTTTAAAAAAGATGAACTCAAACTGGAACGGGTGCAGAGAAGGGCGACTAAGATGATCAGAGGAATGGAAAACCTGTCGTATGAAAAGAGATTAGAGGAGCTTGGGTTGTTTAGTCTGACAAAGCGAAGGCTGAGGGGGGATATGATTGCTATCTTTAAATATATCAGAGGGGTTAATACAAGGGAGGGAGAGGAATTATTCCAGTTTAGTACTAATGTGGACACGAGAACGAATGGATACAAACTGGCCGGGGGGAAGTTTAGGCTAGAAATTAGACGAAGGTTTCTGACCATCAGAGGGGTGAAATATTGGAACGGCCTTCCGAGGGAAACGGTGGGGGCGACGGACCTGTCTGGTTTTAAGATTAAGTTGGATAAGTTTATGGAGGGAATGGTTTAATGATAAAACATAGTAGTCGAGGAAAACCAAGCAATGGTACATGAACAACATAATGGCCAACAAGGGTCAGGCTAGAGACTCTTGCCTATATGCTCGGGGTATTACTGATCGCCATATTTGGGGTCGGGAAGGAATTTTCCTCCAGGGTAGATTGGCCGAGCCTCTGGAGGTTTTTCGCCTTCCTCCGCAGCATGGGGCAGGGATCACTAGCAGGAGGGTCTCAGCCGATTGAAGTCACTAAAACACAGGACTGGGGACTTCAACGGTAGAGTACAGGGAAGGGTCTTGCGGCCTGCAGCATGCAGGGGGTCAGACCAGATGATCATAATGGTCCCTTCTGACCTTAATGTCTATGAGTCTATGAGAATTACTACTTGTGTCTCGCTTACAACACTCCTGCTAATACATCCCAGAATAATGTTTGATTTTTTGAAACAGTGTTACACTGTTGACTCATATTAATCTTATGATCCACTATGACCCCCAGATCCCTTTCTGCAGCACTCCTTCCTAGGCAGTCATTTCCCATTTTGTATGTGTGCAACTGATTGTTCCTTCCTAAGTGGAGTACAGCACTTCGCATTTGTCCTTATTGAATTTCATCCTATTTACTTCAGACCATTTCTTCAGTTTGCCCAGATCATTTTGAATTTTCATCCTATCCTCAAAAGCACTTGCAACCCCTCCCAGCTTGGTATCGTCTGCAAACTTTCTAAGTGTACTCTCTATCCCATTATCTAAATCACTGATGAAGATATTGAACAGAACCAGACCTGAATCCTGCGGTACCCCACTCGATATGCCCTTCTAGCTTGACTGTGAATCACTGATAACTAGTCTCTGGAAACAGTTTTCCAACCAGTTATGCACCCACCTTATAGTAGCTCCATCTTGGTTGTATTTCCCTAGCTTGTTTATGAGAAGGTCATGCGAGAGACAGTATCAAAAGCCTTACTAGAGTCAAGATGAGGCACTGATTCAACAACAAGAAGGAAAAAAAAGTGCCACATACTGAATTATAGTGAATTAAAATATTTGAGGCATTAGGACAATAAAAATATAGAACTCCATATAGAGCATTGTGTTTAATGACTCCAGAGGTCTTTTCCAGCTCCATCATCTGATTCTATAAAAGTGTTTCAATATGGTACATTGTTGCCCTACAACCATATTTGCTTAAGAGTATAAATAATTGCCAACTTTCATTGCAAGAAACACGCATGTTTGTTATTCAGTATTACCTACCCTATAATTATATGCTAAATTTAAAGGACACCATCAGCATTAAAACAACATCTCTGTCTCAAGATTCTGCACCTACTATTGTTATAAGTAACATCTAAGATTACAACTGTTGAAAGATACTCAGGAAAAAATTGTTTATTGCTTTGCACATTTGACGCACTGGGTGCATAGTTTCACAGTTTGGTTTTGTTGATGGTCAGTTAAGCTTCCTGTCTCTCATATTAGCAGGAGGATACTGCCCATGCACTTCTGAGGGGAGCTCACATGCACACTCACCCTCAGTCCTGCAAGAAGACCTATACCACTAGCAGTTACAGCAAAACAAACTAAGAGACAGCAAGAAGGCAAACATGCATGGAGAGGAGAGAGAAGAAGTGGGACGAACATGTTTGATGGTGCTATCGTCTGGCCCACACAAAAACCCTTAAAAAAATGAAAGTTGGTTTGGAAGAAAACATTTACATTTCCTTTTAAAAGAAATTTTCAGGTAAATAAAGTGTGCTGTATAAGAAATTTTACATTTAGATTAGTAGATTTCAAAAACTATCTTGGTAGTGGTTCCTTTTATCAGCTTCAAAAGCTGGAAAATCCCACTTAGTAATATAGCGATCTTTAAATATACATTGTAATTTAAAAATACATTGTAATTAAGCACCGCTTTACATTATAACATGCAGTACAGCCCTATCATAACTTTAACGCAACAGTTATAGATTTTTTTCTTCTTAATTGCTAAAAGCTTAACTGTTGCTACTTTTAAACTTTGATGATTCTTTTCCATTTTTAAAAGAAAAATTGCAATATTCTAAATACCTTTCCTGAGGATTTTTACCTCATGTATACTTTTAAAGTATCCATTTGTATTTTAATTCTTTAAATGGGTCTTGAAAAATCCACTTTTCTCTGACAAGAGGATGCTTGTCCTGCCAGATGAGAAGATGTATATATCAATTTCTGCAGAATTTTAACCCTTCTTTAGAAAACAAATTTCTACCTTGAGTGCAAAGACAACCTTCCAAACATGAAGAAATACAGTGCCGTTTCCCAAGTCTGCATTCAGCTTCAGTGCCACTGCTGCTGCTCAGTTTCCTCAAGCCTCAGCAGTATGAAGTTAAGACAAGTCAGTTTCCACTGCTGTTATTCAGAACTGTGGGCAGCAATGAAATGGTCAAAAATCATGTCAATTTCACTCTGCTAAAACTGAGGAAAGCTATGAGATGCAACAAAGAAGGCAGGCCCTATTTTGTTTCATGAGAAGAACCCATCCTCAAAAATGGCTGAGAGAAAGTTAAAGTTGAAGAGATCCTCCCACCTTATCACAGAGAAAAGGTTTGGGGAGGGAGAGAGTAGTGGCAACAGTATCATGCACTGGGCAAAGCTAGGATACTGGGGACGGAAGGAGAGAATACCTTTAACCTTTCCAGAAGCTAGATGAGAAAGTGGAGACTTCAGACCTTAGGAATCCACTAGCTAAAGGCAGATACAAATATCCAAAAACAAACAAAAAAAACCCACCACTACCACATTCCATGGAGAGTAGTCTGGATGGAATCCCAGCAGCAGATGGGAAGTACTGGGCTTCTCATGGGGGCACTCATTGGTGGGCCACCCCATTCATCTTTTGTGTCTACATCTGACCAGCAGTTTAATACTCTGGGCAAGCACCAAAATATGCCTGGCACATTTTTCAAGCCCTGCTTTTAACACATGTACTGTTTTACTATCTCCCATATAATTATATATGATGACCTTATGACCATTTATATAAATTAGTTAGCTGTTGTGACAGTAAAAAAGTTATTACAGATTGATTATTTAGGCCACATATCTTGGTATTTTTGGAATATCTATAGGTACAATAAAATAGTGCAAAATATACCAATATTTTCATAAAACATTGTCCCCCACACAGTAGAAGGTCATGACTTTTTTCCTTTTTTTAACATGCAAGACTTACAAACCCCTTTCTGGATCCAGATACTGCAACAATGACATTTTAAGTTCAATATTAATATCACAAGAGAAAATCTTGCTACCTCTTGTCTACTTATTTGTGTAACATGATAGCATTTACATGACTCTCACATGCATCTGACGAAGTGGGTCTTCACCCACGAAAGCTTATGCTCCAATAAGTCTGTTAGTCTATAAGGTGCCACAGGACTCTTTGTCGCTTTTTACATGACTCTCACAGTCTGCTTTAGACCTGAAAGGACAATACCACAACTAAAAGTTTCTAATATGCTTCCCCTTCCTACAGCTAAAGGCTGCTGCTATACGATAGTTTTGCTAAACTTTGCTATGTGTTTTCCTGTAATTAGCTACTGGACATTCAATCAAGATAAAGCATTTTAACTCAAAGATAATCCACCTAATTAAAAGAAAGTTGACCTGTTGAGTGGAGAGTGTGACGGAAGGAGTTCCTACCATATGGAAACAAACTTGTTCACTCTACTCTGTTCCTAGATTAAATCAGATCTTCAGTTATGTAGCAAAGGTGTTCTCTAGATCTTAGAGCCCGAGTTTATAGATGTATGTTTACGTTAAAACTACTATGCAACACCCTCTAGCCCTGCTTGTTGGCCAGTTAGGCAGCTTGCCTGGCCACCATCACCCACACTAAAGGCCACCTGAGCCTGATACCAGGTGAAGTCTATGTTATGATTTCATGACAAAAATCTTCTCAAGTTCCTGGCATTTCTCCTAGGATATGAAATGGACCACACTGGAAGCCTTTCCCCACAACTCTACCTGAACATAGCCATGAGATTTGATAGTTCCATAACTCACAGGGTATCAGATACAGGAGGAAATAAAGTTTACCAAATTCAATTCAATGGCATGGCTTTGGATTCTGGGGTACAGTACCATGAGTGCAGTCAGTCTTCTCTTGAGCCATGGCAGCCTTAACCACCAGGCTCACATGGTAAGGGTGGGAGATGTAGCTGGTGGCATCCTCAAGAACCTTGTATTTCTTTTCCACTTTCTTCAGGACAGCTATTTAAGAAATCTTCCATGTTTTTTTCATCATTCTGTCCAAAATAGGGTTCCAAGACCTTACTGGGCATTTGCTCTATGGTGGCCCTCGCAGATTCCCGAACCTGCTGCAACTCAAAACTAGCTGTATTGGACATCTTTGCAAGAAAATGGGGAACGGTAGGATTATCTGCTGAGAAGGCGTTGCCCTAATGCTCTTCTGCAGTGGATAAGTATTTGATACTGGGAAAGTGTCAGCTCAAATAGCAGCTCTCATCACCCCATTCTCCTCCTGGCCCCATTCAAATGGATGGAAAGATCCAGATGATTTGGGGAAGGAGTATGGGAATATTGGAAAAATGTCATTACACATCAGCTTGGCATCTGATATGTGTGTCATCATGTATCAGCTGGGTTCTGCCAAAGAAATCCTTCTTAATAGGTGACTACAGGAAGGGTTTCTAAATGGGAATGGGAAGATTAATTATATGCATAGGCTCCAAAGAAACTAAAACTCCTGAAGAAGTCAGAAACAAGCCTGAACGTGACCTTGAGCCATGCTCTCAAGAGACTCATTAGGTGTAGCTATGTCTAGAACCAGTGAATAACCTTACTGATCATTGCCACTCTTCTCAGACAAAGACTTTGTTGTTCTGAACTGGACGCAGAGGTAATTAAACCACAGAGGGTTAACACTCTAAGGGGGAATAAGTGGCAACTGTCTTAGAAGAAGCCAAAACTTCTCAATTGCTTCACTATGAAACATGACGGTCAATGAATATGGTTTTAGAGAGACAAGGTGGGTGAGGTAATATCTTTTATTGGACCAATTTCTGTTGGTGAGAGCAAAGCTTACATAGAGCTCTTCTGTGTAAGCTCAAAAGTTTGTCTCTCTCTCACCAACAGAAGTTGATCCAATAAAAGATATGACGTTCCCCACCTTGTCATGGCTACAACACTGCCTACAATGACCAGGGTTACAACTTGAAACTTTTTTTCAACACTTTTTTCAGATGGAAACTCTTGTTAATCCAAGACATTTTTCTGGTTAAAAGGTGGAAGGGATTCAGAGCATCAATGACACCAATTGCTTCTCTCCCCTCCTCCAAGCAGTAGTGGTAGCCCAATGAACTGACTAAAAGTAGCACAAGACTGATCATTAAAAATGGATGGTGCAAGAAAAATGGCCAAAAGACTGTGCTTTTGTATTGTCTGATGAAACAAACCTCAATTTTGTGGCAGAATAAATTCTGGGAACCAAAAGCACTAATTCTATTTACACAAAAAAGTTAGTAAAAAGAAAGCAAAGTAAATTTAGGACCTTGCTTCAGCCACAAAATCCAGAGTCATCCTTAATCAAGTCAGTCATCTCTAGGTCTTCAGCTACAAGGGTGATACAAAATGACCCACTATTCTGAAGCCCTGTGATATCTGTCTGCATCAGAAGTTACATCTAGCCATCAAATGAATTTAGGGCAGTTTCACGCCAATTCTGAATTTCATGGATTTTGGAGGTTTTCAACCACTTCATTGTAGCATCATCTTATGTGCAAGAATGTTTTTTAATGTTTAAATTACATTTCTTACTAAAAAGCGTAGACTTTTTAAAAAAAAAAAATCTAAATCACTTCCCCACTAGTGTAGTAGTTTAACTGAAATATTTACAGTATATCATGCAAAACTACCGTATATACTCCTTCATAAGCCGAATTTTTTGGTAAAAAAGGGAAGCACCAGAGAAGGGGGTCGGCTTATGAATGGGTATAGAGAGGGAGAGGTGGGACACAGCCCCTCCCCCCAACAGAGGGAGCAAGGAGAGGCAGCACAGCCAGAAAGGAAGAGGTGGGGCCAGAGTCTCTCCGCTTCTGGCCACGCTGCTCTCCACCCAGCCTCCGAAGCAGCTGCAGCTCCGGGGCTGGCAGGCTGCAGCCGTGCCGCTCGGTCCCGCCCCCCAGAGCAGGTGCCCGGCCCAGCCCAGCCTGCTGGAACATGCTGCGGCTACGCGACCTGGTCTGGCCCACCGGAGCAGGCTGCGGCCACGCTGCTGCCCAGCCTGCCGGAGCAGCTCCAGCCAGGCCAGAGACATCCTCCCCTGGCCCTCCCCAGATAAGGTGGGAAGGGATGGGATGGGGAGAGTGTGGGGTCATGTGGGGGGTGGTCACAGGGGTTACTCCCCTGACTCCCAGCTTCTCCCCCCAAAAAAAATTTCCCCACCACTTGCTGTCCCGGCCCATCAGGGTAAGCAGCTGGCGCACCGGACACTTTGTTTATTTAGGTTTACCTCCGTGCCTACGGACGCTCAAGGTAAACAAACCATCTCGGCTCACCAGTGGCTTATCCTGATGGCCTGGAAGCCAAACTTTGCTGACCCCTGAATTATAGGGTCAGCTTATGAACAGGTTATAAAAATTTTCCATTTTTACTTATCCATTTTGGGGGAGTCGGCTTATAAACAAACCGGCTTATGATCGAGTATATACGGCAATTAAAAATTCTTTACGAACTGATATTTTCATCCAGAAAACACTTATGGGTCACTTGGAGCTGCTGCTATATAAATACTTAGATGTTCTAACACCTGGTTATTTTTAAATGCAGAACATAAAAGTCCATCTAATAAAAAATACTCAAAGATTTAAATGCAAAATATTAGTGTATATATAGTAAACAAAAGCATAAATGCACAACTTCACAAACTGAAATTTAAAATTAATTCCTTTTGAGGTTACAGCAGCAGAAAAGTATCAGGGAGTAGCCGTGTTAGTCTGTATCTACAAAAACAACAAGGAGTCTGGTGGCACCTTAAAGACTAACAGATTTGTTTGGGCATCAGCTTTCGTGGGTAAAAACCTCACTTCTTCGGATGCATAGAGTTAAAGTTATAGATGCAGGCATTATATACTGACACATGGAGAGCAGGGAGTTACTTCACAAGAGGAGAACCAGTGTTGACAGGGCCAATTCAATCAGGGTGGATGTAGTCCACTCCCAATAATAGATGAGGAGGTGTCAATTCCAGGAGAGGAAAAGCTGCTTCTGTAATGAGCCAGCCACTCCCTGTCCCTATTCAAGCCCAGATTAATGGTGTTAAATTTGCAAATGAATTTTAGTTCTGCTGTTTCTCTTTGAAGTCTGTTTTTGAAGTTTTTTTGTTCAATGATAGTGACTTTTAAATCGGTAATAGAATGACCAGGGAGATTGAAGTGTTCACTTACTGGCTTATGTATGTTACCATTCCTGATGTCCGATTTGTGTCCATTTATTCTTTTGCGGAGGGACTGTCCGGTTTGGCCAATGTACACGGCAGAGGGGCATTGCTGGCACATGATGGCATATATCACATTAGTGGATGTGCAGGTGAATGAGCCCTCAGCCACACCGAGCCCTCAGCCACACCATCAAGGGCTCATTCACCTGCACAGCCACTAACCACATCCAGCTTTTTCTCTCCTGGAATTGACACCTCCTCATCCATTATTGGGAGTGGACAACATCCACCCTGATTGAATTGGCCCTGTCAACACTGGTTCTCCACTTGCGAAGTAACTCCCTGCTCTCCATGTGTCAGTATATAATGACTGCATCTGTAACTTTCACTCTATGCATCCGAAGAAGTGAGGTTTTTACCCACGAAAGCTGATGCCCAAACAAATCTGTTAGTCTTTAAGGTGCCACCAGACTCCTTGTTGTTTTAGCAGCAGAAAAATGCATCCAAATTCAGTAGCTTCCCTTTCCTTGATAGTTCTATCACAAAAGTGATTAATCAATTGTCTTTGAAATTTCATTTTAAATATGCTTCCGAGTTAAGGCTTTGTCAACTGACCTATTCTAATACACGTTACCCTTAATACATACTATTTTCAGAAGATATAAGATCTCTTTATTATAGCTGCATGAACAATACTCCTTTCATTAACAATACACGTGAACACAAAGGAAAAAAATATTCCAGACAACATTAAACAGCAAGCATTGTACTCCTTGTAAATCACACTACTATATAGTTAGGGATTAGAATGAGTTGCCATTAGCAACAGAGCTAAAAATCAATTCTGTTACTGTGTATCTAGAATTCTCTTAACGCCAAAAGTAGTAAATCCTTGCTGCAATTCCAGTTTCAGTCACACAGACATCAGTGGCCAGAACATGATTAGAGGGACATCATACCCAGGCACAATACAACTCTAAAACAATAGATTAACAGCATTTCCTATTCAGAAAGGGGGAAAAAAAGCTAACAAAGCTGCTGGTGGGAAACAAAAGCTATTAACATCAGTACCCCTCTTTGCTGTATACAACTGCTATAATGTTAAATATTTACCAAAAACACTAAGACTTGGTTTTCCTGATTAGGATCATTTTAAGTAAGCTGAATCAGGTTTGTATTTTAATACAAAAAAAATAAACTAAGAAATAAGAAAGTGATCCAACTTAGACAAATTCAAATATAATATTTAGATCTTGCACAAAATTGATCCTTCTCATTCTCAAGGTTTGGGAGACAGAAGATTGAGAACCATAATAATCTTACTTATGAAAATGCTGACACAGAAATTCAAAGGATTTGGTCTCAGAACGGTATCACTTTACTTAACTACTCCCTGCAGAACTCAAACCAAAGTTCTTCATTACTTGTACCCTGAATCTGTAAAGTATTTAATGGTGAGTAGCAATATTAGAATTCTTACCTGGTTCATGTGTGTCACGTTTTAGGAATACTGGAAGTGCCATCCGGACTCTATATCATGTAGATAATAGGTTTTATTTGCTTCCATTGCCCACTTTTGGTGCAGCATCCATGGATTCATTACAATGGGTACATCAGCCTGAAGTTTGGGGGCAGAACTGGACCTGTCGGTCACTGGCAGCAGGGGAGTGCTCCGCCACCTGACCTTCCCGCAAGCTGAGAATTTCCATAGCCATGACAGTTCAAATCTAATTCCTAAATTATATTATGTTTAATATTCTTTGAGGAAAAATACAATTTCTCCTACTGTAGAGCCTGGGAAATTACACCTAATAACAAACCCAAATACTTGGGTATCAAATTCCAGCTCTATTCAGGATGATCCATTTGTCGCCAGGATGGGCCAGGTCTGCAGCCCTATTACCCGAAGAAAGGAAATTTTCAGATAAGCACAGATACATTTTCCTATTCTTTGTGCTAAGGTCCACTGTTCCATTACAATGGGACTTTCATGCAGCACGCCTCCAGATTGGGAAAAAGATCATCTCTTAAAATTAGCCTCCAAAATGAAGTAGATTATCTTGTTCATCTTCCCCTGGACGCTAAGGCATAGAGAAGACTTCTGCTCAAAAAAGGAAATGGGATTGGCTAAGATTGGATAACCTATATGCAGAATTTGGTGAACCTAGGTATTCACAGATTCTAAGGCCAGAAGGGATGACTGTGATCATCTAATCTCACCTCCTGCATAACATGGGGCATATAACTTCTACAAAGTAACTCCTGTTTGAACTAGAACATCTTTTAGAAAAACACCTGATTTTGATTTTAAAATCGCCAGTGATGGAGAATCCACCACAACCTTTGGTACAAAGGCATGCCTTAGTTCTAGTCTGAATTTGTCTAGCTTCAACTTCCAGCTATTGTATCTTGTTATACCTTTCTCTGCTAGATTAGCCCATCGTGATCAAATATTTGTTCCCCATGTAGGTATTTACAGACTGATCAAGTCTTAATCTTCTCTTTAAGCTAAATAGATTGAGTTCCTTGAGTCTAACGCTATAAGGCATGTTTTCTGACCTTTTCATAATTCTCACAGCTCTTCTCTGAACCCTCGCCAATATATCAACTTCCTTCTTGAATTGTGGACACCAGTTCCAAACACAGAGACCTCTGCCAATGAAGGATAAAGGCTGAGATTCCGAGGGGATACCCAGAATTACTACACAGGGATGCATGCACAACAGGCTCTAATAACAACTGGATTTTTGTTTCTATGGCCCCACTTCTTTTCCTTTATGGCCATCTTCCTCTTTTGTCAACATTTTTATAAGATGAGACCTTGGCTATGATTAACATCCCTGACACCATGGGTCTGTGTTTGTCCTCCATCCAAGATACTCTATGAACTGTATCACTGTGTGTTTGCTTCAGCCTTCTCTGTGAAGAAGCCTGAACAACAAAATTGTCCAGGAAGACATAAGTGAATTTCCTCCTTCTCTAAAGCCAATATTATTATTACCATAAGCCTGGAGAGACACCCTGGCAGCACATATAACACCAAATGGTAACAATCAAAGTTAGGAAAAGAAAAAAGTTACCAGACATCTGCAAAACATACCTGTCCAAGAATGGTAAAATGGGAATGCTTTGAAAACTTTAGGAATTTATTTAGATCAGTTTCAGAGTAACAGCCGTGTTAGTCTGTATCCGCAAAAAGAAGAACAGGAGTACTTGTGGCACCTTAGAGACTAACAAATTTATTAGAGCATAAGCTTTCGTGGACTACAGCCCACTTCTTCGGATGCATATAGAATGGAACATATAATGAGGAGATATATATACACACATACAGAGAGCATAAACAGGTGGGAGTTGTCTTACTGAGCCATTACAAACGTTGACTCTATCTCCCTCTATCTCCCCTTGTAAGTACTCTCACACTTCTTATCACACTGTCTGTACTCGGCTAGCTTGATTATCACTTCAAAAGTTTTTTTTCTCTTAATTAATTGGCCTCTCAGAGTTGGTAAGACAACTCCCACCTGTTTATGCTCTCTGTATGTGTGTATATATATCTCCTCAATATATGTTCCATTCTATATGCATCCGAAGAAGTGGGCTGTAGTCCACGAAAGCTTATGCTCTAATAAATTTGTTAGTCTCTAAGGTGCCACAAGTACTCCTGTTCTTCTTTTTATTTAGATCAGTGATATTCAGACTGAGGCTCACAAGCAGCTCTTTAATGGGTCTCCTGCAGCTCTTTGCAGCACATATTAGAACAGTGTGATTTAATTATTAACTAATCTAAGTTATTAACCAATCAGGATGCTTTTTCTATGTTATTAACCAACTGTAGTTGATAAAATAATAATACTTCGTTAGTCATTTTGCTGATATGTAGATCACATATAAAAACAGTAAATGAAACAATGAATTCACACTATTGTGGCTCTTTTGGGTAATGTTGATCACTAATTTGGCTCCTCAGCGTCAGAGGTCTGAGTATCACTGATTCAGATGTTTCAGACAAGGCCTTGCTCTGCTTATCCGTCATTCTGAGGCTAGAAACAGGACTGAGAGCAGCTTGTAATCCTCCAATTGGAAGTAGAGGGATGATTTCGATCACACTGTTATCTTCCCCTGGATTGCTCAGACTGGGAATGGGACAAAACTGTTCTTGAAATTCTTGCACAGCTCCATAGGTTCTCAAACTATTTTTGCTGGGCCCCTCTTTGAAACTATTTCAGGCTCTGATGACCCCTCCCCCCCTTTCCTCAGGCGATTTCCTGAGGAAACCTCAAAGACTGTAACCATGAACTTCGGCGCATGGTAACAGCTGTGGTCATCAATCTGGTCACAAAATTGGCAGCATCCAAGGCTGGCTGCAGGGAGACCCGGGCTACTGTCTTCTTCGACTAGCGAAGAGAACTCCTATCTGGCCTCTTGGGGGAGCATGTCCTTACATTTTTGCATCACCTCCCACATATTAAAATCATAGAGGCCTAGCAAAGCTTGTTGGTTTGCTATTTGGAGTTGTAGCCCACCCGTTGAATAGGTTTTTTAGCCAAACAAGTTCAGCTTTTTGGGGTTCTTTGCCTTGGGCATGGGGCCTGCTTGACCTTGACAGTGTCTCTCATTAGTGGCCACCACCATTAGAGGTCCTGGAGGAGGGTGTGAAAACAGAAATTTGTACCTCTTGGCTGGTATGAAGTATCTGAGTTCAGTCCTTCAGTTATAGGAGGGAGAGAAGCAGGGGTCTGCCAGAGCACTCTCACAGGATACCTCATTAAGGGTTAGAGCCACTCTTGAGGGACCCACTGGTGACAAAATGTCCAGTATGTTAGGATATAGATATTCAGGCCTGTCTGTAAAGGCCTACACTTTAAGAATTTACGTGTATTCTTATCACTTAGCTAGTTATAGAGGTATAAAAGAAAGAAAGAATCAAAATCACTTTCTGTATGTGTAAGGGTCTTCTCTTCTGTAACGGTCCGAGGCCTGGTTCTTAGGCTAAGGCCTTCGGCTAAGCAGCAGAGGCAGCCATAAACTGGGAAGTGAAGGGTCACATCCTCACATTCCAAACTAGTCACATGGAAATAAGGTGCTATTGGGCTGTTAGGAATACAATTCTGTCCTGATATTCCTATCACCTCCAGAGAAAGGAAAGAGCCTAGAAGATGTAAAAGGAAACTTAGTTTGATAGCATCATGTCTGGTAAGAACTTACTTATCAATAGACACAGCTGGAAAACCCTTATGTCTGTATAGATGTAGTTGTGAAATCCTCACGTCTGTATTGTTTTGTATGTTTATTTGTCTCTGTCTGGTTCTGTAATTGTTTCTGTCTGCTGTATAATTAATTTTGTTGGGTGTAAACCAGTTAAGGTGGTGGAATATAATTGGTTAAATAACCATGTTACAGTATGTTAGGATTGGTTAGTTAAATTTCAGTAAAATGATTGGTTAAAGTATAGCTAAGCAGAACTCAAGTTTTACTATATAGTCTGCAGTCAATCAGGAAGGAAGGGGGGAATGGAAACAGGGAATGGGGGTGAGGAAATTGGAATCATGTTTTGCTAAGGGGGGAATGGGAACAGGGAATGGGAACAGGGATGGCTCTGTGGTGTCAGAGCTGGGAAGGGGGACACTAAGGAAGGAAACTGGAATCATGTTTTCTGGAAGTTCACCCCAATAAACATTGAATTGTTTGCGCCTTTGGACTTCGGGTATTGCGGCTCTCTGTTCATGTGAGAAGGACCAGGGAAGTGAGAGGGTGAAGGAATAAGCCCCCTAACACAGTAAACAGTGTGTCATCTCTTTGACCACTTCGGTTTGGATACCCAAGTTCCAAACCACCGACTTTAATAAGTCCTGGTAGGCCTTGTAGCCACCACTGCCTCATCTGGGGAAGAGGAGGAAGAGGCTAAGGCTGGTTGAGGGGCCTCCACCCCTTTCTCTATCTTGACCGAGAACTGTGGGACCTCTTCTTGAGGTTCAGCAGCAGGCTCAGCACCAGAGTCCAGGTCAGAGGTCTTGCAGCATGGTACCGGAGCTGCCCTATTTTCCAAGGCCAGAGAAGACAAATGCCTTAAAACCGTTCTATGGCCTGGGGGAAACCCCCACAGGTGCCAAAAAGGCACCTTCATGGCTGCCAGTCCCCATGATCCCAGAGGTCAAACATTCAGGGCCACCCTAGCACCTGAGACCACAGCAGGGTAGGAACAGCACAGGGAATAGTGCAGGCAGTCTTGACGGTGGGAAGATTAGGACCCCACTTTGGACTCTGATGAGGAAGATGAGCTGCTTGCTGCAGGGAGACCAAGGTGGTGCAGAGCCTCTCGGTGCCAGCGAATGGCGTCGCAGAGAAGTCCGACCCGAGACTACTATAGAGTGTTTTCCCCTAGGGGGTGGCCGTGGTGCTCTGTGAAAGCTGGGGGATGGCTCTCTGCTGCTCATCGGTACCAGCTGAATCTCCAGGGGTCCTGGGACTGGGAGAGCAAGCAGGTCTCTAGCAGTCGCAAATGCCTGTGCGGCTGACAGTACCATGAACTGACCGGTATGCTGTCTGCTCCCCATGCTGGAGTTAGCGGAGCTTGCGGGGGCACCGAAGCTGCTGTGGGTGGCTACTGAGGCACCAGAGAGGGAGAGTGGCCTGACACAGGGTCTCGCTCTATCCAGATCCCCTTGCCTGCTTCCTTTCAGCACTGGGAATTACTCTTCTTTCTTCTGATGCTTACGGTGCTGCTTCTTAGGCACTATGGAGAAGGATCGGCGCCAGGACTCTCTTGGTGCTGAGTCCAAGCATGGCTCTGACACTGGTCTTAGGGCTGCCTCCATGAGAAGGACCTTCAACCTCGCCTTCCAGTCTTTCTTGGTGCGGGGTCTTAAATCCTTGAAGATCTGGCAACCGTCTTTCCAATGAGCTTCCCCTAAGCCCTTCAAGGGCATCAACTTGTCGCAGGAAGTGCAGGGCTTGAAGCCTGGTGACCAAGGCATACCCTGGCACTGGTGAGCAGACAAGCCTCTCCAACCAAGTGCAGAGGCATTCAAAACTCACTAACTACTAAAACTACTACTAACAAACTAAGTAAACTACAATTACTGTATACATGAGAAAGAAGGAAAAGCCACTGGGAGAAATTACCTGAGCAATAATGGAAGTTCTAGCAATTGTCATGAATGGTAAGAAGGAACTGAATGGGTGCAGGGTTGGCAGAGCCTTTATACTGGCACTTTGAGCACACAGCACCAGAGGGCGCTGGAGCCGACCCGATGGATATCACTAAGGGAAAAAATCCAGCAACTGTGCTCGGGGCATACACACACTTACTTTGGAATGGACATGTGCAAGCACTCGAAGAAGAATATAAATGTATACATCTAGGAAAAATGAATGTAGGCCTTACTTACAGGATGGGGAACTCTACTCTGGGAAGCAGTGACTGAAAAAGATTTGGGGGTTGTGGCGGATAATCATCGGAACATGAGCTGCCAGTTTGACGCTGTGGCCGAAAGAGCTAATGAAATCCTGGGATGCATAAACAGGGGAATCTTGAGTAGGAGTAGAGAGGTTATTTTACCTTTGTATTTGGCACTAGTGTGACTGCTGCTAGAATACTGTGTCCAGTTCTGGTGCCCACAATTCAAGAACAATGTTGATAAACGGGAGAGAGTTCAGAGAAGAGTCAGGAGAATGATTAAAGGACTAGAAAACATGCTTTATAGCTAGGGCTCTACCAAATTCACGGCCATGAAAAACACGTGTCGGACCGTGAAATCTGGTCGTCCACCGTGAAAACTGGTCTTTTGTGAGCTTTTACCCTATACTATACACATTTCACAGGGGAGACCAGCTTTTCTCAAATTGGGGGTCGTGACCCAAAAGGAAGTTAGTTGCAAGAGGGTCACAGGGTTATTTTAGGGGGGTCGCGGTATTGCCACCCTTACTTCTGTGATGTCTTCAGAGCTGGGCAGCCGAAGAGTGGTGGCTGTTGGCCGGGAACCCAACCCAGCTCTGAAGGCAGCGACCCGCCAGCAGCAGCACAGATGTAAGCATGGCAATACCATACCATACTTACTTCTGTGCTGCTGCCTTCAGAACTGGGCGGTTGTAGAGTGGCAGCTGTTGACTGGCATCCTTACTTCTGTGCTGCTGGTGGTGGCAGCTTTGCCTTCAGAGCTGGGGGCTCCCGGCCAGCAGCAACCACTCTCCAGCTGCCCAGCTCTAAAGGAAGCCCTGCCTGTAACAGCGCAGAAGTAAGGGTAACAGTAATGCAAACTCCACCTAAAATAACCTTGCGACTCCCCCACCCCCACAACTCCTTTTTGGGTCAGGAACCCTACAATTACACCACCATGAAATCTCAGATTTAAATAGCTGAAATCATGAAATTTACGATTTTTAAAATCCTATGACCGTGAAATTGACTAAAATGAACCGTGAATTTGGTAGGGCCCTACTTATAGCGATAGGCTCATGCTGCTCAATCAACTTAACAATTATCTTAACAAAGAGAAGATTAAGGGGTGATTTGAATACAGTCTATAAGAACATACATGGGGAACAAATATTTAATAATGGGTTCGTCAGTCTAGCAGAGAAAGGTATAACATGTTCCAATGTCTGAAAGTTGAAGCTGGACAAATTCAGACTGGAAAGAAGGTGTACATTTTTAACAGTCAGAATAATTAACCACTGGAACAATTTACCAGGGGTCATGGTGGATTCTTCATCACTGAATTTTTAAATCAAGATTGGATGATGTTCTAAAAGATCTACTCTAGGGATTATTTGGGGTGAGTTCTGTGGCCTGTGCTATACAGGAGGTCAGATTGTATGTTCACAGTGGTCCCTTCTGGCCTTAGAATTTACCAATCTGGGATTCTGAAAGCTGATTCAGTGGGTCACTGCATGGCCACAGGCGCTTGTAGAATCAGAGTCTTAATTAGATCGGCTGGATATGCACGTCTATTAGTGTTCATCCGAAGAATTTTCTACTTGTCAATTTTCAAATGATGACCACTTTGTTAAATAAATTTTTATTTTGTTTAATACCAAGAAAAGACACTAAACCTTAGTGAGGACCATTGCCATAATGAGTTTCAATATCAACTATTTTTGTTCTAGCAATTCATAGAAACGTTTCCCTTGCCACAATTTACAAAAAGTAAAAGGTGCCTAGGTGAAGCTCAGGACATCCTGACATAAAAATAAAATATTTTAATGAAATTCAGTTATCTATTAGGGTTGGAAGAGACCTCAGGAGGTCATCTAGTCCAATCCCCGGCTCAAAGCAGGACCAATCCCCAACTAAATCATCCCAGCCAAGGCTTTGTCAAGCCAGGCCCTAAAAACCTCTAAGGATGGAGATTCCACCACCTCCTTAGGTAACCCATTCCAGTGCTTCACCACCCTCCTAGTGAAATAGTGTTTCCTCATATCCAACCTAGACCTCCCCCACTGCAACTTGAGACCATTGCTTCTTGTTCTGTCATCTGCCACCACTGAGAACAGCCTAGCTCCATCCTCTTTGGCACCCCCCTTCAGGTAGTTAAAGGTTGCTATCAAATCCTCTTTATGAAATTCCCTGCCTCATTTGCTACACATCTTCCATCTTCTGCAACAAATGAGGCAGGGGCCTATAGACAAGAGCCTCATTCATTATACAACTCCAATTCATTTCCAGAATACAATACATTCTGTACACCAAATGAGGCATGGATCTTGTGAGAAAAGTAGTATGTTATCATATAATTAAAGACTATCATTGTATATACGAGGGTGGCCATATTAAGGTTGCATGGTCAACCTTATTTCTAACGTTTCCTAACTTCCGAGCACTTGACTTTGCAACTTTAATAATCTTTAAACATAGTCTTTTAGATGTAATTTTCTATATTTTTTAAAATTCAAAATTTAAAAGCAAAAAATATCAGCTGTACTGAACCCTCACCCCTCTCCATAGGTTATCAGCAGGACTGGGATCTTTAAATCCATCTGTGCTAATGGAGTAACTGGTTACAGTACAAGGAGGTTATCTCTTATGTGAACCAGCAACTGCAGGGGGATGGAGACACTTTGCCAATGGGTTTCGTAGCTATTTGACAGAAGGCAAAGGAATGTTGAGGCAAAGAAGTCTTGCGTTCAAACCTCGGTTGAAGACTCTTCTACTCCTTTCCCCTTCTGCTTCTATCCCCATTGCTCCTCAGCTCCTGCCCATCGCCTCCATCCTGCTATACCTTCCCCTGCTCCAATCCCTGTCCTAGGCCCCATCTGTTGCAGTTCCTGCCCATGTCCCCCTTACTCCTATCTGCCCCCATCTATAAGGCTTGCTCTCACCTTCTACCCCAACCACTATACTTCCTCATCCCCAGCTCCTTCTCCATTCTACCTCGCTCCTAAGTCCCCAGTCTTCTGCCAACTCCCCCCACCCCAGGCTCCTACCCTCCTCCTTCCCCACCTTCCCAAACTCCCACCTCGTCTCTCCACTCTGCATCTCTTCTCCATCCTCTGTTCCTCATGCCTCTGCATTTGAGTCAGGAAACTTCCTCCTTTCTCCTCCATGCTGCCTGAGCATCAGCGGAGGAATATTTGTGAGCACAAGAGAGACAGTCTCCTGGCTCTCAGTTCCAATGCCTGGCACCACAGCATAGACAGTAAGCCCCTTGGAGCAGGGGCCATCTTTCTGTTCTGTGCTCATACAACATTTAGCAAAATAGGGTCCTGGTCCGTGATTAGGGATTCTAGGCACTAAGATAATACAAATAACACCACCAAACCCCCCAGGGAAAGAGCAATTGCAGGGGAAGTCCTGCTAAGCCCTTGCTGCCCTGGGATGGCGTATGCTCAGTCACACTGTGGAGACAGTGCATGTGCAGTCTGGTCGCCATATAAGAGCTGTGGGGAGGGAACATCCTCAATGCAGACAGAATCTTCCAGAAACTTAGCTAAAACTCTAACAAATCTCCACTGAGCATTTGAGAAGTGAGATTTTTCAGAGGCTTATAGTTTGGGCAGATTTCCACACAGATGGCAAAAGGCATATCCCAGACTCACGAGTAACACCCCCGCCTCTGCCAAATTTCAAGTCCCTCCGCCACAGAACACTGGCACAACAAATGCTTCTCGAGAAAACAGTTGTAAAAAATATACATATACATACATACACACACACACACACATTTTTAAACATGGACTAAACAATGTATTTTACCCTGACCTTGCTCTTGGAAATAGCTGAACCATTTTAGCTGAAACTTGCCCAAAAAATTCAGCCCCAGGCAGAAACCCCACATGGACATTTTCAGCCTTAACAGCTTAACTTTGGCAGTTATAAGCAACTGAAAACAGGATCTTATAATATAGAAGTGTTGGGCAACCTTAACCACTGGCATTGAAGTGATTCTAGTGTACCCTTTGGCTAAGCAGCCTGAAAACGAGAAGTGCAAACTAAAGAATTAATCATTAAGCAAAAAGGATAATGTATATGAATTAGTATCTTGTACTGTACAAGTCTATTACATACAGAGTATGAGATTTGAAAGACTTGAAACCTGTTTTTCACTCTTGAAGGTCATGATAACTTTAGGCTCCTCACTCCTGCTCCAAATACATACACAAGTTTTCTAGGAAACACATACAAGTTAATTTTTATTTAGAGTGCTGTAAGAGATTGTAGAAATTAAAATATTTTCCCCGTCTTTTATTGATCCACTGCTGTGATGGTAAAGTGAGATAAGATCATTAACATAGAAACTGAAGAAAGGAATATTTTCACAAATGACTATATGAAGAAACTTTAGTACACATACACACAGAAGCATAAGAATTATTTCAACACCTGATGTTGATCAATGGAGGTTAACCAACAAGTGGCCAAGAAAGGAATGTTTTTCTTAACAAAGAAATATGTAATTTCTCTGGAGAAAAAAAACGGAGAAACAAGCTGAAGAAAAAGTGCTTCAGGTATCCTACTCCTGGAATGCAGTGATTCAAAGTGTACAGAAGCTGGCAGATTTCACCAATTAGTGTGAGAAACAGAAGGCTTAAAGTGTCGTATTCTGGTTTCATATAAAGGCAAAAAGTACATACAACTGTATTTTGATTTTTAAAAGCTGTATCAATTAATGACCAGTTTAATAATGTACTAGATATATGTTTAACTGTGCAAATTAACTGCTTAAGTGGGTAATCTGAAGTGTGAAGTAGTGCTGCAATATATCATATGATTATAAGGTTTACCATGCTATTCTGAGGCTAATTCCAAGGTCATAGAAATCACCTTTTCCTAACATGAAATATATACCGGCCATTGACTGGGAAGAACTAATAATACTGATAACTATTTTAGTAACTAGTAATAAAAATTCCAACAAGATAAATCACACACCAATAAAAAATGGTATTTGTTTAAAACTGAGTTCCTTCTGAGCCAAGATTATTACAAATGTAGGTAGCAGAACGTTTGCTGCATTCCCTCCCTAACCTCAGTTCACTACCTATTATTGTGATAGAAATTATTGTAGAAATAGCAAGAAACTTGTGAAACAACCTATGAAACTGATAAAAATGCTTGTTTATGGGAATGCACGTGGGGAAAAAAAGAAGATATAAACTGATTTACACTAAGAATTTGTATTACTTAATACATTAATTATAAGGATTGCACATGAGAAAAAAATCAGGACTACAACCTGCGTTAGTTTGACTACATATTCACTAAGAACTACAGTAGTAGGATGAATGAAAATTAATGTCAACTAGCAAAATAGAACCATTGACATATTCTTCGGTGGGGGCACACTAAATTTGGCATTAGTGAAGAATCATTGGTTTCTGCTTGAAATACTTACGTTTGCTATTTATATGTTCACAATTATGGTTGAAAACTATAGACTGGGTAAAAACCTGAACTCTAACTTAGTAACTTCATAATTTCTACATAACAGACAATATGGTGCTCAATTTTCTGCTTTACTTTAGTGGATACAAATCTATGCTATGCAAGGGGAGAAACACCTTTAAAATGGCTAAATAATAAAATAAGTAACAATCTTCACTCTCTTGATTCAGAAATTAACCTCTGAACAATATAATCTATATTCAATACGCTATGTTAATAATCAATAACAATTTTTAAAAGATACAGGCTATTTTTATTCAAAAAGGGATTGCTTAAATGTTTTAGTTTATGTTTGGTCTAGCTTAAGAGAAAACCAGATTTAAAATAAAAGATTCCTGCAGTATTTAAAACGTTTAATAACTTTTTTGTGGAAGCCTGCAAAAAATAGTGTTTTTGTTTCCTCTGCTGACTAAAAGGCAGCTATTAATAATTTTTTTCCTAGAACTCTGAAGATATCGGACAATACACATCATATACTCACTAGTATGTTCCAGGCTTTTTTATTTAGTAGGTATTGCTTTAAAAGGATTCTCACAAGCTAGAGAGACTAACTGCTATTTAAGTGTATGCTTAAAACATGCACAAGAACTAGATAGCTAACTGCTATCTAAGTGTATGCTTTTAAAACATTAATTATATTAAGAAAAAAGTAAAATTTCTTCATGTATATCAAAACAAACAACGGTTACACGGTTTCTATTTTGGACGGATGCAGTAATAATTCTGACTTCATCTAGTTGCTTGCATTTCAGTTTTATTTTTTCAACTCTGCAAGCAACAACTTTTCCAATTTCTTATAAAATGACATGGTTTGTTGGACTCCAGTGTAGACCACAGCATGGCATTGTAACCAAACAATTTGTTACACCTTCTCAAAGCTTCAGAGGAATCTCAGATAAGATTGGAAAAATAATTAAATTTTCAGAGAAGTACTAAATATTTTTCTACAGTTTGCTTATCTAGATAGACTACTGAAATCTATTCTGCTTGCATATATGCACATTTTTCTGTTACCACCATCACATCCACATTTGAAAAAGGAAACAATTTTGCTAGCTGAATTATTTTGTATTTGCCTCTCTGGGTTTCCACTGGTTACTTTGCAAAGGCAAAGTTTAGAAAGCTCACCTCTAGTATGCTGGTTAGCTGCTGCTGTAAGGGCAGAAAGAGGATGAGACATGATCTAGATACAAACCCTCTACAACCTAGGGCTCTAGTAATCTCAAAGAAATGCTCTGCAACCAAGTACTGAAAAAAATCCAACATTTACCCATTTCTGCACATACACTCACACCATTTCCTCCAAAGAGCAGGTCCTCCCTACTCAGTTGCACTTTGCATGGATATTCTACTTGAATACTGCTGCACATCCAAAAATGTAGTCTAATACTTCTGTCATCAGCAATGCACCAAGGGGTACAATAATGAAAGGAAAGAGAAATGATTTTTGTAGTCTCCTGCCTCAAACTATTTAAACTGGCTTGGTATTATCATTAATACTATGCAAATGACTTTGAAAATTCACACCAATAAGTCCGCCAAGTGGAAGTTTCCAGGGGGAGTGGAGATGGAGAGTGGCAGGTCCAGAAATCAATTAAAATCAGCCTTATTAATGAATGATTTGGAAGTTTTATTTTTTCCAATACCACAAAGATAGAGACTAACAAAAAATAAAAATAAAAACTAAGCCAGTTCAATAAGCTTTGGTAGTAGAACTGTGAGACAAACTATGGTTCACATCAATCATCAAACGTCTCACACTCTGGGATGTCACTGAGCCAATGCTCTCAGACTAATTGGGAGGGGTGCAGACTACACTGCTCTGCATGAAATACACCTTAGTGGTTAGCTGTAAAATAGCATTGTAGCCCAGATCATAATCCACCCCCTTCAACTTCATGCAGCAAAGGTAATTGCTAGGGCTGTCGATTAATCACAGTTAACTCACGCGATTGACTCAAAAAAATTAATCGCGATTAATCGCAGTTTTAGTCACACTGTTAATAGAATGCCAATTCAAATTAATTAAATATTTTGGATGTTTTTCTATATTTGAAAATATATTGATTTCAGTTACAACACAGAATACAAAGTATACAGTACTCACTTTATAGTATTTGTATTACAAATATTTACACTGTAAAAATGATAAAAGAAATAGTATTTTTCTATTCATCTCATACAAGTACCATAGTGCAATCTCTATCGTGAAAGCACAATTTACAAAAATTGATTTTTTTTTGTTTTGTTACGTAACTGCACTCAAAAACAAAACAACGTAAAACTTTAGGGCCTACAAGTCCATTCAGTCCTACTTCTTCAGCCAATCACTAAGAGAAACAAGTTAGTTTACATTTATGGGAAATAATGCTGCCCACTTCTTATTTACAATGTCACCTGAAAGTGAGAACAGCTGTTCACATGTCACTTTTGTAGAGGCATTGCAAGATATTTACGTGCCAGATATGCTAAACATTCGTATGCCCCTTCATGCTTCGGCCACCATTCCAGAGGATATGCTTCCATGCTGAAGACACTCGTTAAAAAAAATAATTTGTGACTGAACTACTTGGGGGAGAATTGTATGTCTCCTGCTCTGTGTTCTACCCACATTCTGCCATATATTTACTGTTATAGCAGTCTCAGACGATGACCCAGCATGTCGTTTTAAGAACACTTTCACTGCACATTTGACAAAACGCAAAGAAGGTACCAATGCGAGATTTCTAAAGATAGTTACAGCACTTGACTCAAGATTTAAGAATCTGAAGTGCCTTCCAAAATCTGATCAGGATGGGATGTGGAGCATGCTTTCAGAAGTCTTAAAAGAGCGACATTCCGATGCACTAACTACAGAACCCGAACCACCAAAAAAGAAAATCAACCTTCTGCTGGTGGCATCTGACTCAGATGATGAAAATGAACATGCATCGGTCCGCACTGCTTTGGATTGTTATCGAGCAGAACCCATCATCAGCATGGACGCATGTCCGCTGGAATGGTGGATGAAGCATGAAGGGACATATGAATCTTCAGCGCATCTGGCATGTAAATATCTTGCGACGCTGGCTGCAACAGTGCCATGCAAATGCTTGTTCTCACTTTCAGATGACACTTTGAACAAGAAGCAGGCAGCATTATCTCCTGAAAATGTAAACAAATTTGTATGTCTGAGCGTTTGGCTAAACAAGAAATAGGACTGAGTGGGCTTGTAGGCTCCAAAAATAAAATAATGTAAGACTTTAAACGCAGTTATTTTTGTACACAATTCTACATTTGTAAGTTCAACTTTCATGATAAAGAGATTGCACTTACAGTACTAGTATGAGGTGAATTGAAAAATACTATTTCTTTTGTTTTTTACAGTGCAAATATTTGTAATCAAAAATAAATATAAAGTGAATACTGTGCACTTTGTATTCTGTGTTGTAATTGAAATCAAAATATTTGAAAATGTGGAAAACATCCAAAAATATTTAAATAAATGGTATTCTATTATTTTTAACAGTGCGATTGCGATTATTTTTTAATCGCTTGACAGCTCTAATATTTATGTATGTATCAGATATTTACAAGCCAGAAAACTAAACCCACCAGCCATAAAAGAGGATTTGAGTGGAGGGTCCATTAGGAATAGCAAAGGCAACACTGACCAGAAATAATTTATTTCAGTGGCTAAATGGGAAAAGCAGGAGCAGTAGAGGCAGTACTGGGGTCATCTGCTGGCTCAAGAAAACAGCCCGACATTGGTTTATACTCAGAAGGTTCTCCTAAAGAAAGACAGAATTTTCCCTCCCATGAAGAAGCCATACATTCTGCAGAATTTGATGTAGGTCCCCTCATTCACCAAGACGAGCTTCCCATTCATCAGCATTGAGTAGGCATGTGGATTTTTCAAGTCCTGACTAGAGACAAGGACAAACGCATTTTCTCTTTTGACTCCAAAGCTGGACTTGAACCCAGGCCAGGAATCCAAATTTTAAAAGAAAGACTAGCATAGCAACACACTGCACCATCAAGTGCCTGCATTAACCTGTATCAACCTAAAATCCACCCACATTTCTTGAAACTCTACTAAATACATACTTGTCCTGTCTACATTGATCATTTAACTATTTGCAGCACCACTTCAGATGCTCCAGCTACCGTCACACATTTTACAGGTAATTTCCTGGTGCAGAAAAGTCTCTCTTCTCTAACCCTGTGGCATAATCTACACTATGGAATTTGTATGAAAAAATTCCCCCTGTTTCTAATGTTGACAGCTCTCCAACTCCAGCAGCCGTTTTCAGCACCATGTCAATTAGACTTGCTCTGAACAGGGTAGACACATTGTTTTTAAACAATTACATTAAGTCTCCCAAGCAACAGCAGGAATTGTTTAGAAAATTTCCTTAGTGTAGACAAAGTGCAAAGAGCTGAGAGCACTGCCAGCTTAGGATCCAAAAAATAGAAAACAAACCAGAATCTCTACCAAAACAGGAAATCAAACCAGCCTTCATTCATTCCCTTAATAAACACGTGTGCAATTCCAGATTGAGCCCATAATAAGGATAGTGAAAAGGAAGGGTGGAGAACACCTTCAACTCCCAATGAAACTAGTGGGAACTGAAGATATTCAGTACTTTGAAAGAGTGCTTGCATCTTACAGGACCAAGTCCTTTAATTGGTGGTGGGAAAAGGAAGTATACTTCTCTGCATTGTATCATTATTTGTACTATGTATCCTAATTCATGTAACTGGCACCGAAACCATATTAAATGCTTCAAAGCAGCTTTCACAAATCAAAATAAACAAATATGCTCACTTGAAGGCACTTCACATTATTATTGTGGATACTGTAATAATGAAGGCTCTGCACAACTGCACTGGATGAAGAACAAAACTCAGTCAGAGCTCCAGGAAACTAGTAACATAATATTTTAGGAAAAAAGGAGAATGTGTCTTACTATAACTCTTATAAAGGTTAAACCCCAAAGAAAATCAATGACTTAAGGAATGGACAATAATTTTTTAAAGAGAAGTAATTTCTAGTCAAGACTGAAAATATAACCAATAGCAAAACATTATCAGTCTTTAGTAGTCTGAGTCATTTTTAGTCATTGCTCAACACAACAGCAGACTAAAAGTGTCTTGCTCACTAACTACTAATAGAAAAATATTGAGCTTTCCTGCAAGCTGTTAGGGAAATAAATGTCATTAACCTAACCCCATTTACACTGTGTACTAGAATTAAATTTAAATAAAGCTTTCTTATAAAAACCAAAGATCACATCCAAATAGAAGAATAAATTTTATTTTTTTCCTCTTATAAACATAACTGTATTTTACTATTGTTTCCACTTCAGATCACACACACAAAAAAATGCACTCCAGAATTAACTAGAACTTTGTCACTAGTCAAAGTTATAATGATACCTACCAGTATTAAAGCAGGGAATCCATTACTGCTTTATACCAGGTTAGAACAAGAATTTTAATAGGACTGTGGCTCATTTCACTGTGCCAAGATTGGCTTGAATGACTACACTGTTGCTATGTTTATATTGAAGCTTTTTTTTTTTTTTTTTTTTTTGCAGGCTGCAAACTTAGATTTCCGTGCCTGGTAGGCAAAATTATTTCAGTGTATTCCAGTCCTCCTTCAAACAGTTCCAGGGCAAACATCACCAGGCTTTAATTCCTTCAAGAATGTATGTTATTAAATGACTGTCTAATTATAGATAACATACCTAGACCACAAATTCTGCAGCACTTTAGGCAGAAGAATATTCAGAAGCAATAACACTGCCTTCTAAGAAAGGTTCTGGGGGATGTGTGTTTTGATGTTAGAACACCAAATAAACGATGCTCTGCATCTACTGAATGATTTTAAGTAGGCACGGCTTGAAAAATATCAACACATACTCATCACTAGTGAAAAGGAATTTCTCTTGTGAGGAAAGAAATGCCATCAACAGCTAAAGAATCTAAGCTTCCAGATTAAGAAAGATAAATCTTCTCACCTCATAGTGAGCTACAAGCAAAATGAAGCAAAACTGTTTTCCCAAGTCTGCAGTCAGAGAGCTCCAGTTCTCTGCTGTTGCTCACTTCCCCAAGCAACAAGATAGTGAAAACTGATACTATTTGGAACCTATGGGCACAGTGAAACTAACATAAATCTTGTCAATTTCACTCTGCTGCTGCTTGGAAAAAGCTATGAGGAGCAGAGGCAAGCAACAAAGCTATTTACCAGAGAGGACAACCCTGGAGATGGAGTAAAGTAGTGGAGATACAGCCTCCCTGCTGCAGCACTCAGGAATTTTGAGGAGCAGCAGAGTAGCAAAGACAACCCCTCCTCCTTGCCAGGAGGCTCTGGGCAGTAGTGTGCGTGTGTACAGAGGTAAAGAACTGCTTCTCGTCTCCAGGAGTCATTCCAGGAATGTATCAACTCCTAAAAGCCAGAGACTAAAGCAAAAGATGGAGCCTCAAATAGGATTCAGGAACATCATCCTAGCGGGAATCCCAGCACCATCCATCTTCCCAACAACTGGGGACTGGTAAACATTGGACTAGTTACCATCATGTCACCTCTGAATAGTGGGCCCCACAGCACTTGCCTCTGTTTAGAAGGTTTAGCCCTCTTGCAGCTTTTTCAAGACCTATGTTTTTCTCAGATTCTGTTTTGCAACACAGTATGTTATACGACTGGATTTTCCTAACAGAATATTTTAGATGATCTGAGTTGTAACTACTGTATTAGATACTCTATGTTTAAAATATACATGAAGCTGCAATTAGTACTTTGTTTCTACTTCAGTAGCTTTAACCCTCAGCCCCAGTTGCCAAAAACCTTATCACACAGCTACCAACAATCCGAGAGATTACAGAAGTGTAGCTGAGTTCCCTGGAGAGTGTGAAGTGTATTCACAGTAAAAGGTTATACGCAACTTCATTAAGCAGAACACAATTCAATACATAAAATGCCATGTTAATATCAGTGGCAACCAGACATCTACAGATATAACTATGCATTCATAAATGCAAATTCATCTTCTTGAGATCTGTAATGTTCAGTCATACTTAGTCCTGTCACTACAGGGCAGCATCACTACCGTATGACTGCAGCTACTCCCTTTCCTTGTACCCAGCCCCCAGCCAGAAAACCCCCAAACAATTCCTTCTCTAGAACTAGAATGACATATGCTGTCATCACATTGTTCATTCTGCTATTTGCTATATCTCTTCCCCCCCAGCCTGTATCTGTCTTATCTATTTAGATTGTAAGCTCTTTGGCGCAGGGACTGTCTGCTCCATTTGTACAGTGTCTGGCACAATGGAACCCCATTTCTGGTTGGTCTTTAGGCACTAGCATAATAAACATGATTAAACTGATAAGAACAGATAGTAGACCTGGGAGATAACTGTTCCACTCTATTCAGCACTGGTAAGGCCTCAGGTGGGGTACTGTGTCCAGTTCTGGGCACCACACTTGAGGAAACATTCGATAAACCAGAGGGAGCCCAGGAGAGCAACAAAAATGGTAAAAGGTTTAGAAAACCTAACTTATGCGGAAAGGTTAAAAAAACTGGGCATGTTTAATATTAGAAAAGAAGACTGAAGGGGAACCTGATAACAGTCTTCAAATATGTTAAGGACTGTTATAAAGAAGACAGAGATCTATTTTTCTCCATGTCCATAGAAGGTAGGACAAAAAGTAATTTGCTTAATCTGCAGCAAGGGAGATTTAGGTTACATATTAGGAAAAAACTAACTATAAGAATAGTTCAGGGGTAGGCAACCTATGGCACGCATGCCAAAAGCGGCACACGAGCTGATTTTCAGTGACACTCACACTGCCCAGGTCCCGGACACCGGTCCGGGGGATTCTGCATTTTAATTAATTTTAAATGAAGCTTCTTAAACATTTTAAAAGCCTTATTTACTTTCCATACAACAATAGTTTAGTTATATATTATAGACTTATAGAAAGAGACCTTCTAAAAACGTTAAAATATATTACCGGCACGCGAAACCTTAAATTAGAGTGAATAAATGAAGACTCGGCACACCACTTCTGAAAGGTTGCCGACCCCTGGAATAGTTAACTACTGGAATAGACTTCCAAAGGAGATTGTGGAATTCCTGTCATTGCAGGTTTGTAAGAACGGGTTAGACAAATACCTGTCAGAGATGGTCTAGGTGTATTTGGTCCTGCCTCAATGTAAGAAGCTGGACTAGGTGACCTCTCAAGGTCCCTTCCAGCCTGACATTTCTACGCTTCTATGCAATACACAAGTGCATTTAGCGCCCTGTGGTTTTGGTGAATCCTATATCCCCAGTGGCAATTGACAAGTTATTCTAGGAAATAATTTATAATATAGCCTTACTATTTATTTAGAACAGATTCTAGCGGCAGGGGCTACAGCTGCTTTCTCCATGTACAGACAGGCTGGAGGGCCTGAGTGTAGGGGGTGCTAGCCATTGTATCACTTGGCTCTAGATTGAGGAAATATAGTCAAGCCTAAAGTTGGATAAACCAAAGTCACCTGACTTCATAGGCAACTGCATTTTTAAAAGGATAATCTGGGATTGTTGCCCATACCCCACAAGAAAGTTTTTAAAATGTTAATTCTGGGGAGGGGGGAAAACAGAAGCCAGGGAATATAAACTTGCAAGGAATTAAGGACAAATAGAATTCTCTGGAAGACATTCATCTTTAATATATTAACTCTGCCCCTAAGGGATAGAGGAAGAGCCTGCCAGCTATGTAAATCCAAAGCCATCTGTGTGAGAAAACTATTTAAATTAATTTTTACTTTTTTATATATACTTCTAGGAAAGAGGACTCCCAACTACCCGATTTACACTTACTGCCAGCAAAAGGTATTATCTCAGAGGGTGACATTACGCACCCTTCAAGAGATACTGAGAGCCTCTGACCTGTGCAAATTAATTTTGTATGCCGAGATCTTCCCAAAGAATTCAATAGTTCAAAATATATTGTGGATGGCCTGAAGGGGGCTGATGATATATAAAATTATATAAACATATTTTCATTTCTTAGGATACTATTTTTAGACCCTGGCTCCATGGTATACTCTAATTTGTACGGTGGTAGCTCTAAGGAAAAATCAAACAGATGGTGTGGACAAGGGAAAGCCCTGTCTATAACCATGGTAAAGATTGAAAAAGTGGAGCTTTAGTTATTGGGTACAACGTGGGAGCTAGGACTGCAGTACAAAAGTCTAATCCAAGACACGAAAAATGAACAAAAACTGAATTTTTTTGTAGAATGAGAAACAAATTACCTCCAATTAACTCTGATGAAGGTTTTTTCTGCATTCAGTGACAAAATAGCCAATGGTTTCAAGGGGTTTTGGTAGTAGGACGGCACACTGATAAACCAATGAGTGTTGTCTGACCCATGTCTCTTTTGTATGAAACCCACCTGGTCCAGATGTATTGTGCTCATTATTTTTTCTAATCGCCCAGCTAGGATTTTAGACAATACTTTAATATCAAAGTTGATTAAGGATATTGGTTGATAGCTAGCACATTCTGGGGCATCTGTCAGGCTTAAGCATGACTGAGATTAGAGCTTCATTCACTAATGAGTGCAGAGTGCCTCCATCAAAAGCCTCAGTAAATACCTCAACCAATGTGGGAGCCAGGGTGCGTTTGAACTAGACATAAAATTCAGCTGGAAAGCCATACTGCAGCTGCCTATGGTCTGATCCAATTTCATGTCACCTAGGGCAGCCATAATTTTCACAGGTATGTAATGGGGAAGCAATTCCTTTTATGTCCCCAGAAATACATGTAAGCAAATTAGCCACAAGTACTCATGGGGGGAAATAACCCAAAATGCATCTTATGTCATGCCCACTGAGACCCAGGGGTATGGCTAGGGTGAGAGTCCAGGATGAAGGGTATCTAGGAGATTGTCTTTTCTTATAGGACAGGTAGGCTAAGATGTGAGACAGCAATGCTCTCAAGTCAAAGTGGGAGAAAAAAAATCAGGTTGGGGGGCAGCTCAAACGAACATATCCTCTTTGCCCCATGTTGAATGCAAAAGAAATGAATATTCCCCAACCCTCTACATTACAAAAGTGGGGGGGAGGGGGAGAGAGAAGGGTGAACATCTTGAGCACATTTTAAAAAGATTTCTGGGCTAAAATACACATATCTTTGCATCAAAGGTTAGGATCATACTAGACAGATACTACTTGGGGATCTGCTGGGGAAAAATCGGAGCAATTTGAGTCTGATGGTTCCTCCTTGCTCTACATACAGGCAAGACGGCACATATAGGGATGCAGAGTTGAGGTGGGTGTTTCTCCCTTTACCGCTGGTAACAACTGCTGAATAGCAAAGGTAAATCCCAAGGCAACATATGGTTAATATGTTTTATTATACGGAGGCAATGCAGTTTGCTGCTTCTCCCAGTTTGGAGAAGCTAACGAGCTGGCCACGACCTTAAAAATAACCGGAAAGGCTATAAAATTAGATCAGGCCTTTCTCCTTCACCAGCTTCCTTGCCATAGTGAACAGGGCTCTTTTTTTAACTACGTCCCAGCTGCAGTGGGAAAAAAAAATCTTTATTTTATGCCCATTCCAACTCCCTTTCCTTTTTCTCAGGCTCTTTTAAAGATGGATTCTTTCACACTGTATTTTAGGAATGTTAATATAAATGCCCAGGGTTTGGTGGCTAGGAAGCAGTGGGCGCTCGCTCTGTCCTACTCTCTATCAGGATGTAAGGAAGGATCCCAACTAAGATTTTAGACAAAAATTCTACTAGACTTCCCTCTTCTTCCCCATCCTCAGGGAACACAACCACTCTCAAATTATTTCTTCTGGCCCAGGTCTCCAAATCATTCACTCTATCTTGTAGATTTTGGATCAGACTTTGTTGCTTGTCTATTAGAGAGACAAGGTGGGCTTTTAGTGGACCAACTTCCGTTGGTGAAAGAGAAGCTTCTGAGCTGCACAGAGCTCTTCTACAGATCTGGGAAAGGTAGTCATAGTGTCAGCTGAATACAAAGTGTAACAGATTGTTTAGCATAAGTAGTTAACACACATTGCAAGAGCCCATTCAAGGTGCTGATCTACAGTGATCCTAATAGAGCCCTCCCTAATCCTGGAGGATAGCCCCTGCAAACTGACCTATTGTGCTGCAGCTGTGGCTTTAATTTCAGAAATATCCTCTGATATTTTTCTAAGCAGGATCTGTTCTTCTGATACCTGCTTTAGCATTTTATAGATCTAAGACAGGCCTATCAAGTCCTCCTCTGAGAATGGTGCCATACTGCACTGTACAGGGCTGTCAGAGAGCTTCTGCTTCTTTGTGATTTGTGGGGAGTCCCAGGAGGAAGGGGGGTTCAAAATGAGATCCATCTGCTACTAAAATGTTAAAGGCAGGATGAACCACTCAGAGACAAAAACTGTGCTGTAGTTTAGCAGATGTTAGCAGATTTTAGGGGGGCTGAGCAGCAGTTCGAGGTTTAGGCAGCCATCTTCCCCTGTGGGGTCCGCCCAGTCCATACACATTTGTTTTGAAATGTTTTAAAATCTTTTAGACAGGAACTTGCATTTAACATTTGAAACTGTTGTGGAGGAAAACCCCTTGACCTCACATCCTTTGCCCACCATTTCACGTTGCCTCTGCCTCCCAATTTCTATCTGACTAACTACAGGACTGTTTGTATACCTTTAATAAGCTTAGAAGGATTAGGCTGTATTGGTGTCAATTTCACCATACACATATATACACAAAAACCAAGGAAAAAATATTTCCATCCATAACAACTGAAATTTACAGATAGGCAAAGAAAAAAAAACGCTGCTTTAGAACTTGGGAGTTTAAAAATACTTTTGTATATTTTGAAATGAGATGTTGACAATTTGTGGTTTAATCATTATAAAGCTTTAACTTTTTGAATCTTAATGTCTACGGTCATTAAATAGTCTGACTCTGCCCCATAATTTCCTGCAATTGTGAAATTGTAAATCAAATTATTTTAAATGATTTAAAATAAACACTGATGATATCTGTCCAAATTATGTAAAAAATGTATTCTCCAAGCCTAGCCATAACAAAAGATTTGAATAGTTTGCACTTGCTATTGAAGTTCTGTAGTTTCAATTACTATTTTTAATGACATCTCCAAATGAGAAATTACAAATACATGGCACAAGCTGCAGAAGAGGCATTGTCCCTATAAAAGCACACTCAGCTGCCTTATATTTGAAAAGTGACACAAAGACATTTAATGGTACAAGAATTACTTCTACTCTTGGAAAACTGGTAATTTTAATGCTCAAGAAACACAAAACCAGAATAGAGGATGTTGCTGCAAATGAATGTTCTGAGGAAGAGGTCAAAAATAAGGAGAAAGGGAAAGGTGGCTAAATTTAAGGAGGGCCCGAAGCACACAATAAGAGTCAGCAACAAATTTTACACCTTGACTTGCCAGAGCTCAAGTGCCAGCTCCCAACCCTGACATTTGATAGAAGGAGTGTGACAAATTCATGAAGGACATACACTGATAACCTTCACAAAAGCTAGGCATCAGTCACTGTGCGTTATTCACCATGCTTAAATTCATCTCAAACATACACCGTCCCTGCTATTCTAATACCAGCTCTTCTTCTGCAAAGACTGCAAAAGCTGTGTGGTGGTAATGTCACTCAGCCAAATGCCATTAAGAGATTATGCTGAATCAAATGCATAAAGTTTTTTACCATCAAATCTGATCAAAAATTGAACCCAGACCTCAATAAGTGACAGGACCGAGTACTAACTTGCTGTTTAAAAAACTGTGGTGTTTGTTTGTTTTCACACATGTATTCCAGTAAGACACTGTACTGTCAACTGAGACTCCCAACACAGAGTCCACACTTTCATACTACAGGAAAGCCACCTATTTAAGACTTACATAGACAGAAAATTAGTCAAGTCACAGAAAGGCAGGTGTACCCTCTATAGGAGCTTCCTTCCTATTCTCGCACGCAAACCACAAGAGTAAAGAATGGAAAAAATAGCTTTAAAATATTTTTCTTTTTAATACTATTGTACTTAAGTGGTAAAGAGCGTTCTTTTGAAAAACAGTTATTTACAGACAAAATGTATAATACATAGCAAATGCTTGCAACAAGACTGATGGAAAGGTTCTAGTATGTCTACTCAGTGACCAGACTCTTAATTCAGTTTCTTAATTTGTAACACTAACTTTTTAAAAATTATATTGCTTCAAGAAAACATTTTAATCCAAACTTTCACCTGCTCTCTTGTAACTTTTATGTAGCCAGAGACAATAAGATTTTTATGCCATGTTTCAGCAGAAAACAAGTATAAATGCCTAAACTATAAACCCCTAAAAATAAGGGTCTAGAAAGGAAATGCTGACAGAACCAGAACTAAACAGCACTTTCAGGTGCAGATATAATAAAATGAAGTTCCTATCTAAGGAAAAAAGTTCCCACATACCAAGCTGCTACTCATTAACCTGTATTTACTTTGCAAATAATGTATAGCTACTACTTGTAAGATAACAGATGTGGTGATCTTTCCCATACAGAAGCTTGTTTCACTACCCATGAAAGAGAGCAGGGTTCAGACAAAGATGGAAAGTGCATGCATTTCTGGATATGACAAGTTTTATTGACATGGGATGTAAGGAGACAGAGACTGAAACTGTAAGAACTTCACTGTATTCTAATCTCTTGTGAAGTTAAATCTTTGAGCTGGCACGTCACTTGCTCTCTACTGATAAGTAATCTTACTAGATTTTCACTCACTGAGTGAAGCACAAGGTGCCAAAAAGAAGGAAAGCAATAGGTGTATTGATGATATTTGAATATTGCACAGCATGCCCATTGTAGAAATTGACAGTTTCTAAACAGGGTTAGTGGTTCATTCTCCACATAATTCCAGGTGCCCATTAGTCCTACATTGATCATAACATACATAAATGTTAAAGACATTCACATTATTTAAAGACAAATAATGAAACTACCATATGAAACATGTAGAACTTTTCTATTGATCTCAATGTGCAAGGTTATGTAACAAAAGTGCTTTATAAGTACTAGTGCAAATACTTTTACTCATGTTTTCTGCACAAAAAATTCAATTCATGTAGTGAATGCTCTTTAAAACTTCCTATAGCTAACTATAAATCATCGGTAATTTCATAAAAGTATTTTTTTAAATGTTTTTAACACTACAGACATCACTTGAACTGTGAGTCTATCCCAAAGAAAAATAGTGCTGAACAGACCAATACTTTCTGGATTTGTTCATGACACATTTGTACACTTGCTCCATTGAAGAGAAGAAAAAACTATTTGCATTGTGTTAGTCCCAGTTATAATTTCCAGCTGTGTCAAAACTTTAACAGCCTAAAAGCAGGAAATCCAAGAGGAAATTCCATCGTCAGTTCCCGGAGTTTTGTAACCCAATGTTCTTCCAAAAGGAGATCTTACAGGAATTTGGTAGCATTTGCTGTAACCTTACCTCATATCTTCAAGTAGATCACATTCTCCCTGATGCTTGGCCTGAAGTTTTGTCATCTGCTCAATTTGAATATTTTTTAGCTCTTGTGTAACTTTTACCTACAAAAAAGACAGATCAGATATTTTAAGTAGGGTCTAGCTGACATTTCAGTGGGAAAAAATATTTGATTTCCTTCATCTAACTTTATGTTCTGTCCATCAGAATATGCAAATTAAACATTTTCAGTATGTGTAAACCTGTTTTGCTTGGCTAACATAACCCAATGCATCTACTTAACCAAAGACTGATTTTACCATATATTGTTTGGATTTAACCCTGGAGTGTCTGCATTTCATACATCAGAGCTGTGCTCTGTTTGTTAACAACAAATATGCATGTTTTCTTCTTCCAAACCTCTGAGGATAAACCTGTCCACAATAAAAGAGGTTCAGCTTGAAACAAATAAGGGAGTTGGGGGAAAGAAATAATCTGCCGCTGATTTAACACTTAATAAAAACAGTTTACACATTCATGAAACGTGTACTGATTAAACACTCCTACAATGGTTTCATGAACATGCCTTTAAACGCAGTCATGTGGTTGCCAGCACATCAGATCAAAAGTCACCTTCCTTAACAGTATGACTTCAGAAAGGTTGTGCCTTTTTTTATCATCAGCATAAAATATACCTTCTGCATATTTTGAACCTTATGGAATTAAGATTTCAATAGCCTGGGAACCAGAGTGATAGTTAGCAGCATGGCAGGGGGTGGAGGAGGGATTGTTGTGATAAACATTAACCCCAGAAAAGGACTGACTTGGCCACAGAAACATGGGATTTTTAAAACAAGAGATCTTGGCATTTAACACGTTCATTGATCAAGATGCATCTATGTAGCAGCCTTAAACAGAAACAGTATCCATGCATCTAAAAATGTGATGCATGCATGAAAGAAAATAACAGTTTCTGCTATGGGGGGAGGGGAAGAGAGAAAGACAGGGAGGAGGTGAAGGAAAGGATCTGCCATAAACCTCCCCTTTCTCTCACAGCAAAACAATCCTCCAGATCTCATCTGCTAGCAACAGCTCCCCCCAAACCTCAACACCCAAAATAATCCCCCAGCAACAAGAACCCCCAATCCCAGCACTGCAGCAAGACAAGTTTCTCACCTCAGCTCCTTTCAAGATACAGCAAAACATACAAACCCTATGCTCTGATTAAGTAGAAAAGGGGTTTAGGTTTTTTAAAACAATACAAATGTTGAACCCTACATAGTAAAAATAAAATTCCATGTGAAAAATACAAGAGGCAAAGCACACATGCAATATAAATGAAATGCCAAATGCAAACTAAAATCCCATGAAACATAAATAAGAATCCTTCAAAGGAAGCAGTCTATCCTCACAACAGAGGCAGAGACATTAGGAGGAGACCAAGCAGTCCCCTGCAGCTGGATTCCCCGAGCAGCCAGGGAGCCCAGAGAATGACATGAGATGAACAAACAACAGTCTTTTGTTTACACAACACAGGCACCCCCTCCCAATAACCCTCACCCATAGGCAACTCCCTCCACACAGGCACCCACAAACCATTCCCTACAACACAATTAACTCTCTCTATCCCACTCCATATACTAATCCCCAAAATTTCTTCTACTCACAGAATAAACCTCTCAACCTCAATCTATATAACTCTAACCCTCCACACCAACACAATCATCATCGTCCCATTGTAAACTATTCCAACCCCAATCTCCAACATCAACCCAAACAACCCCCACTCCATACAACCATCAAAACATAACTCCCCCACTCCAACAACCCTCATCTACACAATCCGACCATACTCTATCACCTCAGTACCTCAATAGAGACCATTTCCTAACCTTAGCCCCTTCTTCACCCCAGTACAGACAATCCCAAATCCCCCATACCCCAACATGCAGCCACACAACCAGCAAGGCGAATAAGCTCTCAATCCTATTTGATACACCTCCACCCCAATACAAACCAAGCCCTACCCTAACCCTCCAATACAGATAAACACATATCCTCACACACCCCAACCTCTAAACACAAACCCCCAACTCCTCACTCCCAATACATCCAGGCACCCACCCCAATACAGCCTGTGGCACTGCCACACCAAACCCCCACATCCCAATACACCAACCCGTACACACCTTATGGCCCTATCCCAATACAGCCAGTACCACCCCACCGCCCAATACACCCAGCGCCCCACCTGCTCACAGCCCACCCAGCCCCAATACAGCCAATGCCACCAGTACTGCCAGTGCCACCCCAGACCCATATACCCTGATCCCCAATACACCCAACCCCCCCGTACAGCCAGTCACCTCCGTGCCACCCCACACCCACTATACCCTGATCCCCAATACACCCAGCTCCAACCCCCCAGTGCAGCCAGCACCATTGTCCCTGAACCCCAGTGCCACCCCACACCCACTATACCAAATCCCCAGAACACCCAGCCCCAACCCTCAGTACAGCCAGTCACCCCAGTGCCACCCCACACCCACTATACCCTGATCCCCAGTACAGCCAGTGTCGCAGTGCCACCCCACACCACTATACCCTGATCCCCAATACACCCAACCCCCCAGTACAGCCAGTCACCCCAGTGCCACCCCACACCACTATACCCAGATCCCCAGTACAGCCAGTGCCCTGGTCCCTGAATCCCAGTGCCACCCCCGCCCAGCGACTCCCACCTTCCTCGGCGGGGGCTGCATGGCGCTGCCGTCGCTCTCCGCATCAATCCCCGCTCAGCAGCGGGACGCGGCCCCCGCGGCGGAGGGAGGAGCCGGCGCCGGGATGCGGGGGGGGGGGGCGGGGGGAGCGCAGCGCGCGGCTCCCGGCGGGGGGAGGAGGGGTCGGCTCCCTCACGCGGACTCCATGGCCCGGCGGCGGCGAGGCACCGAGCGGCTCTGGGAGGAGGAGGAGGAGGAGGCGGCGAGCGGCGAGTCCCGGCCCGGGGGAGGGAGAGCGGGGAAGGCGGGGACGTCGGCCACTCAGCCAGCCCCAGGGAGGGTGGGAAGGCGGCTCCGCAGCGCCCCGACGCGGCCGCCGCGGGGAAGCGCTCCCTGGAGGCGAGCGGGGAAATGGCGCCCCAGCGCGGCCGAGACCCCGCCTGGCGGCCACCGCCGCAGCACCCGCCCCGCCCCCACCCCGGCTCCGGCAACCACAGACAACGGTCCGCCCAGCCGGGTAGACGTGGGGGCAAAACCATAGAGAGCTGGGCGGGACCGACACGTCCCCGCCAGGCGGGGGCGGGGCTCAGCGGCTAGCGCGCGGGAGACCACGGCCGGTTGGGGGTGTGCGCGCGCGCGGCCCTCGCTCGTTCCCTTCCTTTGCCTCCCTGCCGCGCGCGTGCTGGGCTAGAGCTGCACGTGCGGCTGGCGCGTGGGGCTGGGGCTGCCGCGCCTGGGCGGAGGAGCTGGAGACGTAGCAGCAGCGGGAGGGGGCAGGTGCAGCACCTGAGCGGAGGAGCTGCGGGCGTAGCAGCGCGGGGAGCGGGGCAGGCAAGCTGTAGCTACTGGGGTGTCCGAGGAAGCGGCCCTTGCCCTCCTACTTTTGGGATAGATGTCTATGGTGTGACGCACCCGGTGCAAAGTGTCAGGGAGGGGACAGGCTGCAGGCACGGAGAGCAGCCCTGATTGCTCTCTCCCAGGTCAGCAAGGTGTCCGCTGGTGGTGGGCTGAGTTGCCCTGGAGAAGGCGATGCGCTCAGCTACACAAAAAGAAAGATCATCCCTTGTTCAATGAGCTTTCAGTCTAAAGAGAGACGCCTAGAATGTGGGATACAGGGGGAAACCCGTGGGGTGGGGTGAACTTAATTGGGAAAGGTTTTTTGTTTTGTTCTGTTTTAATGTTGTGGCTTGTTGTAAACTCACTCCTAGGCTAGGGCCTTATGGACAAAGTGTGTTTCTGACAGGAGCTTGAAGAGAAATCTTGTGGCTTTAGGGTGACCAGATGTCCCGATTTTATAGGGACAGTCCTGATATTTGGGGCTTTTTCTTAGATAGAGGCCTATTACCCCCCACCCTCTGTCCTGATTTTTCACACTTGCTATCTGGTCACCCTACGTGGCTTGTCTGGTGGGGATGGGAAGGGCATTCTGCGCATGGGCAGCAGTGGGAACAGGCTGCACAGAGATGAGAGCAACGGGCGAGTGAGGTGTTGGCACTGGTTTCCGTGGGAGGGCTGACATGGGGGCAATCCAAGGTCTGAGATATAAGCAAGAGTAGAGTTGTGAAAAGCTTTTGAGGCAAAGATGTGTTTGAGCCTATGGTGCTGTAAAGGGGATTCAACAGTGGGATTTGAAGAGGGGTGTCCTGTTTAGATGGCTGAGTAAATGAGAAGTAGTCACTAATTCTATAAGGGGCCTGGCAGTAGGGAGGCTTTCTGACTAAATCCCTCCCAGATCTTCATTTTGTGCGTTCTCACTAGCAGGTGCCTGTGACTTTGGTGGCCCTTAGGTGAAAACAGCCCATCACTGCGATCATTTGCTGGTCTTTCAGGGTGACTGGGAGACTTGCCTCCTGAACAGCAATAGGACTAGTGAATTACAGTGTTCGGCACTCAATCCTCCCTGGCACGCCTGGCAACAGCTTCATTCAGACTGATCTGAAGGCTCCCAGCTTATTTCACTCACAGCCTCCAGCTGCCATGGAAGCTTTGCCAAGGTTCCTCTGTGTCCCAGTTTGCCTCTAGTTCTTGCATTGTACCTGAGCTATACCCGTTCTGTGCATGAACCAAGGTTGTCACTCTCCAAGGCTATTCATCTTGCCCCTTTTGACAATATTAAATTAACTATGCCATAATTTGCAAAGTGCTGTGTGATTCTTTATGATGAAAGTTGCTGTATAAACAGAGCTTCAAAACATTGCCAGAGTTAGGTATAAACATAAGGTAAAGAGGCTCCCATCAAAAGATAGGATCAGTACCAGCTGCTGTGTGTATGACTGACTGGACTTTTACCGTGGTGCTGACCCTGCCCCTTCCTTGAGGGCTCCATCTTCTGCTGGAATGGATAAGGAGCTCTCTACTTGCCAGGTCAGCCTTAGAACATCAGGATTGTTGGGGCTATCTTTGCTATTCTTCCACCCTCTTGGGTGTTGTGAGGTGTGGTGGCCTCTTCTACTTTAGTCTTTTTGGATAATCTTTCCCACAGAAAAGCCCCTCAGGCACTGTTCATACCTTTCCCAAGCATCAACGAAGTGAAATTGTCATGATCTGTGTCAGTTCTGCTGCTGTAGTTCTGAACAGCAGATGTGAAAATGAGTTTTATTCATTTTATTCTGCTGCTACCTGTCAAAGGCACCATCCTGCAAGGTGCTGAGCGCCTTCATCCCAGGTTAATCAGGACCAGGCCCCAAAGGTGGCATATTTCTCTGCCCCTTCCAACATGGGCTCTGACTTGACAGTATTAGCTCTTCTTGCTCCCTAGGTGTCGTGGAGACAGCACCTGAGGGGAAATGATCGCCAGGTTGGTTAGTTTTGTGGTGGTGTAAAAGTTTACTTTGGACATCAGTTTTGTCATTAAATAGCTATTTCCCTCTAATTTAGTTAAGATCACCCATACAACCTTAACTTGGCCATTTTCTGACTTTTGAGTGCTTTTCTTTGCAATCTTGATGATTTTGTACATTTTGGAGTATAGCTTTACAGCTTAATAGCTGTTACTTAAATTTGAATCAAATACTTCATAAAATATTGGATGATGGACACTTTTCAATGAAATAGTTGTGGCATTGATTATTACATAAGTTTCGAAGTGGGAGGATCTGATAATACCAATATAAGTTGGCAGTAAATACAGCATGAATGCACTTGGATTGCTGGGCCTGACTTCATTTATCATATTAGATCTGATGATGTGAAGAGCCCAATGGTATGTAGGAAATATCCATTTGCATTTCATGAAAAACTTGCCTTGAATCCTGTTCCATTTCACCAGTGCTCTTACCAGTCTACAGAATTCTTTGCCTCACTGTTCTCATGCTGCTGAAGTTTTATTTATTTCTGGTTTCTTTATTATTTATGAAGTGGATTATTTCTACTCAAAATTGGCACCTTTATAACCTCTAATAAACAGATACCTAAGTGCAGGGATGGGCAAACTATGGCCTGGGGGCTGCATCCAGACCCCCAAACATTTTAATCCAGCCCTTGAGCTCCCACCGGGGAGCAGGATCTGGGACTTGTCCCGCACTGGCGCTCCAGCCAGGGAGTGGGGTCAGGGGCTTGCCCCACTCTGCGCGGCTCCCAGAAGCAGCGGCATGGCCCCGCTCCGGCCCTTATGCATAGGGGCATCCAGGGGGTTCCACACACTGCCCCTGCCCAAAACACTGCCCCGCAGCTCCCATTAGCCAGGAACCGCGGCCAATCGGAGCTGTGGGGCGGCGCCTGCAGACAGAGCAGCGCACAGAGCCGCCTGGCCGTGCCTCCGCGTAAGAACCGGAGAGGAGACATGCTGCTGCTTCCAGGAGCTGCTTGAGGTAAGTGCCGCCCGGAGCCTGCATCCCAACCCCCTCCCATGCCCCAACCCCAGCCCTGATCCCCCTCCCGCCCTCCAAACCCCTCAGTCCCAGCCTGGAGCACCCTCCTGCAATCCCAACCCCTCATCCCCAGCCCTACCTCAGAGCCCACACGTCTAGCCGGAGCCCTCACTCCTTTCCGCACCGCAACCCCCAATTTCATGAGCATTCATGGGCCACCATACAATTTTCATACCCAGATGTGGCCCTCAGGCCAAAAAGTTTGCCCACCCCTGCCCCAGTTGATCCTGATTTTTAAATAGAAGTAATGTGTCCTTATTTCCACATGAATTATTAGTGATTATATTTATTTAGTATTGTCGTTAGGTAAGGGAATTAGCTTTTCCTAGGAGACCTTTAGTAAAGGATTTCTAAACTCCAGTGCACCAGTTTGTAGTGTTAATGTTCTGGTTGAACACTGCATCTCACTGTAGTTAAACTGTCTGCAGTGTGTAATCCTACTGACCTCTAATGGCTATGTAAACAGTTTTGTATCAGGATAACTAGTATTTCCTTCTTCAAAAATTCAAATAGGTCAGATTATAATCTCCTGCTCTGTTGGGGTGTTTCTCAGTAGGGGCCGTAGTGTTACCCATAGTAAAGAAGAAGCAGGGGGGGCTCTATTGTAATGACTATAAAAGAGATTTTTTTTTTTTTTTGTGACTGCTGGACATAGTATACGTGGTTCTTGCCCTCTAGCTCCTAAATCTAAATGCAGCTTATGTTGCAGTGGTTCCAGCAGTTGCAGCAGTCAGAGAGGCTTGGGGGCAGGTAGAGCTGTGACTTTACAGATCTATTGGCCAAAATTTCTTCTTCCTTACATGGGGAGGGGTTACTGCAGTATTATCCACAGCCTAATGGATTCCTTTCCCCTCTACCCTCACAGAACTCACCAGGGCATAGTCGCTTTACTTGAACCATTCACACTTCACAGGATTTGCTCCATGAACTATAGCCTATGCCATACAAAAATGACTTGGCAAGACTCTCAACCAGTATACTCCAGCCCTGTTTGTTTGTGAATTTGGCTCTTCTCTCTCTGATACCAGGCTTGTTTTCAGAAGTGATGGCAAAGTATTTGGTTATTCGCTACGCAGCCAAATGCTGCTTCTAGTGACACGCTTGCAGCCAGCAGTCATGCGCTGTGATCATCAGATCTCAGACTAAGCAGGAATGGGCAAAATCAGCACTTGGTTGGGAGATCTTCAAGGAAAACTCTGGGGCTGCAAGAAGTGGAGTAGTGTCTCAATGTTTGGGCTGTTGAATCAATGCCCGTATCAGGATGTTAGGAGACACTGATTGCTGTTGCGTAATTGAGATGTGCCATCAAGCTTTCAGCCATCTGTGGTCATTAGTGATTCTGCGGCACTTTTCATGAAGAGTGGTGTTAATCTTGGTGTCTTGCCTAAATTCTAATTTAGGGGATTGTATCCTGCCTCCATAACACAAATTTCCTCCTATTTTTTGAACTAGGTCTGACATTCTTCACTTGTCCTAAACAGTTGGATACCAATGCTGTGCTCTGATATGCCTTTACCTTGTTCAATCCTGGAAGTGGCAGCAATTTAGGGATGCTTGAAGCATTTCCTGGATATATGCTAGGCAGTGTATAGGTTGTAAAGTGCTTTGGTGTGACAAGTGTCAAGTATAATCATTATTTAATAAATGGCTGTAGCACTACTCACATATAGTACTCCTGGGGGAATTCTGCACCACTGCATGCATGCATATTTCATGGGCCATGCATATTTTTAATTTTTTGCCAAAAATATCTTCTGCTGAAAATTTGGTGCAGTTTTGCCTTTTGCCCACCAGAGGGTGCTGTGGCGCTGGAACAGAACAGCTACTCCTGACCAGCCCCAGCTATGATAGGGAAGAGAAAGAGTCTTCAGTGCCTTCTTCACAGCGCCTGTCGGGCCAGGTCAGGAGCTATGGGGAGACATACAGTGTGAGGCTGCTGCGGGGGTTAGACACAGGGGCTCATAAGGGCTAGTGGGGGAGGACAGACTGGGAAAGGGGCTGAATGGGCGTGGAGGCTCAGGGCCACGGGGGGGGGGAGGGAGGTGCAGGGCCACATGGGAAGAAGGGGAGGAGGTGCAGAGTTATGTGAGGAAGGGGTATGGCTGAATGGAGGCACAGACACATGGGGACAGGGAGTGCCAGGGACACATGGCGATGAGGGGAGGGGGCTGGCTGAGGTGGTGCAGGGCCACATGGGGATGGGGGGCATGGGTGTCAGTGGGGGTGGAGGACACATGGGGACAGGGGGTGCAAGGACACATGGGGACAGGAGCACATGTGCCTGACTGAATGGGAGAGGCTAGGGGTCAGCCAGGGACTGCATGGGGGACGCTCCCTAATAATCCGTTCCCACCCCCAAAAAAAACCTGTTCCATACTTTTTCCAACCATACCTAACAACCCTTCAAGTTCGTACCCAGCCTCCTTCTCAGCAATTACTTCCCTCTCCCTCAGCTCCTCCATTACCCCTGATTCCCTCAAGCCTTTGCATTACTTCTGAGGGGTGTGGGAAATATGGTTCTGTACTGTAGTTTAAATGAATTATTATTCAGAGTTCTGTATTAATATGCCTAGTAAAGAATCTCTTTGTCAAAAAAGATTTCCTGAATCTTTTTTGTTGTCTGTATTGTTACAGACATACAGGCTGACAGGTATTTTTAAATAAATTACCAAATAATTGAAACTGGTGTGATTATATTGTGTTATTTTGACAAATAAAATATGCAGAATTTTAAAATATTGTGTGCAGAATTTTAAAATATTGTGTGCAGAATTTTTAATTTGGTGCAGAATTTTTAACTTTTTGGCACATAATTCCTCCAGGAGTAATGTAGTGTGGCAATTAAAGTCAGGAAGAGAAAACCACAAGAATCATTTAGAGAAGGCAAGAGTATTATTCAATCTAGATTTTAAAACAGCAACTGGCCTGGCCAACTGGGCCCTTGTCTACATTTAAAAAGTTAGTACCTACATTACAACTACTACTCGAATCAGTGCAGCTGCACTAATGGTAGTAACATTGCAAGCACCAGTGTAGAGAGAATCCAGGAGTCTTACCCCAATCTCAAGACCAGTTTATGTCACAAGGATAAAACCACCTGAGCCCTATCTATGCTAGTAGTTTAGCACTGGTGCATCTACTACAACTTAGGGGTGATAGAGGTACTTACTTTTCAAGTGGGGATATACCCACTGTAAGAGAATCCCATCGAAGGAGTGGGAGAGATGTTAAAGAGCTATCTGGTGAAATTGTAAAGGAAATAATGGGTAATGTTAGCAGGACATCTCCTGGCCCCTGGTGCAAGAGGTCACTGACCCAAGTACAGTGGCAGGATTTTTAGAAGGGCCATGTAATTTGTGACTAATGCTAACCTTTGTAGTTATGCAAGCTAAGGTAAGGGGCTATCAACATGATCAGTTGTTGGGACATGAAGAAATCTACCTTCCCTACATACATGCATGCCCCATTACCGTATTCCTCAATGGCTATGTTCATGAAGGCATTTTCCATTTTTTTCTGAAACATTGGTGAGTGTCAGTGCTCCAATCCTGATCTGATGGGATGGCCCATAAGCCAATCAAGTATGTTAAATCCTATCTTACTGTAACATGCCTGATGACTTCCAGCATGTGGGAGAGGTGAGAAATACCTTACATAGAGATTACCCAAAAAACCAAAACCCACTTTCTTGTACATGACTGCTTTATCCTCTGATTAAAATGGAATCAGCTCTACTATCACCTTTTTGTGTCAGAGCCTTTCTCAAACAGCCACCTTATTTCTTTAGTGCGTGAAATAATCCAATAGAAGAACTAGTTTGGGGGTTTTGAAGGATTCACATGTAAGAAATCCAAGTAGAAAAAATGAACGTCCTTGTTGCTGCCTGTCCTATAGTTCCGTCTGGCTTGTATTTTACAATGATTCTCCTAATGTGTAGTGCAACTTATGTACCATACCTATTCGCCTACGATCTGGTCTTGAGATTCTCAAGCTGAGGCCCCGGTATTGGTCTTGGACCATTGAACACTTCCTGATGGCCTATGAAGAGCGGTCTGGTCACATGTTGACTCTCCTTGTTTCTAGCTGTGGGGAACAAGACAGGTGCGAAGGAAACGTGAAGAGCCAAAGTATGATCTTGCTTTTTCCATCACAAGGAGGGCAAAGCAATTATTGCAATAAAGATCGCTACAGACAGCAAACACTTCCCTACTATCTTTCCATGTACGTAGTTGCTTTAATTGCCCTCAGGATGTTATATGATCCCAAAGGAGAGGGGAGCTGTCCATGAGCCAAATTTTCTATTAAGATAAGATCCAACCCATGAAAGAGTTGCAGAACTCTTGATGTAATCTATTTCCCTTATTCAGAGAAGGCCAGGCCTCTAAATAAGAGATCTGGAGTGAAAACAGCGATGATCAGTACCTCAACCTCTACGTGTCAGTAATGGAGCCCATTACCCAACAGAGACCGATCTTTATGACCAAACAAGCTTGGATCTCATGTATTTTTTTCCAGTTAGGAAAGCAGTTCATGCTGAAATATCTCAAAGTATTTATATACACAATGTGTATATCTTTACAGGAATTGCTTTACCATCAATAAGCCACAGCCACTTCTGGAATGGAAAGTGGCAACTGTTAAATAATTCACAGCAATGCAAAACTTGTAGGTCAGGAAGTGATGCAGAAGATGTAGCCAAAATATCATTGCTACTGCTGTAGACTTTCTGCCGGTCTTTTAAAATATTTTGTGCTGCAACAATTAAAGATAATACAATAGGACCAACTGAATGCTCAGTAAACCTGTTCGCTACGTTGTATGCAGCATGTACATCACTGTCAAGATACAGCACTGATTTCCTGTTTTCACACAGCTTATTGCTACACAAGACTCATTGTTTAAAAGCTGATTGCAAAGTACTATGCAAGAGACAAGAATGCTCTGTTTCCCCTGCTCAAGTTATTTCTTATTCTGCACTGCTTTAAATAGCAAAACTCAAGCTAGGAGCAAGTTCTCTTGGCTACGTTATTTTTACCATTAATGTGGCAGTTTACCAAAATGGCCTTGCACCACCACAACCCCCCAAAATCTAGACACTAGTGAAGAACATTTGTAAATATCAGTGCAGCTAAGGTATTTTTTTATCTGCTATCTATGACATTGGGTGACCTTTAAAAATTCTCCCCCTCATTTTCAAATGTCCATTGACTTCCATGGAGCTATGCTGATTTGCTCCAACTGAGGATCTGGCCCTGACTCCTCCCTGTTTCAGTTCCCTGTCTGTAAAATAGGGCTAATATTTCCTCCCCCTCCCCCCTTTTTCTGACTTGTCTAAGTAGACTGTAGGCTCCTTGAGGCTGGAGCTGGCTCCCACAATGTGTATGTATACTCCTCAGCACCATAAGGTCTAATCACAAACAATAATCAAGAGATAAGAATTGAATGTTCTGGTGTAAGATAAGAAAAGTTGTTCTGGTAAACCATTCGTCGCCTTAGGCGGGGTTGGTAGGACATTGTCCAGGCTGTACTCAGTAAGAGTGGTGAAACGCTGACATCAGCTAAGGAGATCATCGAGAGGTGGAAAGAGCACTTTGAGGAACTCCTTGACCTGATGGACACCCCCCAGGAGGCAGCGCCGGAAACCTCTGGTGAAATCGGATCTATTTCTGATACTGAGGCCGATACAGTGATAAAGTGCCTTTGTAGCAGTAAGGCAGCAGTGGTGGATGAGAGTCACCCAGAGATATTGAAAGCACTGGACAATGTTGGGGTGTTGTGGTTAATGCACCTCTTCAATGTTGCGTGGAAGGCGGGTGCAGTACCTCTGGACTGGCAAACTGGGGATGCTGATACCAATTTTTAAGAAAGGAGACCAGAGGGTGGGTTCCAATTATAGGGGGATTGCACTCCTTAGCCTGCCCTGCAAAGCCAATGCCAGGGTGCTGGAGAGGAGGTTACGCCCATTAGTTGAAGCTCAGATTCAGTATTCCATCCCAGCTGTAGAACAACAGACAAGCCTTTTGCTCTCTCACAGATACTCGCAGGGTCATGGGAGTTTGCTACTCCGGCCTACCTAGAGAAAGCATATGGCCGCATTCCCCGAGATGTCTTGTGGGAAGTGCTGCGGGAGTATGAGGTGCTGGTGGTGCTTTCCAGTCCCTCTATTCTCGGTATGAGAGTTGCATTCGTATTCTTGGCATTAAGTTGAGTTCATTCAAGGTGGACATTGGACTCCACCAATGGTGCATCTTGCCCCCACTCCCGTTCATGATTTTCATGGACAGGATATCAAAGTGTCGCCGAGCTGTGGAGTGCATCTAGTATGGGGACTCGGAGGTGGCATTTCTGCTGTTTGCAGATGATGATGTCCTTCTTGCTTCTTCAGATTGCGATCTTGAACGACCGCTGCTGAGTGTGAAGCGGCTGGGATGAGAATCAGCACCTCCAAATCAGAGGTCATGGTCCTCTCCCAGAAGAAAGTGGACTATTCTTTCCAGGTGAGGAGAGAGCAGCTGCCCTTAGTGGACAAGTTAAAGTATCTAGGGGTCTTGTTTACGAGTGATGGTAAGTGGGAGCAAGAGATCAACTGGCAGATTGGTGCGGCAGCGGCAATGATGCAGGCGTCCTAGTGATCTGTGGTGGTGAAGCGGGAGCTGAGTTCTCGGACGAAGCTCTCCGTTTACAGATCACTCTATATTCCCATCCTCACCAATGGTCATGAACTTTGGGTAATGACTGAAAGGACGAGATTGCGGGTACAAGTGGTGGAAATGAGGTTTCTCCGCAGGGTGATTGGGTTTACTCTCCGAGACAGGGTGAGGAGCTAGGCCATACGGGAGGGCCTTGGAGTAGAGCTGCAACTCCTCCAGATTGAGAGGAGCTAGTTGAGATGGTTCAGGCTTCTGATAAGGTTGCCCCCTGGGGGGTTTCCGTTGGAACTATATCAGGCATGTCCCACTGGGCATAGGCCCCAAAGCCGACCCAGGAGACACTGGAGGGATTATATCTCCTGGCTGGCCTGGGAATGCTGGGGAATCCCCCAGGAGGAGCTGGAACCTGTTGCGGAGGAAAAGGAGGTTTGGTCTTCCCACCTCTCCATGCTGCTGCCGCAACCCTCACCAGGGAAAGTGTCATAAAGGAAAAAGAAGAAGAAGAAAAGAATTGAAACAAAGGAATTGGGTCAAGCCCTTTATCTGAGATTAGAAAGTGAAAGCTGGGTGGTTTAATGTGTTAAAACTCTGTTTTTATTAAAAATAAATATCAAATATACAGCATAATTTATATATAAATTACATATTTTGATTCCCTTTCCCCAGATTCTGTCTTTAGATTTTGAACACCTGTAAGCAGGGATGGTCCTTAAGTGTTTGGAAAACAGCTAGCACAGAATGAATCCTACTACAAATATAATAAATCAGAACCCCAAAAGCATCTAAGTATCTTCAAAAAATTTAGAGATGCCTGAATTAAAACCCCAGATCCAGTCTCAATTGAATTTGGCAAAAGCTGGATCTGAATTTTACAATTAAGTGAATGTTTGTTTTGCTTCAAATGGTTTTTGCCATATTGCAACAGTCACTGTCAAACAAAAGGAACTGGTGCCATTAATCTTCTCTGCCCAATGTCCCACTGACCCATCAATTGTAAGTATCCCTTCCTCCCCAGTAACAAATGCACAGCTGTAACCAGGGCCGGCTCCAGGCACCAGCTTACCAAGCAGGTGCTTGGGGCGGCCACTTCGGAGAGGGGCGACACGTCCAGCTGTTCGGCGGCAATTCGGCGGACGGTCCCTCACTCCTGCTCGGAGCGAAGGACCTCCCACCAAAGATCGCGATCGCAGCTTTTTTTTTGTTTGTTTGGCTGCTTGGAGCAGTCAAAACCCTGGAGCTGACCCTGGTTGTAACAGATGTTCCTCAGCACACAATAGCCTTGCTCACACTAGGAACATAACCCAATGCTTGCAGCTGACCCAGTGTTGGACGTGGTTTAACTGCAAGTGTAGCCAAAGTCAAATGGTGTTTAGTGCAATTTCAGAAGCAATGGTTTAAAAAGTTGCTTGCCTAACTCCCAGTAATGCTGATGAGGGTTCAGCTTCCTCTGTGCATCACATGTAGAACAGATCCCTTTGTGGCCACTTTGAGGCTAATTACAGAGCTGTGACTCCATAGTAGCCACATGTCATGCTTAAGGCCTCGTCTTCTATGACCAAATGCACCCTGTAGTCACACGCGACATACTGTTGTAATCATCTTTGTACATGATATGCCTTGTGAGGTATCATTTGAAAACTAATAACACACTGATCAATAATATCATAAGAATGGCCATATTGAGTCAGACCAAAGGGCCATCTTGTCTAGTATCCTGTCTTCCGACAGTGGCCAATGCCAGGTGCCCCAGAGGGAATGAACAGAACAGGTAATCATCAAGTGATCCATCCCCTGTCGCCCATTCCCAGCTTCTGACAAACAGAGACTAGGGATACCATCCCTGCCCATCCTGGCTAATAGTCATTGATGGACCTATCCTCCATGAATTTATCTAGTTCTTTTTTGAACCCTGTTATGGTCTTGGCCTTCACAACCTCCTCTGTCAAAGAGTTCCACAGGTTGACTATGCGCTGTGTGAAGAAATACTTCCTTTTGTTTGTTTTAAACCTGCTGCCTATGAATTTCATTTGCTGACCCCTAGTTCTTGTGTTATAAGGAGTAAATAACACTTCCTTATTTACTTTCTCCACACCCGTCATGATTTTATAGACCTCAATCATATCCCCCCTTAGTCGTCTCTTTTCCAAGCTGAAAAGTCCCAGTCTTATTAATCTCCCCTCATACAGAAGCCATTCCATACCCCTAAACATTTTTGTTGCCCTTCCCTATACCTTTACCAATTCCAATATATCTTTTTGAGATGGGGCAACCACATCTGCATGCAGTATTCAAGATGTGGGCATACCATGGATTTATATAGCGGCAATATGCTATTTTCTGTCATCTTATCTATCCCTTTCTCAATGATGCCCAACATTCTGTTCACTTTTTTTTGACTGCCGTTGCACATTGAGTGGATGTTTTCAGACAACTATCCACAATGACTCCAAGATCTCTTTCTTGAGTGCTAACAGCTAATTTAGACCCCATCATTTTATATGTATAGTTGGGATTATGTTTTCCAATGTGCATTACTTTGCATTTATCAACATTGAATTTCTTCTGCCATTTTGTTGCCCAGTCTCTAGGTTCGAGAGATTTTTTTGTATCTCTTCGCAGTCTGCCTGGGACTTAACTATTTTGTGTAGTTTTGTATCATCTGCAAATTTTGCCACCTCACTGTTTACCCCTTTTTCCAGATCATGTACGAATGTGTTGAATAGGACTGGTCCCAATTCAGACCCCTGGGGGACACTACTATTTACCTTTCTCCATTCTGAAAACTGACCGTTTATTCCTACCCTTTGTTTCTTTTAACCAATTACCAATCCATGAGATGACCTTCCCTTTTATCCCATGACAGCTTACTTTGCTTAAGAGCCTTTGGTGAGGGACTTTGTCAAATCCCCCTTGTCCATATGCTTGTTGACCCCCTCAAAGAATTCTAGTAGATTGGTGAGACGTGATTTCCCTTTACAAAAATCATGTTGACTCTTCCCCAACAAATTATGTTCATCTGTGTGTCTGACAATATTGTTCTTTACTATAGTTTCAACCATTTTGCCCGGTACTGAAGTCAGGCTTACCGGCCTCTAATTGCCGGGATCACCTCTGGAACCCTTTTTAAAAATTGGCGTCACATTAGCTATCCTCCAGTCATTTGGTACAGAAGCTGGTTACAGACTACAGTTTGCGATTTCATATTTGAGTTCCTTCAGATATTATTGAGACCCTGCAGTTCTGCCTGTCTAACTGTTCCTGCACGTGGAACTGGAAGCATTTCAGAGAATGCTACCATGGAGGTTCTGGACTTCAATCTCTTACCTAGCAGCCTAAATTTGGCTTCCAGGACCTCTCTCCTATTCTTCCTTATGTCATTGGTACCTACATGTACCACAACCACTGGTTCCTCCCCAGCAGTACACATAAGTCTATCTAGACAGCTCGAGAAATCCGCAACCTTTGCATCAGGCAGGCAAGTCACCATGCGGTTCTCCCGGTCATCACAAACCTAATGATCGAATCAGCCATTGCTAATATTTGTCTCTTCCTAATAACTGGAAAAAGAACAGGAGTACTTGTGGCACCTTAGAGACTAACAAATTTATTAGAGCATAAGCTTTCGTGGACTACAGCCCACTTCTTCGGATGCATATAGAATGGAACATATATTGAGGATATATATATACACACATACAGAGAGCATGAACAGGTGGGAGTTGTCTTACCAACTCTGAGAGGCCAATTAAGTAAGAGAAAAAAAACTTTTGAAGTGATAATCAAGCTAGCCCAGTACAGACAGGTTGATAAGAAGTGTGAGAATACTTACTTAAGACAACTCCCACCTGTTCATGCTCTCTGTATGTGTGTATATATATCTCCTCAATATATGTTCCATTCTATATGCATCCGAAGAAGTGGGCTGTAGTCCACGAAAGCTTATGGTCTAATAAATTTGTTAGTCTCTAAGGTGCCACAAGTACTCCTGTTCTTTTTGCGGATACAGACTAACATGGCTTCTACTCTGAAACCTATCCTAATAACTGGAGTTCCCTCCCCCAGAGAGGTATCCTCAGTGCGAGAGGATACGACAACATCATCTGGAAGGAGGGTCCCAACTATGGGATCATTTCCCTCTGCTCCAGTTGGATGTTCTCCTTCCCTGAGACTTTCATCCACCGCAACAGCACAGAAGCTGTCAGACTGGGGGTGGGACCCTTCTACTGTGTCCCGGAAAGTCTCATCTATGTACCCCTCTGTCTCCCTTAGCTCCTCCAGTACAGCCACTCTGGTCTCCAAAACCCGTACATGGTCTCGGAGGGCCAGGAGCTCCTTGCACCGAATGCACACGTTTGCCACCTGCCCACAGGGCAGGTAATCATACATGCTGCATTGGGTGCAATAAATGGGATAGCCCCCACTCTGTTGCTGGACTTCTGCATGCATTGTCTTTTTACTCCTGAAGCTTGTTCCTTTGTTGATGTTTTGTTTTTATCGGGGTGGTTTTGGCTTTAAGTTTAAGGAATGTTAAGTTTATCTAGCCCCCCTACACACACACACACACACTCCCCCCTGTAAACTCTCTCACAAAACTCCCCTGTTAGCCACTCCTGATCGCTAGTTCCTCTAGTCACTTAGGAGCAGGCTTTTGAAAGTCCTGGACTTCCTGAGTAGCCCTGCCCCTGGTTAAAGATTGATGGGTGCTAAAGGGCTTAAGGATTAAAGCCTCAATAAGAAGCTCTCAGCCTTGCGTAGCAGGCCGCTAGGCTCAGCACCCACATGGTTAGCACACGGTCCCCCAAACAAACAAATCATGGTAGTAAAGGGGGCCAGGAACAGCTCGATCTGCATTTTAGCAAGCAAAAACATGGACCCTCTTTCCCCAGGAGACTCCATGTCTCTGTCCTCACAGCTGGAAGGAACTTTATCTGGGGTAACCCTCAGGAAAAAGCATTTAAAAAACTATAAAAGTGAGGGGCAAGAATACCCCAAGCTATCTCTCCCTATCTTTCTCTCTCTCTCTTTCACCAAAGAAGCACAAGGAACCAGCCTGTTGACTTTGGAAGGGATCCGGACATGAAAATTTGGTTAGCAATGTTGCTGGGAACATGTGGTAAGGATTTCACCTTGAGTCAAGTTTAGATTAGTTTTAGCTACTAGAAAGCGTTTTCATCTTTATTTCTCTTGTAACCATTTGACTGTAATACCTTATACTTGTATTCACTTAAAATCTTAGTTAAATAAACTTGTTTTATTTTTTAATCTAAACTAATCCACTGTTGTGTTTGAATTGAGCTGGTTGGTAACTCCGTATAAAGTAGCAGGCTGTTACATATTGACTCCTTACAGGTGCAACAGACCTATAATATCTGAACTGTCCAGGAGAGGGCTGTAGCGTGTGTAACAGATGTTTTGGGGAAAATTCAGGACTGGGATATTTTGGAGTCACCATGTAGGTTGTAACTAGGGCTTTCAATTCATCATACTTAACTCACGTGATTAACTCAAAAAAATTAATTGTGATTAAAAACATTAATCGTGATTAATCAGAGTTTTAAACTCACTATTAAACAATAGAATACCAATTGAAATTTATTAAATATTTTGAATGTTTTTCTACATTTTCATATATATTGATTTCAATAACAACACAGAATACAAAGTGTATATTATTTTTTATTACAAATATTTTCACTGCAAAAATGATAGTCTTTTTCACTTCACCTCATACAGGTACTGTAATGCAATCTCTTTGTCGTGAAAGTGCAACTTACATATGTAAGTTGTTTTTTTGTTACATAACTGCACTCAAAAACAAAATGTAAAACTTTAGAGCCTACAAGTCCACTCAGCACTACTTCTTGTTCAGCCAATCACTAAGACAAACAAGTTTGTTTACATTACAGGAGATAATGCAGCCCTCTTCTTATGTACAATGTCACCAGAAAGTGAGAACAGGCATTTGCAAGTCACTTTTGTAGCCAGCATTGCAAGGTATTTACGTGCCAGATATGCTAAACATGCATACGTCCCTTCATGCTTCAGCCACCATTCCAGAGGACTTGCTTCCATTAAAAAAATAATGCGTTAATTAAATTTGTGACTGAACTCCTTGGGGGGGGAAATTGTATGTCTCCTGCTCTGTTTTACCGACATTCTGCCATATATTTCATGTTATAGCATTCTTGGATGATGACCCAGCACTTTAACCGCAGATTTGACAAAATGAAAAGAAGGTACCAGTGTGAGATTTCTAAAGATAGCTACAGCACTCGACCCAAGGTTTAAGTATCTGAAGTGCCTTCCAAATCTCAGAGGGACGAGGTGTGGAGCATGCTTTCAGAAGTCTTAAAAGAGCAATACTCTGATGCGGAAACTACAGAACCTGAACCACCAAAAAAAGAAAACCAACCTTCTGCTGGTGGCATCTGACTCAGATGATGAAAGTGAACATGAGTCGGTCCTCACTGCTTTGGATTGTTATTGAGTAGAACACCCATTATCGGCATGGACACATGTCCCCTGGAATGGTGGTTGAAGCATGAAGGGATGTATGAATCATCAGCGCATCTGGCATGTAAATATCTTGCGACGCTGGCTACAACAGTGCCATGAGAACACCTGTTCTCACTTTCAGATGACATTGTAAATAAGAAGTGGGCAGCATTATCTCCTGCAAATATAAACAAACTTGTTTGAGCGATTGGCTGAACAAGAAGTAGGATTGAGTGGATTTTCAGGCTCTAAAATGTTGCATTGTTTTATTTTTGAATGCAGGGGGTTTTTGTACATAATTCTACATTTGTATGTTCAACTTTCATAATGAAGAGATTGCACTACAGTACTTGTATTAGGTGAATTGAAAAATACTATTTCTTTTTTTTTGACTGTGCAAATACTTGTAATCAAAAATAAATATAAAGTGAGCACTGTACACTCTGTTTTCTGTGTTGTAATTGAAAATGTAGAAGACATCCAAAAATATTTAAAGAAATGGTATTCTATTATTGTTTAACAGTGCAATTAATCACAATTAATTTTTTTAATTGCTTGACAGCCCTAGTAGTAAGCACGGCTTCTGGAAGCCAGAGTGTGGCTGGGGTGTTGTTGACAGGCTGCTGGGATCAGAGTTGCTGGACCAGGGCTGTAGCTATACACAGACACTCAGGGTGTGACCTGCATGCTGTTTATGAACAGACCAGGTTAGGAGCTATATTAGCACGGCATTGTGGGGCACCCATGGTTGCAGGGTAGATGGTGATAACCCCTCATTCGTCTGGATTGCACCCCAGAATGTGACAGCTACAGACAGGTTTTGCTCCAATTTAACTATCTTGGTTAGAGGTGTGACTTTATAGTTAACTTGGTACAACCCCTAGCATGGACTCAGTTATACCAGTATAAAGATGCTCCACCAACGCACCTGAAAGCTGCATGGCATCAGAAGAGTTACTGAGAATCACCTTGATGTTAGAGAAAGAAGAATAAAGGAGACTGGATGTCTCAGACAATTGGTAGTAGGATGTGTCGCCTTTCCCCTATTGTCTGCCCATGGAAATTGACTGGCACAGATATTTTGGAATAACTGTTCTGCAGTATCAGGGGGTAGCCGTGTTAGTCTGTATCTACAAAAACAACAAGGAGTCTGGTGGCACCTTATCTGTTAGTCTTTAAGGTGCCACCAGACTCCTTGTTGTTTTTGTTCTGCAGTAGGTATTCCAGAATAACTCCCTGTGTGAACACTAATCCAAAATAAAACTGGCTTTATTCTTGAACAGTTACTCTGCTTTGAAAGCCAAGTAATTCTGGAATAAAATCACTTTTACTCTGGAATGGCGTCTACATTGACTGGACTATCTATTCTGATATTTTCCTTGTGTAGAGAAGGCCTGAGTCATCTGTTCAAGTACTACCAAAGACTTGGTAGTAGTGAGTGAAAGTTCTTGCCAGTGCCACCAGTCATCAGATGATTCAGGAGTTGGTAGTCTGAGTCCAGTTCCCAACGGCAAACCAAAGATTGCCCCAACTGACACTTATCTGTTATGCTGAAAGGGGCTAATGGCAGTTGTCAGGTGACTCTTTGGTCCAAAGACAATCACAGACCATGTTGAAGTGAATGGGTGTGCTAAGCATTCTTTCCGAGGCAAGGAAAGGAGCCAAGCCCCTTTATATAGTACAGACATACACAAACAATGGAGGATTGCTCACAGTACATGGCAGGTCAGAGTTGAGCCATGTGAGATGAGGGCATTCCCCGATTGCAAATGCAGAGGGTAGGATATTGGTTTTGCAGCTTATATAGCATGTTGGAGGCAGAAAGCCTGGAGAAGCAGTTGAGAGTGTGAGAGGAAGCAGAGAGAGAGCACACTGGGCACAGAGCTCACTGGAGATTTCTGAGCCAGGAAACTGCCTGCTGTTTTTTGTTTACAAAAATGTGCACAAAGTCATGTTTTCCCTGAACACAGTGGAAACACAATCACATCAAAGAAATACCTGACTAGTCCAATTGTTTTTTCCCCTCTTATGAAAACAACCCTGCAAGGTCCTGAATATTGAGTCCCTTGAGAACCAGCAAGGTGCACCCTTCCTTACTCCTTTAGTACCAACCAGGAACTGAGTGGTTCAGCTGCTGCAGTTCCTTTTAAATGAGCCTGCTGGGCTCTGATTGGCTGTTTCCCTGCAGTCTTTCTAGGCAGGCTGGAGGACCCACCTTCACTGCTCCTTTTCTGGGGCAGGGTATAGTAGAACCATGTAACCTCAAGCAGGGTGCCTCAAAGACAGTACACCCCGTCAAAGTCCCTTACTACAGAAAGTTTTTTTAATTAATGTCAAGGATCTGTTAGGATGAACTGTAGAGCTAATTAAAAAGGAGATGCTGCCAAAGGACTTTTACAATTTTGTAAATAATTGTCTCACTTTTTATGATAATTACATCAAACCTGCATATGGCATTGCACCAGGCATCACAGAGTGAAATTCCCAGGCCTGGCTCAATCCTGTGAATCCATGGAGCTCCGGGGCAGCCCCGTTGGTGATGCCAGGTAGGTTCAAAGTGTGCACCCCTGCGCATGTCAGTAGAGAGTTTGAGAGCACAGTATGCTGGGGTGGTGGTGTCCATCCTGGCAACATACAACACCACTTTTGGATGTAATAAGTGATTGGAGGAAGGCCAGATCTCTGTGAGATGGCATTTCGCACAAAGTCAAACCACTTTAATGCTCAGGATTTTGAACTAACAGCGCATATGGAATGCCTCTAGCTGTTCCAAGTCTGCCTGTAAGAGGGTCCAGGTTTAGATCCATATAGCAATAGATCCTGAATTTTGTCTCCGCACAGAGATGTTTTTGTGTCCATAAGTGAGACATGGACTTCATGCAGGAGCCGGCAAGACCAATTTGTGGGAAGAAATCCGGTTTGCTATGACTGTTTGAACTCTGCTTGAACCACACAAGACATTTGTAATGGAAGTTGATATTTCAGTGAAACTAGGCTGAACTTCAAGCAAACCTGGGCAGAATTCCAGGTGCCAGGGAGAGTTTTTTGCCTCCAGCAAAATGCAGTATTTTCATTGCAACCTGGAAGCTAGAAAAATTCAGCCATTTCAGCAGAATTTCGCTTTGAGATTTGGGGTTTGTTTGAACTCAGAATTATATAGTTAATACTGTAACAGATCTGTAGCCACCTAGGACTGCATGGTTATTGCTGTGCTGCATAACATAGCCTCTTGGAACTTCCTGGCACTGGGCACTAATGGTGTGTCTAGACAGCAAAGGAAAACCAGGGCTGGCCTGTGCCAGTTGACTCAGGCTCATGGGGCTTGGGCTGAAGGGCAGTTACTCTGCTGTGTAGGCTTCTGGTCTCAGACTGGATCCTGAGCTCTGGGACTCTCCTACCTCGCAGGGTCCTAGAACCCAGGCCTCAGCCTGTCTACACAGCGATAAAACAGCCCCACAGCCCAAGCCATGCAAGCCCGAGTTGGCTGGCGCAGGCCAGCTGCAGGTGTCTAGTTGCTGTGTACACATAACATAGGACTCCCCTGTCGCAGCTCCAAAAGCATAGGTCACTACCAGTAAACAAGCATTTAGTTTCAAGGTATAAGTCTCTGACACACAATTCCTACCTTGTCCTATTGAGCAATTCCAATTCGATCCTGATGGCACTGGTAATATAAACACTTGCTATGGCAGTAGTTCTCAAACTTATTTGATCGCATCCCTATTTTTTGTGTCTGGGGTAGTTTACGCCCCATCCCCTCTGGGTGCCTGGACAGAAGCCGCCGCTCTCTGGCCACCCAGCTCTGAAGGCAGCGCTGCCACCACCAGCAGAATAAGGGTAGTATGGTATGGCATTGCCACCCTTACTTCTCTGATGTTGCTGATGGTGATGCTGCCTTTAGAGCTGGGGCCTGGTCAGCAGCTGCTGATCCCTGGCTGCCAAGCTCTGAATGTGCATGTGGCACTCTGTACCTGAAAGCAGCACCCTGGAACCTCCATATCATTATGATATTTCATACAAAGCATACCATGTAAGACATCATATGAAAAGTCATGATTTGCTGAAGCCCATTGTTCTGTCCAAATCTGTATATCTGAAGTGTGTATGAAGTTATGAGATTTTGCTGTATGGTTGTTACTGAAATATATAGTAAGTTTGAGAGACTCTACTGTTAGTTCCCCAGTGACAACAAGGGTGGTGATCCACTCCCAGGAGGGTGTTAAGCGACCACTAATCAGCAGGGAAGTTCTAAACAAAGGATTTACAATGCTGTAGAAGGGCTGCACAAACTTCACATAATGTGGGATTGCTCAACTCTGTGACTCAGCAAAGCCACTAGGACATGTCTGGGCTAGTATTTTCAGGCACATGGACTGAAGATATGAAATAGGGGACAGTGGCATCATGCTTTTGGCCTTTTCTTCTCCCCCACCTATGCTGGAAGCAACAAGAACACTGGAAAGACAAAGACTTGAACTGAGGAGGGTGGTCCCAGGCTTATAGGGGAAGCTTGTTTATTAAGAACTGTAACCTACCTGCAACATCCAGTGGAGTGAGAAAAACTGCTTGATCTAAATACTGCCTACTCTAATAAGGTTTAAGATTTAGACTGTGCACTTACCTTTTATTTTCTTTAGTAACGCTCTCTGAACTTTAGTGCCTACCACTTATTATCACTTAAAATCTATCTTTCTCTATTTAATAAATCTGTTTTATATTTTTCCTAAAACAAGATGTTTGATTTGAAATGCTTGGGAAATCTCAGCTCAGTTTACAAAGGCTAGTGGGTGTCCTCTCCATATTGAGAGAGGGGCAGACTGGGTAATGAACTTACACTGGTCAGGTTTCTGACCAGGGCAAGATGGTACAGCTCTGGGCTGAAAGGCTGGGGGCTTGGGGTATTTGCTAGTGCCTTTCTCTTGGTGATTTGTGAGGGGCTCATGGAGCAGTCACGCAATTTAGCTGAGTGTGGGGCTCCACATGCTGTTGTGTTGCAAGATAACAGCACCTGGAGGGGTTTGTTGCTTGTCACTAGCAAAGCATTGTGAAAGACAGCCCCGGATGGAGAGTTAAGCGGGCACAGCAGTACCCCAGTTCCAGGTTGTACTCAGGGGATCCCGTCACAGTGCACAGCAAGGTTTTTTCCCTAAAGCTTCTCACACACACCCAGAATACATTCCATGCCCCCCAGTTTGAGAACCTCTGATCTATGGTAATGTTTTGGTCCCCATCCCCATAGTAGCTGAGCACCTCAGAATTTTTTATATATCTATCCTCAGAACCCCCTGTGAGTGTCCAATCCCGTTATTGCTAGCTTCCTGAACTTACTATTGTCCCTTTAATGTCTCCTAGGTGGCAGAATGACATACTGAAAATATAGCAATGACCTTTGGATCAGGAGGTCTGTGTTCTATTTCAGGCTCTGCCCCTGTATTCCCTATGTAACTTTTTCAAAAATTATAAATAAAGGTTGACATCAGTTTCCCAGCTATGTCAACCAGTGGATGTACTTAGATTGAAGAACAGACTGAAGACTGGCACTAAAAGAAAACACTACAGATTATGAACTGGTTAAAAAAAGTGTTGAACAGTTTTAAGTAGACATGCCAGGAACATGTTTCACAGTAGTAGTGCATCTCTAATTTACAACCCCATCACAGGGCACGAATTCATGTTTTAGGGCTAGACCCAGTGCCTGCTGAAGTCAATAGAAAGACGCTCATTGAATTCAAGTATCAGAGGGGTAGCCGTGTTAGTCTGAATCTGTAAAAAGCAACAGAGGGTCCTGTGGCACCTTTAAAACTAACTGAAGTATTGGAGCATAAGCTTTCGTGGGTGACTTGCGTCTGATGAAGTGGGCATTCACCCACGAAAGCTTATGCTCCAATACTTCTGTTAGTCTTAAAGGTGCCACAGGACCCTCTGTTGCTTTTTTTCATTGAATTCAGTGGTCTTTGGCTAAGGCCTTTAGTGCTTTGTTATTACTGCTCAATATGTTAAATATTCTATTGACATTTAAAGAAAGAAAAACAGTAGAAACACCTGACTCATCGATTACAAATAATCAAGTGAAAATGCCAATGAGCTTTGCTTCCAAATGTTTGTTAACCTGGCAACTTAGTCCAATTATTAGGCTTGTACTTTTTTCTTACCATTTTATTCTCAGGGCTAGATTTTGATCTAAGTTATGTCAGTATAATTCTGGAGTAACTTCAATGTAATTATTCCAAATTTACGCTGATGTAGAATCTGGTGCTTTGAATTGTAAGTCAGGGCTTGAATGAGCTCTCCCCTGCCATCTATTGATGAACTGGGGGAAAAGTCCTCAGGATCAGACTGTATTTGCATAGATACACCTAATTTGCCTAAGCGTTCATCAGACAGACCTGCTTTGCCAGGTGTGTTTTGTGTTAAAAGTCAGTTTAATCTTGAATGCAGGGTTAATGAAATGTTGCTATTCTTATTGTATGGCTAAAGGGCTGCAGAACTTTACTTAATATGCCCTAATTGGGGGTCATCCTAACTTGAACCTCGCTCGTTAAGCATGGGGTAGTGATGCCAATTAAAAGTGAAAATCAGAGGGGATGGGTGTTTTTATATGGTGTCTTTTTGAGGAGTCTTAGCTATTATTTGACCCTCCCCACTAGTGTTTGAAGATAGAGATGTTATTATTAGTTTAGTGTTGTTTAGTGTCATTAGTTCTGCTCAGTGATTGTTAGAGGTAAAATCATTGATGAGTAGGTCTAGGGAGGCTGAGCCTTAGAGTTGGCATGGGGATAGTGTTCAAGTGAAAGATAACACATAGGATACAGCAGCAGTGCGGTTCCCCACTCACTTCCCAGTGAAATCACTAAAAACTGGGCTAAGTGGTAGCAGGGCATTGCAATTAAAGGCAGCAGCGGCAGATGCAACAGCTATGGAGTGAGTAGCAGCAAAGGGATTGCTTGACCTTTCCTCTTTTAGAGGTGGGAGGTGAACCCACATGAACACACTCCTGACTTCTGGGCCTTCGCTGACCTCAAACAGCCAACTGTGAGTGGGGGAGCAGTGGAGGGAAAGGGGGAGTGGTTTGTTGAAGGGACATTTGTCCATTGGACTTTCACACCGCAAGGTGTGAACTGAGACAAAGCACACTGCCCCAGGTACTGTCTAAGTATGGTTTTGCAGACCTTTGGATAGTTGTTGTTGTGTTTTCACAAATTAACGCTGGGTTCCCTTTCCCTTTGAATAGAAGTTTTCTTTTGTTATATACAGACTCAGTGCTTGCAAGTAGGGAAATATCGCCTCTTAGGGGCATCCCCAGGCGATGGTTAGTTTTCCCAGATTTCTGTTGGGGGGCTCAGTTCCTTTTGGCAATGCTCAGAGGAATGCCTAGAGATTGAACCTGGCTTTTGTTGCTGATGATGCCATTTGGCAAAAGGGTTACAGAATCAAACTAACAAGCAAACTCTGTGTAGTTTAGCTGTTTGTACTTCACTTTTGTTTTAAATAAACTATAGAAAAAACACTTTGTATACTGTATATACAGTTTTAAAGCAATAATGTGTGGCCTTGGGTAACATGTGACATGACAAACAGCTGCCAGGTAAGTATGCAACAAAGTGAAATTGTCTTTGAAGAACTTTGTCTTTGTGGACCCTTTTATTTTATTAGTTAGAAACTGAATATTGGGCAGGTGAAGAATGCCAGATTCTCCTTTTAGTTTAAATAAAAGCTTAGATTCTGGAGCGCAGTTCTGCAGTAAGAAGCGAATTCTGTAGCTGTGAAATCATAGAATACATTGGGGTCTTGTCTTTAGGATTGATCCTGTTATGCTGACAGGTGCCAATGACTGCCATCAGGCAAATCTGAGATCCAATGACAATCCATAACCTCATTAAAGCCAACGGCTGCGCCAAGCACTCTCTTCAGGCTCGACAGAAAGAGCAAACAAACCCCCTGGTGTAGTAAAACAAGCTGCAGACGAAGGTGGTGCCAGCCAAACGCCGTAGGCCACCTGGCAGATCAGAGCTAAGCCACGTTAACTAAGCGGTTTACCAGGTACTAATGCAGGGGTTAGGATACCAGTTACAGGCTGTGTGTATTGGAGATGGAAAGCCAGTAGGTAGAACACCAGGACAAGGTTGAGAGCATGAATCTAAAAGGAAGCCAAAAGACACAACTTCTCGATCACAGAGCACCCTGGAGTGGCAGACATGAGGATTTCTGAGCAAGGAAACCACCTACTGTTGTTTGTTTCCATTGTGTTCAGGGAAACAGGACTTTGTGCATGTTGTTTGTAAATAAACAAGGTTACACCACGAATAGACCTGATTTCTCATCTTAATGGAAACAACCCTGCAAGGCCTTGATTTTTAGCTAACCACTCAGGCCAAAGGGGCAACGCTCCAAACAGAGATGCTAGATCCATATTGCCCTTGGCCCATTGGACAATTCAGATCAAGACCCTAGTCCAAAGGCTGTGGTTGAGGCCCTTTCCTAACTCTGAGTGAGGTCACTAGCAGGCCTGCACACAGAGTGGCCACCAGAACATATAGCAGAAACTGAACTTCGGCTCCCTGGCTGACAGCCCCTATTTCTTTTGCTGTACTAACCGGGCAAACACTTCATGGCCTATACATGCATCTATTGGCTTTGTAGCCAGGAGCTCTCCCTATACTGCAGATTAAACCTTATATGATTTGTAATTAATATTGTGTTCTTCATTGATCAAATACTGCAGACCTTACTCAGTAAACTCCCAGTGAAGTTCCCAAGTCACTGGCTTATTCTGTCTCCAGAAACGTTTTTTCTTCATCTTTTTTTTTTTTTTTTAATGCTGACAACTATGTCTGTTGCAAGCACAGCTGGGCTCCGTTTCTATGTGCAGGGGGTTGCATACAGAAAAAGAGGCAGTGAAGTATGGGGGCACCCCAAAGACACATCTCACTGACCTCCCCAAGACCAGCTGTGTGCTTATGTAACACTGACAGACCCCGGTCGTTGCCATAAAATCATAGAATGTCAGAGTTGGAAGGGACCTCATCTAGTCCAACCCACCACTCTGGAGCTTAGTGTCATAGAATCATAGGGTTGGAAGGGACCTCAGGAGGTCATCTAGTCCAACCCCCTGCTCAAAGCAGGACCAATCCCCAACTAAATCCCTAAATGGCCACCTCAAGGATTGAATTTACAACCCTGAGTTTAGCAGGCCACTGCTCAAGCCACTGAGCTATGAGCCAAAAGCCAACTGGCTTTTGGTTAAGGTTGTAGAGCAGACTCATTTTATCTCTCTCTAAGTGGTCTCCGTGCCACTACTCAGGCCAGAACATCACACCCAGGAAGTGTGTGGGTTACAGTTAGATCATGGTGGACAGAAGTCAATATGTTTGAGGGCCAGTGCAGGATTGTTCCCTTTGTACAAGCTCCTTGGGGCAGGAACCATCTTTTTGTTCTGTGTTTGTGCAGCGCCTGGCACAATGAGGTCCTGGTCCATGACTGGGACTCCTACGTGCTACTGCAATACAAATAATAATACATTTCCCTGTGCTTTTGTCCATTAAATTTTTAATGAACTGAAAGATGGGGCTCCAACCACTTTCCCTTGGAGTTCATCCCCCATTCTAATAGACCAAACCCTTAGGAAACGCTCCCTGATATTCAGCTCAGGTTTAGTCTTACTCGGTTTCATCTTGTAGTAGCCGTGTCACCGCTGTTCAATCTTATCCTTGTTCAAACCCTCTCATCCAGCAAGGGGGAATACATAAAAGACTCTAAGTGTGTTCTGATTTTTGTATGTTATACATCGAAATAAATAAATAAAATCCAGCCACTGTGATACTTGGAGCAGCCAGGAAAATAATTTGTCAACCTGGTGATCTTAATGTAGTGGAATAATTTAATATGTTGCTTTGTCATTTTGCCTGTTTGCAGGGAAGATTAATTATATCCCTTTAGTCCTCAGGGATGGTAATCAGAGCTCACTGACCTTATATAGGGACTGATTTGCCTCTCCCTTACCCCAGGATAAATCAGGGGTTGCTTCATTAGAGTCAATGGTGTAAACAAGAGAATGGTCAGGCACTGTGCAGTAGTAGCAGGACTCAATTAGCTTATGAATGAAGTAATTAAACACGGTGTCATTTCAGTCACACACAATAGAAGTGTTGTTTTATATAGACAGTAGAACCCCAAAGATACGAACACCAGAGTTATGGACTTACTGGTCAGCCAGACACCGTGTGGAACTGGAAGTAAGCTGAGATAACTGGAAGTAGCAAATACTGTACTGCCTCGGGCCTTTAGCCCTGGGGCTCAGGGTTTCAGCCACGGGGGGTTGGGGCTACAGCCGCAGGGTGGGGAGGGTCAGGGTTCCAGGTGGGCAGGGGTCTCGGGGCTTCTGCCCCATGAGAGCACCAGGGCTCAGGGATTTAGACCCAGGAGGAGTGCTGGGGCTCAGGGCTCAGCCATACGGCTCCGGTCCCAGCTTCAGCTCCGCGGGGGGTGCTGGGGCTCAGGGTGTCAGCCCCATGGGGAGTGCCAGGACTCGGGGCTTTAGCTATGGGGGGCACCGGTTTCAGCCCCAGTGCTTCCCCCGTAGCTAAAGCCCTGAGCCCCAGGGCCCCACCCCCGGCTGAAACCAGGAGCGGAGCCCCAAGTCCCAGTGCGCCCCGAGGGCAGAAGCCAGGAACGAAACCATGGGAGTTCATGGAAGCTCCTTCACTGGAGGTTTTTAAAAGGAGGCTGGAAAGCCATCTGTCTTGGATGATCCTGCATCTTGGCAGAGGGTTAGACTAGATGACCCTTGCGATCTCGTCTAACCCTATGGTTCTATGATATCACAAGAAATAGCCACCTGCCTGAATTCACTGTGATGATTAAACAGTTTCCTTATGTTGGGGAGGATGTAATGATACATACTGATAGTCTGGTTCTGGGTTGTTTTTGCTATTAGAAGCAACTGCTGGACCTACGAGGCAGACACTTCCTATAGAAGTCAGGAGGTCCTCAGAGAGAAGCCTCTTGCATTACCCCATCAGTAGTTACTACCTTTTGTTTCCTGGCAGCACTGAGGAGCAGCTGTCTTTCCCGCTTTCCTGTCCAAGCCCCTGGCTCCCTCTCCTTTAATTCTGCTTTTCAGTTCCTTTACCCATGGCAGTTCTTACACCTACCAAAACAAAAGAGCAAAATGGCTCAAAATCTAAACAATTACAAACCACTTTCTTGAAGTTCTTGCATCTCACCACATGGGGGCGCTCTATTTACATGAACCTATGCCCATGCTGCTGCTGATAGCACTGGCCTCAGCTTGTTCCAGCCCTGTGGAACTTGGCTGTTGGAAGTCATAGGAATGGATGCTTGGTGGCCTTTTCTTTCCTTTCTTTGCTGCTCCTCTGGGGTCACTCTCCCTAGTTCTGCTTCCTCTCTGAGGTTTGAATTAGCTTAACCTCAAAGTGAAACTCAGCTGAAATCACCGTGTTTTGCCTGATTTGGGGTCAAAGACCCATCAATCCCAACCTGTCGCTGGAGGGAAGGTGCAGCCCTGCGCGCTGCCTCCACTTTGTCCCAGCTCCACAGTCAGTGAAATACTCAGTGGGCCCAATTCTTGCAGGTGAAAATGGACACTGCCCCATTGACTTCAGTGGAGTTTTGCCCACTTACACTAGCAGAGAATTTGGCCCAATGTGTCATGTATTGAGATCACAGGCTGTTTAAATTACTGCACTTCACTGTCTGCCTAGGTTTTTATATCAGACTCACACCATGGTACAGGACCTGTGCTTCCTACCAAAAAGGAAAACACGGCCAAATGAGGATGCAGCGAGCTTGAACCAGGCATCCCAGCCATAAACAAGATGATGTCTGGAAAAAGGAAAACTGGGCTTCAGAGTCCAAAAGGGGACAGTCAATGAATGCCAGTAGCAATTATCTATGTGACCTGTATTCCTCCATTAGCGGAGCTACTTGGGGTGGGCTACTTTTTGGGATACAGCGGCTCCTTCTTGCTGCCTTCTGGAGCAAGAATTCAGTTTGCACCGGTCACCCAATCCCATTGCCAATCACTGATGGATTTATCCATTTGTCACGGTTTACTGTCATGGTAGCAGAGGAAATTGCTTTCTGTGTAATGGGGCACACCTGGAGTTCAAACAGGAAGCAGAATGTTTTGGGAGATTTCTGCTAACCAGGAACAGGATCAGAATGGGAGAGAGGATCCTAATACACCTTATTTGGATCTAGGTTTAGGTCTGAATTTCCACCCACCAAAGCTGGGATTGTTCTGGTTTGGCATATTCAGGCCCTGCATGTATAATACCAGCATGCAGCTGTGTCAACTGCCGTATACGGGTCCATCTTCCTGAATTTGCCACATAACTGTGCTCCAGAATACAAGCTTTTGTAAAGGATGTGACATGAAAGTATAGTGTTCTCCATTTATCTCAAACAGGTGTTAACCCTGAAGCCTAATGCGGATACTTTGCAAAACCCAAGCGTTTAAGAGCAAAGAAATGAGCAGTTAGTTAGAGACACTTAACATTTTACATTGTCCATGTAATAAATGAAGTATTCTTACAAAGGAAAAATAAGCATACATTTAAATCACAACACAACAACCTTTTCTTTGACCCCAAATTAATGTGATTGTCACAGGGTAGTTGGCCCTTCTTAAGGGAGATAAGTTTCAGCCCAGCTGTGACGCACCTGATTTTCCTCCCCACTTGGAGAGAATGAATTAAGTCGTGTGACAGAAGGCCATGTGACTCAATCCGGCCTGGGTGGGAGCTGTAGAAAAGGAGAGGCCTGTGTGTAGACAGCGCTGGGGGAGATGGGTGGCCTGCTACCCAGGTAAAGCTGCAGGGAGAGGGAGTCTCCTGTAGTGCTCCCTGAGGACGGGAGTTGTGACTGGGTAGAAAGATTCAGCTGGATGTTTTGTTTTCCTTTTAGAGAGAAGGCAATGAAGGAAGGTCAGGCCCTGTGTCTTCTCAGTGCTCAGGGGGCAGAGGAAGAGACAGGACCTAAGGTAGTGGTGTGGTCCTAACTCTGAAAATACAGAAACTCCAGTATCAAACACACAAAGAGTAAGCAATTGAAACAACTGGGTGTATGTAATGCTATTGTGTTTAAAAAGGGCAAGTAAGATCTTTTATGAAAGCCTGTAATGGTCTGAACTCCATGGTCGTTATAAGATGTATGCAGATATGAAATTATGTATCTAGAATACTATGCTCATGCCCTGTAGTACAATTTAAAGTACAGCTCACAGCAGGGAGGGGCTTCTCCCAAGCCAGGTGTTTACACAAAAGTAACTTCAAGTACCCATCTATTGTCCGGCCAGGACGAGACAGCCCTGGGCCATTAAAGTTAATGGAAAACTGTTGAACCTGAAAAGAAAACCCAAATCTTGAAAAACTAAGAAGAGCGTTTTACCCATGTTGAGTGGCCATGGCCATGAGCCATCATGCCCGGAGAGAGAAGGGGAAAAAAGAGAAAAAACTCTGGGGGTTTTGGCCAGGAGTTAGGCCAGCAGCGAAGTGGGTGCTGTTCCTGTACATGCTTGATGCCTTCTAGGACAGAGGGTACACAAACCAGCCTGACTCTCACAGGGCCGCCCAGAGGATTCAGGGGGCCTGGGGCAAAGCAGGGGAGCTGTGGCGCTTGTACTCACCCAGTGGTGGTCCGGGTCTTTGGCAGCGGTGGGCCCTTCAGTTGCTCCGCGTCTTCGGCAGCACTGAAAGACCTGCCGCCGAAATGCCGCCAAAGACCCGGACTGCTGCCGGGCCAGGGCTTGTGAGGCCCCTGCGGGGCCCGGGGCCTGGGGCAAATTGCCCCACTGCCCCCCCCCTCCCCCGGCGGCCCTGGACTCTCATGAAACCCCTCCCCACATCCCCTGCAAAACATACCATGGACCACCCCTGTCCACCCCCACGTTCCCCAAAGCCAGCCTGACTCTCATGGAGCCCCTGCCTATCTCTCTCCCCCCCGCCAAAAAAACCCCACCCCCGCCCGGCCCATGGAGCCCCTGCCTACACCTCCCCCGTCCCCTGAAAAACCAGCCTGACTCTCAAGGAGCCCCTGCCTACATCTCCCCCCCCCCCCCTGAAAAACCAGCCTGACTCTCATGGAATGCCTGCTTTAGGGTTACCATCTTTCAGGTTCCCAAAAAAAGGACACTGCCAGGGAGGGGGGGGAGAAAAGCTGGAGGGATGTGTTTATTGGCAGGTATTTGGGGGAGGGTGCTGGGGGGTGTGTGCACTGGGAGGGGTACCTGTGGGGTGCAGGAAGGGGTACCTGCGGCCTTAAGATGTGGGGGGCAGGGTCCCTCCCTGTCACGGTGGCAGGGCGGCTGGCGCAGGCCTGGGACACAGCACCAGCCATCCGTCAGTGCCTCCCTGCAGGGCTCTTCCCCTCCCCAGGGTGGGATCCGGCAGCTGCGGCTGCATCATAGGGAGCAATCGGGATGTGGAGCCAACTCTTTCTGAAGTGCAACGTCAGCTTCGCAAAAATCCCAGACATTTCCTCTTATTTGAACAATCCGCCCAGATAGAGGATGGAGGGTCGAAAAGAGGAAACGTCCAGGAAAACCCAGACGTGTGGTAACCCCACCCTGCCTACACCCATACCCGCCCACCCAAAAACCAGCCTGACACTCATGGGCATTTGCCCCTGCCGGCTCCCTCCCCAACCCATTTCTCCTGGACCCAGAAGGGAGCCCCAGCCACCGCCCCTACCCCCAGCTCGATTCTCCCAGACCTGGAGCCCCTGCAGCCTCCCCCCACCCCCAGTCCCAGCAACACTGCAGCTGACTCACGGCAGGGGCAAAGTGCCCCTAAGTGTCCATGAGTGCACAGTGGCCCAAACTGCAGTACCTGCCTTGGCCAATAGAGTGGCTCTTGCCAAGTCCTAACAAAGTACCCAAATGGCGTTTGTGTCCCACTACCACAGTTACCTCAGGGAGGTGAGGCTGTGTCTAGTTTAAGGCCAGGTGGAACATAAGAACGGCCATACTGGGTCAGACCAATGGTCCATCTAGCCCAGTATCCTATCTTCTGACAGTGGCCAGTGCCAGGTGCTTCAGAGGGAATGAAAAGTACAGGTAATCATCAAGTGATCCATCCCATCAGCTAGTCTCAGCTTCTGGCAGTCAGATACTTTGGGACACCCAGAGCAGGGGGTTGTGTCCTTGACCATCCTGGCTAATAGCCATTGATGGGCCTATCCTCCATGAATTTATCTAATTCTTTTTTGAACCCCATTATACTTTTGGCCTTCACAACATCCCCTGGCAGCGAGTTGCACAGGTTGGCTATGTGTTGTGTGAAGTACTTCCCTATGTTTGTTTTAAGCCTGTTGCCTATTAATTTCATTGGGTGACCTTGTGTTATGTGCAGGGGTAAATAACACTTCCTGATTCACTTTCTCCACACCCGTCATGATTTTATAGACCTCTGTGATATGCCCCTTTAGTCGTCTCTTTTCTAAGCTGAACAGTCCCAGTCTTTTTAATCTCTCCTCATAAGGAAACTGTTCCACACCTCTAATAATTGTTGTTGCCTTTCTCTGTACCTTTCCTATTCTAATATATCTTTTTTTAGATGGGGCAACCAGAATTGCACACAATACCATGAATTTATATAGTGGCATTATATTTTCTGTCTTCTTATCTATCCTTTTCTGAATGGTTCCTATCATGCTGTTCGCTTTTTTGACTGCTGATACACACTGAGCAGATGTTTTCAGAGAACTATCCATAATGACTCCAAGATCTCTTTCTTGAGTGGTAACAGCTAATTTAGACCCAGTCATTTTCTATGTATAGTTGGGATTATGTTTTCCAATGTGCATTACTTTGCATTATCAACATTGAATTTCATCTGCCATTTTGTTGCCTAGTTACCCAGTTTTGTGAGATCGCTTTGTAACTCTGCAGTTAGCTTTGGACTTAACCATGTTGAGTAATTTTGTATCATCTGCAAATTTTGCCATCTCTGTGCCTTTTTCCTGACCATTTATGAAAATGTTGAGCACTGGTCCAAGTACAGATCCTTGGGGAACCCCACCATTTACCTCTGTCCATTATGAAAACGGACTCTTACCTTTTGTTTCCTATCTTTTAACCAGTTACTGATCCATGAGAGGGCCTTCCCTCTTATCCCAAGACTTGTTGTGTATATTTTTGAATTTTAAGTTAATAAACCAGACCCTAAGAAGGGCTGTTATTATTGTATTTGTGAAAGCTTTTTGTGCATGAAGTTCACTGAGGAACCCAGGAAGAAGGGAAACTGAGGCAGGGTGCTGCAGAGCCATCTCTGGCCACCAGAGGGCATGCAGGAGGCAGCTGACCCTGTTACACTTATTCGCTCACTAGTAATCTCAATATAACACAACACAAAGCCTTTTTGTAAAAGAAACACAAAAGTTATCAGGTAGATCCTGGCCTATGTTACTCTTTCCCTGGGATAGAGGAATCCTTGGCCAACATCGAATCAGCATAACTTGCAAATCTTTTTCTGGACCCCTTTGGCATAGGGAGCAGGCTTGGGATAGGTGGAGTCAAAGAACTTCCCATCCCCAGATGGTGGTCCCCGAGGAAGGAAGTTGTGAATAGATAGACTCAGCTGGAGGTTTTGTTTTCCCCAGACAGTGTAATAACCCTTGGGAGGCCATTGCAAACTGGTGGAAATTAATGAAGCCCTGAGGCTGCTCTAAATTACAACAGGGGCTGAACCAGCCCCTACCTGCTTAACGCAGAGTTTTGGGACAGCTGATCAAGCTGCATCTGAGTTCAGACGAGTGCCATATACTGGGCTGGGTTTTATTAGAGTGTCTGCTCAACAGCAAGCTGTTGGTTGAAGATAGAGTGATAAGCAGAGGTGCCAGGCCCCATTGTGTTTCTGCCCTGTTTAGCTGCAGCTTAATGAAGGAGCTGCTAGTAAACCCAAGCTGCTCTGCTTCACTTGTCATGCTATCCTGGTCTCTCTCGTTCCCGATCATAATATTTACGTTACCTGGGTGTGGGAGGTGGGATTAATTTCCTTGAGAACACATTGCCCACAGCACACACAGCCATGCAGAGATACTTGGCAGGATTTTCACTGAGCTGGCAGCTCTCCCACTCTTGATGGACACACAAGATGTTCCTGAATAGACGATTCCACCAAAAGGCGAGGTAAGGGCAGTTGACCAGCCAAACGGCGAAGGGGCAAAAAGGTTAGTTCCAGCTCCTGCCTTCACTGATAAAACCACAGGGGCATTATTGTTGTTTATTTACTATTCCTACCGCACCAGCAGAGCAGATGGCCCTTTATGGATTAAGTTAAAGAGACAGGGCCAGAAGCCCAGGTGGTGTAAATCAGACTGGATCCATTGAGTTTGCTGGAGCATCCCCAACTTACATCAGCTAAGAATCCGGGCCACAGCTTGCTGTCCTGCAGAACTGATTGTCAGAGTCAGACAGGGGCGGAAGACAAGCAGGTGGGGATATCCGGGAAGGCTGATGGCTACAGCAAAAGACAATGAGATGCTGTTTGCTCTATGCAGTGTGGCCAACTCTCATGATTTTGTCATGAGTCTCATGATACTTGTTTTCCTTAATGCCCCGGCTCCAGGAGTCAAGTGGATATGTGATCATTTCAGCCTTCATTCTTAAAGAAAAAGTAAGTTTCTAGCCCTCGTTGCTATGGAGAAAGCGTCAAAATGTGACCCCAATGCACCCTAAAGGCTCAAAAAGTAGAAGGCACCCCCACACACACACCAAATCTATTATTTTCTCATGATTTTTGAACATTTGGGGTTGGCAATACTGCATATGTAACAGCCACCAATTTGCCCACCTGGATTGACCCTGGGGCCTCCAGAACTGAGCATCAGCAGCGAACATGCTTTGGCTGAGGCTGTGACAGACACTGAGGTCATCCTTTGTAACATGATCACAGAGGATCTACCACACACCCCAGTGGCCTCAATGTAATCATTTGGGCAAATGAATCTATTTCACTGTAATATATTCAAAGGAGCCAAGTCAGTCGGGGGAGCAGGAGCCGTGGATTGGAGGTCAGCATTGCAACAGGAACCAAGAGCAGTGAGGCCTGAAGAGGGACCTGAAGAAAGGCAGTCAGGCTGCAAAACACATGGGACCTTAAAGGGTGGTCGAGCACAGGGCTGGCATGAGCGTAGGAGTGGAGTCACATGAGAGAGGTTAAGGGCACATCAGCGCTCCGTGGGCTGGGTCAGGACAACGTAGGGTAGGTGCAGGGGAGGGAGACTAGAGATGGGACATAAACGTTGTACTGGCTCAGACCAGTGCTCCATGGAGTTCAGTCGCCTATCTGACAAGGGCCAGGACCAGTTTCTTCAGAGGAAAGTACAAGAAACCCCATAGTGCAAAGTTATGGAGTAACTTACCCAGGAGTATCTTCTTGCTCCCGCCAGTTAGTGATTGCCTTATGCCGTGAGGTGAGGGTTTATAATGCTTCCAAAAGAGAACTGTGTCCTGGCTAAAAAACTCTGGGTGTTCTCATTAGCCACGCAAATATCAAATCCGGTTCTGAATCCTATTAACCCCTTGGCCTCAGTTATATCTTGTGGCAGTGAGTTCTACAGATGAACTATGCCTTGTGCAAGGAAAGGGTCTATTATCTGTTTTAAATGTATTGCCTTTCAGTTTTTTTAACATCCCTCCCCCCCCCCCGTTCTAGTGTTTCAGAAAGGGTAAACAGTGTCCGGTCTGCTTTCTCTGCATCATTTATATCATGTCCCCTCTCCTTTGTCTCTTCTCTGTGCTAAACAGGGTAATTAGGTGCAACACACACCCTATGCCACGGGTACGTGCAGATAAAAATGCAGTCAGACATGCTCATTTACCTGTTGTGCACCATTCTTTAGGAACAGGTGCTCTTACACAATTTACATTCCTCACTAGGGAATGGTGAGCAGCATTTACACAGAGCTACTACTTAGGACACAGTTATGAGAGGCATCCCCAAACAAAGCTCCATCCCGTCCCTTTATCTCCAGCTCAACCTTTTCGTTTGCCTCGAATGTCTGTAACCTCGGTGTCATCCTGCCCCCGAACCTTCCCGTCTCCCCTGCCTGCAAACCTGCCTATCACCACTCTGCAATGTAACCCATGTGCACCACAGCCACTGCTGTATCTCTGCTGAAATCCCTCTGGATCTATTACCACCTCTCCCCTTACGTAAAGCCCTTCCCATGGCTTCCCCGACTGCCAGCTCTCCAGATTCCAGTTCGTGCAGAATACTGGGGCCCGCAATCTTCCATGAACAAAGTGCAGCCACATCACCCGTCTCTTCAAACAGCTCCCCTGACTGACCCAGGCGTTTCAGAGACCTGTCTATCTCATAGTTCATCTCATTCTCCTCTCTTCACCGCCCCACTGCTGCTCCAACTCAGCTCTAACATCTGTCACCTCACCCAATCTCATCACTCTCAGGGCAAGAACCTTCTCCCCTCGCACTACTGTTGTTGGGATCAGCCTTCACCTCCTCCCTGACTCCTCCTCTTGGTTTGAATCTCAGCAGAAGACATCCTGTGCTTCTTAAATCCTCTCTGCCTCTCCTAACAGATTGTGGTTAATGCTCTCTCCGTAGAATTTGCATGAAAGTTGCTACATAAAATTAATAAATTCATAGATTCCAAGGCTAGAAGGGATCATTGTGATTGTCTGGTCTGACCCCCTGTGTAACAGGCCAGAAAAGTTCCCCCAAAATAATTCCTATAGACCCTTTAGAAAAACATCCAATCTTGATTTAAACATGGTCAGGAATGGAGACTCCACCACACCCTGGGTAAATTATTCCAATGGGTCATTACTCTCACAGTTAAAAATTTACACCTTATTTCCAGTCTGAATTTGTCTAGTTTCAACTTCCAACCATTGGATCATGTTAGACTTTTCTCTACTTAAACCGAAAAGCCCACTATTAAATGTCACGGGACCTGGCCCCTCCTGTCCTTTTTTGCCATTTCCTGTCCCAGGTGCCAGCAAGCTCACCCCTTGCTAGGCTCAAGGGCCTCAGCTGGAAGTGGGACTGTAAAAATGGCACTTTTGTACTCAGCAGATAGGAAATCTGAGTACCTCTGCTGACTGTCGGGATAACACCCCATCTGTCTAGCTCGCTCGCTCCTTGGGATCCTACAGTTACTGGATGTAGCTATAACGGCAGGATGACCAGTTGCACCCAGGCAAGTCCAGTGACAGTGGTATGCCCGAACTTGGAATAATTGGCTCTGCAGACTCTTCGTTACCGGTGACGACGGATGAAAAGGAAGAAACTTGGTTGAGTTCGCCGATCGCAGGCTGCAGGGCTAACACTTGAAAAAAACCCATCCTTTCGTTTGAAAGCGGAGCACAGATGACCTGAGACATGCCCAACGCAGCCCCCCCCGCAATGCCCTTTGTACAGTTCACAGCAGGATCCCGCTTTAGTGGATGCCTGCGTCTCAGACTTGCGGGGGCAATGTGCCAACAGCAATCCCTGACGCGAACTGCTACTTGGCATGCCAGTGAGGAAACAGACCTGTTAGCAGAGGCGCTCTGTGCGCTCTCCTGCCCTGAGCACATGCAGAGGCTGGCGGACACACTAGCCATCACCCTTCCCTCGCCCGGCTCAGGGCAGGGGCCGCCCCAAGCGTTGGTCCTTCGACAAAATTAAAAGCTTGGGGATCAAATGTGGGCACAAGGAGGTTTTGAAGGCACATGAGCGCCTGCTGCTGCTCCAGCCAGCAGGCTGGCAGTCAGCTCGTCCATGGGACCGCTGGCTGGACGGGTGGGAAAGGCTGAGCCCACGCGTGTTGGTGTGAGCAGGGAAGGATGGCCGGTGGGTAAGGCACTGGGGAAAACGTCCGGCCTGGGGGGATTTTCCCCGCTGCTGCAGCCCCCTGTAAGTTGCTCTGGCTATTCATAGAGGCAGTAAAAGCCTCACAGCCAGCCAGGGAGAATTCCCCCAACACAGGCCACAAGAAATCATCCTATGCTGTCCTGTCCGTCCCCCACTCCCTGCCCCGCACACTTCAACTCGGGGTGGGGGGGGCTCTGGCATGCTACAGAGATGCTGTGATTCTCCGGACAGCAGAGCAATGTGTAGGAGCTGCAGTAAATGAAGGGGATTCACTTCCTGGCTCTGTCTCAAACATCCTGTGTGAGGAGAGGAGAAACAAGCTGGGGGAGGTAATAGCTTTGATGGGACCAACTCCTGGTGTCAAATATCAGGGGGTAGCCGTGTTAATCTGTATCTACAAAAATCCGAAGAAGTGAGGATTTTACTCACGAAAGCTTATGCCCAAATAAATCTGTTAGTCTTTAAGGTGCCACCAAACTCCTGGTGGTGAGCGAGACAAGCTTTCGAGCTACACAGAGCTCTTATTCCAACATCGGCTCTCTCTGTGCCTCAGGCCCCCACCTACAAAGTGGAGGTCATTGTGATTTATTGTGTGTATTGTGGCTGCAGCAGGATCACATTGGGCACTGCACACACACTGCCCCAGAGAGCACGTGAAAGGTGGGTGCAGGGAACTGACACATGCTGACAATTGATGACTATGCCCAGGGTAATAAACAACAGGCACCGCACACAAGTTCCTCAGCCACCAAGTTTTTGATTTCATTGGGCCAGAGGGGAGTTTTAAGGGGAGATTTAGCAGATGGTATGATCAGGCTTCCCTTCCTCAGGGATGCTGTAAGGTTAGATTCACCCATGCCTATGAAGCGCTTGAATACCATAGGGATGAGCACCATAGAGAAGCTGGTAAAAGAGTAAGGGGTTGGGTGTAAACTCTTGGAGTTCTCTAGGACAAGGGTGTGTGTCCATCCATCTGTCTTTCTGTCCATCCGTGCATCCTTCACAGAGGTCCTGCTTGGGTTGGGGAAAGCTGACGACCTCTTAGCAGCCGGATTTGCAGACTAAATAAGTGGCGAGGAAGAATTCGGCCACATATCAAGTGTGTTTGACTACGACGTTCAGAGAACTCCCCCACCCGCCACCTAGCCCTGGGCTGGGCCTGAATGTGCCAGTTCCTCCTATCAACACAGCCCACAGCATCCGTAAGCAACAGCAAGGGGGAAAACAGTGGGGTGGCAATAATAATACATCTAATGTTTGTTATTCTCAGCCTGCATAACAAAGGCTTTAAGTCCCTGATCCAGTGCCCACAGAAGTCATTGGAAAGACTCCCAGGAACTTCACTGGGCCCCTAAAGAATCCTTTGCCAGATACAAAATTATCCTGGGTCAGATTGGAAGAAACGCTGGGTATTTTTCGCCTTCCTCTGCAGCATGGGGCAAGGGTCACTTTCTGGTTTAAACTAGGGTAAACAGTGGATTCTCTGTAACTTGGAGGCTTTCACTCATGATTTGAGGACTTCAGTGACTCAGCCAGAGGTTAGGCTGTGGGCGGGCGAGGTTCTGTGGCCTGCGATATGCAGAAAGTCAGACTAGATGATCAGGATGGTTCCTTCGGACCTTAAAGTCTATGGGTATGTCTACACTGGCAAGTTTCTGCGCCAGTTATACCACTTTTATTAAAATGCTGGAATTAAACTGCTGTTGCGTGTCCACACTGTGCTCCTTGTGACGCTGGAGTGCATCCACATTAGTAGCTCTTGCAACGGCAAAGACAGCAGTGCATTGTGGTGGCTATCCCACAGTGCAGCTGGCCGCAGGGTGCTTTGGGAAGGGTTTGCAATGCCCCCATGGGGCTGGCACAGCCCCACATGATGCAGGTTTCCCAATCCCATTGTTCCATGGGCATCCTACTTCATTGCCAGCTGCTTTTAAACGGAAGTGTGTGTGTGGGGGGGGAGAGTGTGTGACAGGGAGTGCGTGTGTGTATGTGAGGGGGAGAGAGACAGTGTGTTTTGGGGGACAGAGAGTGTGTCAGCATGCTGTCTTGTAAGTTCAGACAGTGGCAGGAAGCAACTAGTCCTGAGTCAGGGGGAGGGGGAAACCCCAACATCAGCCCCCACCTCCCTCCCATGGCTCTCTGCACAGCAATCTCTCTCTCACACACACACACTTGCCTGCCTCTGTGTTCAACAGCACGAGCATTCCACATTAACGGTTTGCTTTGTGTCCCGGAGCAGATCAGCACAGCACCCAACAGCTGTCAGAAAAGGTGCTTTGAAAGGGGAGGGACGCATGTCTCCAGGGCAGCCGAGTTCAAAACAATGAGCAGAGCGGTCACTCGAGGCATTATGGGACAGCTCCGGAGGCCAATGACAGCGCAGAAAGCAATCAAGTGTCTACCCTGGCAATAGAGCGCTGGGGCCTCTGCTCAAATAGCCTTATCACTCTCGTCGAGGTGGGTTTTTTGCAGCGCTGTTACTGAGGAGTTCCTGCGCACCAAGTGGCTTGGCCGTGCGCACACATCTGCTGTTTGAGCGCACAAAGCTGCTTTCCTGCGCAGAAACTTGCCAGTGTAGACAAGCCCTATGAGTCCATGAGCCACACTCCTGGAGGTGGCGTTGCCTCTGGGTCCTTTGCCTGCCTCTCACCCCAGCCGGTGGCTCAAGAGGCACATGCAAATCTGTGGGCTAGGAAGCATGTAGGGGCTCGTGTGAGGGTAAATATATAATATTACTGATGATGAGAAGCGGTGCAGCTTAATCCCAGCCCTCCCCGTCCCGATTCAAACATGCCTGGCCCTTCAAGGGCAGGAGATGGCCACGGATGGGTCAGCCATTAGGAAAAGCTTGACAGCTAGATGCTCCAGTGAAACCTTTAATAAAATGCAGAGCCTTCTGCAGACACCTTCGCTGAAGAGAAGCTGTGTGGAAACGTGGTTGTTCAGACCTACGCAAGGTAACACAGGATGATTGTGGCGGGGCCAGAAATAGCACCCAGGTCTTTTGATGTCCCCCCCCCCCCTCATGTCTCGGCCACAAAGCCCCTCACTGCTTTGCAAACGTAAACCCTGCATGTTTACAATTGTCTCTCGCGAAAACAATCAGGTTTGCCTGGCGCAATTTCTTCCTTCCAAATCTAAACCCATTCCCCTTATTGCTGCTTTAGGCCACAACGTAGAGATTTTGTAATTAAACAGCTTCCACATCCCTTCCTCAGGTTATTTCTTGTGGGTTAATTTCCCCCCCTGCTTTACACATTTTAGTCTTCCCCCCACGGGCCTGGGACCCCAACACGCCTGGGTGCCAGGCACACAAACAAGAGATGTCAGAGCGTCCATCACAACCTGCTTAGCAAATGGACCACAGGAAATAAGAACGGTGGTCCCACCTGAGAGCAACCCAGCCAGTGCAGCGTTTCCTTCAAGGCAGATCATGGCACAGCCCGTCACTGGGCACAACACACTGAGGCGAAGAAAATGTGGAAAGAGTTCCTAGCACCACCAAACCGAGGCAAGCACATATTGCAGAAATATTTAATGGGATTCTTACTTCTGTGCCTAGTGACTAGACACCACCAGGAGGAGGGCGATAGAAGAGGAGGGATGAGTGGCCCTTGGGTGATCCTAAACGCTGCAAGTCCTTGAGTGGCGCAGCGAAGGAAGTACAAGGTTCTTGCACCCAGCGCCAATGTTCCAGGGAGCACAAGCAAGGCCAAGCATCAGACATAACACTCTGCCCCAAGGATTAGAAAAATCAGGGGCCCTCAGCGTGACCACGAGTGCAGGGCAAAAGGGAGGGTGTGGTGTGGACGGAGAATAGGTGCATGGGAGGAGTTATGGTTGTGAAGCAAGATCCTCAGCATATGAGAGAGGCACTTAGCTATATTCTCACCTCGGTAGCATCTCTCCTCTTGTTGGGTTGCAGTAACTTGGCACCTGCCTAGGAGGGCTCTAGGTAATAGGTGCTTGGGTTCTCCTTATCCTGCTCCGCCCTGTTTGCTTCACTTGTGTACCCCAAACACTCCATATATGTGCTGTGCGGGATCAGACCTTGAAGGGTAAGCAACCCTTTTTATGGGCCTGCAAAATGCCATCAATTAGAAACAGTCTTCCAAGAGCAAAATGCTGCCCTGGTATGCGCAGACTGAACCCCCGTAGGTGAGAGGGGAGGAAAGGACACCTCTTGGTGGTTTGCAAGTCTGGCAGTGCTGGGTTTAGTCTGGGTCCCTGCCTCGCTTTGGTTAGTTTGTTCTTCTGGGCGGAAAAAAACCCTAGAGGAAATAGTGACCAACAATGATTCTATTTCTGTCTAAGGTTTGGCTTATCCGATCTCAGCAGCACCTTGTGATGGGGACAGAAGAGCAGTCTGGTCTGAGCTTGCTCGTCTCAGCTCTAGCTCCCAAGCTGTGCTGCTGAGTAACAGATGGGCCAAAAGAGGGGAGTGCAGCAGGGTCTAGTGGTTCGAGCCATGGGCTGTAAATCAAGAAGTCCTGAGTTCTAATCCTCCCACTAGAGGTGCCAGAGATGCTGCCACACCCCTTAGCTTGAAGTGGTTTCCATCCTACACAGGGTTTACAGTTTGGTTCAATGACTCTCAGCACCCCCACTATACAAATTGTTCCAGCACCCCTGCTTGGCTTGCTGCGTGATCTCAAGCAAGTCCCTTAACCACCTTGTGTCTAGGTTTTTCACATCTGTAGGATGGGGACAATAATAGCTCCTTCAAGGGGTGTTGTGAGGGATAACTGATATCCCTAGCCAAACGCTAGGTAAGCACCAGGGATGATGATGACTAAAGAAATCACAAATGCTGATTTGTCATGAAACTCACAAGCCCCAAGGGCTAGGGTCTTTCTTAGCCCATCACTTCAGTGTCACAGAATATATGTACTCAGGGGTCAATTCTAATCCAGCTCCATTCATTTAAATACACAGACACCGTACATGATAGGCCTGGAGGGATGCAACTTTATTCGATGTGTACGCACATAGGGATGGGACTAAAAAGACCAGAGAGGACCTGCATGTGCGAAGAGAAATCATGGAGACCTGATCCCAAGCGCTAATCAATAGAAGGACTCCCATTGATTTCAAGGGGCACTAGATCCGGATTGGAGTGAATTTGTTTGACCCGTAAAGCCCAGTTACACAGAAAATCAGTCCGGTAAAAATCCCACTATGTTCCTTCATGGAATAGTCCTAGAGAATTTAATAGAAAATGATCCCTTTTTTTTCTGCCAGTGTCTCACCTGCCGCTGGCCCCCGTGTCCCTCCCAGACCCCGGTGCCCTTTTACATCAGGGTTCTGCCCCCTGCAGTAACCCACAATCTGGGTCTCCCCTCCCTGGGGAACCCCCAACCAACTATCCCCACCTTGCCTCAGTGGCTACTGTCAATCATCATCTAGCCCCCGCTCACTGGAGCTAATTCTCAGGACTACCAGCAGGAGGCGCCACACCAGTGAGTCCTCACCCCGTCACAATAGGTTTTAGAGTAATTTCTCTAGAATCCTGTTCAATTCCTATAGAACCCTATTGGTTTCATTCCTACTACATTCTTTAGGAGTTTTCTATAAAGGGAGGTGGCTCCAAAATTATTGGGTCCGAATCGCTGTTGTCCTGCCCCATGTGTAGCCATTTACCCCAATGCAAAGTGGATGTGAACTGCTATTCAAGTAGAATGGTAACATTTTGCACCTGTGATGCATTCTTTTGCACTACTGCAACTGACTACAGAGGACGCAGGGTGACGGAGAATTGGAACCACTATCTCTTTGGCCTGCTCTGCACCTAAGTTTTAGCAGCATAACTCTGTTGGCTAGGGGGGTCTGATTTTTTTCCCCCTGACATAGTTATGCTGGTAAACGTTCTAGTGAAGATGTAGGTATACGGGTAAAAAGGTGCTGTGTACTGGTATAGCTTCAACTGCTGTGCTTCCCAAACCAAAATAAACTCCACGGTATGAGCACTTTATCCTGGTGTAACTGCATTTACACTGGGCAGGGTTCCCCACTTTAATTATGCTGGTGTCATTACAGAGACAAAACTTTTAAGTGTAGACAAGCTCTTGGGCCCAGGGAAGCCAAGGAAAAGCGATGGGAGTGAGGCTCCTAAGCACCTGTGAGGCTCTGGGCCTTAGAGTCAGCAGATTAAATGTGCTCAGTTTATAAGTAAAAAAGATGGTATTTTTTAACCCCGATAGCTGTCAGTTCAGCCTGGGCTCTGAAAATTCTGTTCTGCTCTTCCTGGCTCAGTCACCATACACTGGTAGCACAGACTGATCAGCTGAATTTCAAGGGAACGTTTTAGAGAGACAAGGTGGACGGGGTAATAGCTTTTATTGGACCAGCTTCTGCTGGGGAGAGAGAACTGAAGCAGAGCTCTGTGTGGCTTGAATGCTTGTGTCTTTCATCTACAGAAGTTGGTCCAATAAAAGATATTACCTCACCCACCTTGTCTCTCTAATATCCTGAGAGCGACATGGCTACAACTCCACTGCAAGGGAATATTGTGGCATTGGTACAGGAATCCAGCTCGATCATCATTACTGAATGACCTCTGCAGAGATATGTCAGCACGGCTTCGTTTTCCTCCTGAACACACCCGGGGGTCAGCTCTGTTGGGTAAGAAGTTGCCATCCTTACGTAATCACTTAAGTGAGTCTCGCTCCATTTCACACTGAAAGGCCACCTCCAGTTCACCCAGCTGCAGAACAAACCCTGATCCGGCGGGTTAGGGATGTTGAAGGTGGTCAGACGTGATGTTGGCCACATCACTCCCTTGTGTACCGTTGACTTTGAAACTGACGCCTTAACCACAACCACAAGTTAAGTACAACCAGCACAGTGAAAACACTTGTCTTTTCCTGAGCAATTATCTTCTCTTTTCACAGGCACAGATGTATTGCTCATGCTTCTCTTTTGCTTTTTCTTCGTTGGGGAACAGCTAAGAACTTACTGTAGCTTACAAATATTCTATTACCCAATAGCCATTATAGAAAATGGGTTTAGTGAGTCCATGAGTCAGAGGGGAAATGAAACAGGATTTTAAAAATTATATCTTTATAAACATTCTCTAACGTATTTAGTTAAGGGATTCACAACCGCAGTACGTCTACTTGTGGCCAATAGAAGGGGGTACATTCATCAGTTAATATAGGTACAACTTTGTGTTTCTTGGATGTCACATGCCTTCAGCACACCCAAGAAGTGTGTATGTTGGCTGACGATCACACACCCTGCAATGTATTGTTATACTTGCAAACATATTTTAACTAAGGGCTGGTCTACACAGAGTGATTGTACTGCTATAATTATACCAGATAGAGATGTGGATTTTTCTGGGGGAATGAGGGGGTGAGGAGGAGGGTCAGGTTTGTTTTTTGTTTTGTTTTTTAACTGAAATAGTTGTACCAGGACAATCATTAATACGGATGAAGTTCTGCTGCTATAGCTATAACAGTACAGTGGTTTGAGCATTGGCCTGCTAAACCTAGGGTTGTGAGTTCCCTCCTTGAGGGGGCCACTTAGGGATCTGGGGCAAAAATCAGTACTTGGTCCTGCTAGTGAAGACAGGGGGCTGGACTCGATGACTTTTCAGGGTCCTTTCCAGTTCTATGAATAGGTATATCTCCATATATTTTATTTAATTTATGCTGGTATAACTGTCCATAGTTGTACTGTGCATATGTAGGGAAAGCAGGTGTTGGACTGTATTCGTTTAACTATACAGGCATGGTTAAAGCGGTACAATTTGTGTTTAGACGAGGCCTAATTGGTTTATTTTCTTCAAACAAAAAACGTTTTCCACTTTTTGGTGTGAATGTGTCGAACCCCTGCCCTAGGAGGCCCCATTGAGGACTGGCTGTCTCAGAGGATTAGTGCTGCAGGGTGATTCATTCATTTCTAGGCTGCCCGATTCAATCCACCCCCAGCTCTGTAGGGAGTGAAAGTTCCGTGGCCTGGTGAAATGGGCGAGGGTGGCCTAGGTCCTGGGGCACATGCGTCACTCACCAAATCCCTGGCTACACTTGGTGCTAATCGGCAGTTTCAGAAGGCATAGTTCTCTTCACGCTTACGCCGGTGTGAGTCACGAGTGGCTCCGCTGAAGCGAATGGAGCTGCAGTGGTGTGACACCAGTGTAAGGGAAAGGAGAGGTAAGCCCTGAGTGAGCAGTGGACACCCAGGGGCTGTGATGCCTATCAGTGGATACCCTATCAACCCAGGTGTGAGGGAAGCTTGTGTTGCTGCAGCCTGTGCCAGGCATCCTGTAGTGACGAGGACTCCAGTCTCTGTAGCTGTCAATCAGCCACTGTTCCCGAGGCAGGGTGACCAGATGTCACGATTTTATAGGGACAGTCCTGATATTTGGGGCTTTTTTTATATATATAGGCGCCTATCACCCCTGCCCCCACCTCCTGTCCTGATTTTTCACACTTGCGATCTGGTCGCCCTGTCCCCAGTGCTGAGTGCCCGATCCTGCCTCGCTGAACTCAGTGGGAGTTTTACCATTGACTTTAGCGAGGGCAGGGGGAAGCCCTAAGTGCATCACAAGTTGACTCTAGAGGCACATACTGCGGCATAGGGATGGTGCATATGGTTTTAATTTGACATGCTATATTTATCCTTACGGTTTGTGCTTTCACAGCCTTCTTTGACTGTCAGCCTCCTGACTTTCTTCTTAACTTGCTGGTTGCCCAAGATGCTGATGCCCCTGTGAGAGGCAAGGACCCAGCGGAGAGATCCCTGACTGTGCATAGTACATTCATTGCAAGGGCTGGCGGTGAGCATCTGACTGATCTGCTGTGCTCTGCTCTGTCACTAATAATGGCAGGTCCTAAAATCAGGCCAGGACACAACATGGTGCCTTGTTACGTGGAAATACTTTAAAAACGCAACATATAATTAGCCTTTAGAACTCACGGGATGGGATTTTTAAAAGGAATAGATGTTTATACAGGAAAGAATAGCATCTGAAGTCATATTAACCAAGAAGAAACTTGCAAGCACTGCCAGTCATCATGCTTCAGGGCATGCTGAGCTCAGGAAGAGGAAAAATCCCCTGGTTTAGAATTCCACGGTTGTCAAGATGCGATCGTAGTGGGGCGGGGCTGAGACCAGCTTCTGGAGCATCTTGCATGGCCTACAGTCAGTGCTAGATACTAGAGTAGGTGCACGTTACCAGGAAGGAAGTTACTATGTTCCTAAAGAACATGCCACTTTGATGCTGGATAGCCACTATCTGAAGGTAGTAGCTCTACACATAGATCACTGGATAGAAATGGAGGATCCAGTGCATTGTTGCCCTCACATTGTGTATTCCTTATTAATTATTACTATTACAGTAGAACCTAGGGGTCACTTGAGGTCAGCGCTCCCTTGTACTGGGGACTGTACATACACTTCATTAGATACAGTCCCTGACCGGAAGAGTTTATAGGCAAAGAGTTGGGTGGGGACACAGAGGAAGTGACTTTCCCAAGGTCACACAGCAGGTCAATGGCAGAGCCAGGAACAGAACCCAAATCTCTTGAGTCCTAGTCCACTGGTGCATGGGGGGCAGGGATAGTTCAGTGGTTTGAGCATTGGCCTGCTAAACCCAGGGTTGTGAGTTCAATCCTTGTGGGGGCCACTTAGGGATCTGGGGCAAAATCAGTACTTGGTCCTGCTAGTGAAGGCAGGGGGCTGGACTCGCTGACCTTTCAGGGTCCCTTCCAGTTCTAGGAGATAGGATATCTCCATTAATTTAATTTACATGCTGCCCCCAGTAGGGCCATGCAAAGGCAGGGAAAATGCCACCCGCTCGGAATGGCAGTGTTTGGACCCACTTTGCCTGGGGGTTGATGACTGCACATAGTGCAGGGTGACAATAAATTAGGCTGGAAATGATCTGATTTGCTTCCTGCTTTGCCAGGCAGGTGGTTTACGTGTTGCTCATCACACTCACCCCTGGGCAACCATTCGACTTAGCTGGAGCATGGGCACGGGCACGGTTTCCGCTGTAGTCGTTCTTGGCTCAATCCAAATGGCTCTGCAGCACCCTGTGTTGCTTGCGTAGCTGTGAGGGGAGAGGATGCACCTTGTTTGGCATGTGAGGCCTTCTCTGGTAGGAGCTATACCTCTGGCAGCTCCTGCCCCCAGTCCATGCCACCCTGTGCCCTGGCCTTACCACTGTGTGGCCCCCACACCTCACTGGGTTTAAAGAATACCTCCATGTAGCAGGGCCTGGTGTGGAGGGAGGGGAGCAGCTGAGGCACCCCGCTGCCCTGAAACACCTATTTAGTCCTCTACATCCCACCCAGCAGCACCATCAACCTTTCCAACCCCCTGCTCCAGCTCCACCCCCAGAGATCTCCACTCAGCCAAGCAACATCACCTCAGCTTGCTCCGGACTGACATTCAGCCAGTGGAGACAGCTCTCATCCATAGGCACCGATTCCATGAGTGCTCTGGGGCTGGAGCACCCACGGAAAAAAAATAGTGGGTGCTCAGCACCCACCGGCAACCCCATGGATCAGCTCTTCCCCCTCCCTCCCAGCGCCTCCTGCCCTCTGCGATCAGCTGTTCAATGGCATGCAGGAGGCGCTGAGGGGAGGGGGAAGAGCAGGGGCAGGAAGAGGCGGGCGGGTCTGAGTCAGGGAGAGGCGGGGTGGGAGTTTGGGGAAGGGGTGGAGTGGGGGCGAGGCTTAGGGTAGAGCGGGAGTCGAGCCCCCCCCCCCGGGAACTCAGGAAGTCGGCGCCTCTGCTCTCGTCCAAGCCCCAGTTGAGCTCACTGGGACTCAGGTCACACCTGGGTTCAGGACCAATAACACCAAGTCCTCCTTCGAGTGTAAAGAAAAAAAGGTTGTTCAGCTGGCACCCCCTTTAGGCAGGCACCACCGGCCCCCACAATCCCAGGCATGTCACCAGTTGCAAACTGAATGAACAACAGCCCCATATGCGGCCTTCCTTCCCCCAGGGAGGTTCTGACAGGCAGCCAGCTGTCCAGCAGTTCCCAGTGTGACAGGTTCGGTCACAGAGACCCCCTTGGGACTGTTACCTGATGTGCTGAGACTACCTCTGAGCCCATTTTCTCTGCCAGCTTGGGCCTTCAGAACCCTGCCTTGTTGGGCCAGATATGCTAATCTGCTGCAACACAGACCCAGAGTCTGACCCACGCCCCCAAAAACAGCTTAGCAAGTGCTCCTGTCTCTAGTACCCAGACATCCAGCTCCCAATGGGATCCAAACCCCAAATAAATCCGTTTTACTCTGTATAAAGCTGATACAGGGTAAACTCATAAATTGTCCGCCCTCTATAACACTGATAGAGAGATATGCACAGCTGTTTGCTCCCCCTTACTCTGGGTTAATTAATAAGTAAAAGTGATTTTATTAAGTATAAAAAGTAGGATTTAAGTGGTTCCAAGTAATAACAGACAGAACAATGCAAGTTACACACACAAGTCTAAACCTAATATAGTAGGAAACTGAATACAGGTAAATCTCACCCTCTGAGATGTTCCAATAAGCTTCTTTCACAGATTGGACTCTTTCCTAGTCTGGGCCTAATCCTTTTCAGACCAACGTTGTAGTTTATGGCCTGGGTTCAGCAATCACTCACACCCCCGTAGTTACTGCCCTTTGTTCCAGTTTCTTTCAGGTATCTCTTTGGGGGGAGAGGCCATCTCTTGAGCTAGGTGAAGACAAAATGGAGGGCTTCCAGGGCCTTTCATATTCTTTCTCTTGTGGGCAGAAACCCCTTTGTTCTTTTGTGCAAAATCACAGCAACAAGATGAAGTTTGTAGCCACCTGGGCAAGTCACATGTCCATGAATGATTCAGTTTTTTGCAGTCCGGCTCCATTGTTTTCCTGGAAACATTCAAACTAACATGTAAGCTCAGATGTGAATTGGTGTCTTCCAAAGTCCATTGTCAGTTAAATGTTTCTTGATTGGGCACTTACTCAGAATAGTCCTTTCTCAAGAAGCTGACCAAATGCTTCACTGATGCTACTTAGAATCAAACACATTGAGATACAAGTACATAGCCAATATTTATAACTTCAAATACAAAAATAATACACACATACAGACAGCATAATCATAACTAGCAAATTACAACCTTTCCATAGACACCTTACTTGACCTCCTTTGTACAAGTTTTGGTGCAACTATAGGACCTTGGTTGCAAGAATGATCTATAGAGTCACAGTTCATGTCAATAACGTCACACCCAGCACCAGCCAGGCCTCTCTCATAGAGTGAGGGCTGAAGAGCTGCTCTCCTCCTCAGTCAGTAACTCACAGCCCTTTTAATCCTTCCTCCCAGGGATAAATTCATCTGGAGCTGTCCAGAGCCGGACCCTGAGCCCTGGAGCTCTGAGCCCCAGCATGCCCCATAGGGTTGAAGCCCTGAACCCCGACCCCTCCCATGGGGCTGAAGCCCCGAGACACCCTGCTCCGCAGCTGAAGACTGGAGTCCCAAATGGGGATGTGTGTGGGAAGGCTCTGACACCAGTTACAGGTGTAGCAGGGCGAGGCGAGTGTGGGGTTTGTACACCTGCCCACAGTCATGCTCGGGGAAAGCCAAGTGCCCGCACCTCACACGTCTTATGATGCACAGACGTGGAAGCTTGACCACTAGGACCAGAACTGAGGCCTGCTCCAGCCAATCCAGGCCACCAGAGTGGCATTAGGGATGATGTATTTTTCTCTCTGCTGAAATGGCTGGATTTGAATGGGTGACTTCAAGCCAGTGGGAGGCACGTAGGGGCAGAGTCTGGTCCCCGGGTCTCTCACATGCCATCTAATTAGAGTGAAATCCTAGCCCCACTGAAGCCAAGGCCAAAATTCCCATTGATTTCAGAGGGGCCCGGCTTTCACCCTAAGAGTTTAACCATGTCTTCTAACTGGGGCCCTCATTCTCTGTGGAAGATGGAATCCTGCAGGTGCTCTGAAAAGGTAACAGAATCAAGGAAAAGCAAGTCTTGACTTCTGATTTCCAGTGTGAGGCTGGGGAGGTGTTTCTGGACAGGACGTGCGTACACCGCCCAGCAGGAACACAGCACTTCCGTGAGCCCGTGATGCGCGCTCATGTGAGTCATAGTGGAGCTGGAGAGCAGCAGTTGTAACATATGCTGAAACTTGAGACGTACAAAGCTGCCCTAAGGCCATGTATACCTGGCTGCAGGGGTATCCTCTGGTGGCCTGGGGCATAACCATGTCGCCGCCACCCTACTCATGGCAGTGGCTGTTGCTGGGCATTGGCAAACTTGGCCTGCAGCAACAGCTCCTCTGGGCCACTGGCAGCAGGTGCAAAGCGGCCCTTCCCTCCGCCCCCCACCAGCTAACCCAGGCAGACCTAGGCTACAGCTGAAGATCTGGCCCTGATCTTGTGAGGTGCTGAACATTCTCAATTCTGGCTGAAGCGAGTGTGAGTGGAGGGTGCTCAGAACCTCACAGGCTCGGGCCCTTATGCTGTTTCCCTTTGGGGCAAGTCCATGGGGCAGGGGAAGGTCGAATAAAACAAGAAAGAGGCTAAATGGCAGAAAATCCTCAATTCTTTTATTTTTCTCGCCAGAATCAGATCGATGTGTCATTTCCTCGATCTGGAAATGAGGAAATTTCCTGTGTAGCCAGCAGACTGCGTCCCTTTGCCAAGAGATTTGTTATTTCTGTAATTCTCAGTAAATCTCTTTGGCCCTCACCCCCTTCTTCTCCTCCTCCCTCCAACCTTTTTTTAGAAAAGCCTTCCTTGTGTGCCTGAAAATCTATGTCTTATCCCATATCACTTACTCTTTGGTGTCCCCGTCCTGCTCTCCTGGACAGTGCAGGGGTGGGCCTGAAGCAGTTTCAAGTCATTCATAGGTGATCTTGCAGTCATTTACATTACATCAATCACATAATAATAGTACATGCATTGCATTGACATGGAATCTTTCATCAACAGACTTACCTGGGAGTCAGAAAACATGTTAGTGCTGTGCTAGGAAGAACACCGGAGAAATGGTGCTCAATTCCCTACTTTAATCACGTTTAATCTCTTTACAGGTATTTCTACACTCAAGAAAGTTAAACCTCTTTGTGGATACTCTTATTCAGTATTAAAGTGGCCTTAATTCAGTTTAGTTTAATTCAGAATAAGGGCATCCATACAAGAGTTTAATGCGGTTTAACTAATCCACTGCAAATTCACATCTTTATTTAATTCGGATAAATTTTTTTGATTGTTCCCATGTAGACAAACTTTGGTGCCTTATTCCCTTGAGCTACCGAGGAGCTCAGAAATCTGAAAGTGACCATGAAAAGTCTGGTAAAATAGTGCAAGCTTGTCCTCTTGCCATTCATTGTAAAATACAGGGGAAAACCTCTGAAAATGTAACTTGTCAACTTAATGAATAACTAATCAAACTTTGCCCTGCTACAGTGCATTTTGTCCAAGGATCTTGAAGTAGTGAATTAACATTAATGAATATGAATCAGTCCTTACATAATAATACTAGGGATGCATTATCCCCTTTTACCTGATGGGGAAACCAAGGCACAGAGCGATTAAAGTGATTTCTCCAAAGGTCTCACAGTGAGTCAGTGGCGCGAGCAGGAACAGTACTCAGACGTCTTACTTAGCAGGTGGATGCTGACTGGCTGATGGCATTGTTGGCTGGATGGCATGCCCAGTCAAAATCCTTGGAGCAAACAAACATTCCCAGGGTATGTCTACACTGCAATTACAAATCCACGGCTGGCCTGTGCTAGCTGACATTGGCTCACAGGGCTTGTGCAAAGGGGCTGTATAACTGTGGTGTAGATGTTTGGGCTCCGACTGGAGCCCAGGCTCTAAGACCTTGCGAGATGGAAGGGTCCCAGAGCTTAGGTTGCTGCCCGAGATCGAACGTCTACCCCTTAGGCCCCCACTCCACCCCTGCCCCGCCCCCATTCCAACCCCTTCCCCAAAGTCCCCCTCCCAACTCCTCCCCCTCCCTGCCCCTATTCCAACTCCTTCCCCAAATCCCCGCCCCAGCCCCGCCTCCTCCCCTGAGCATGCCACGTTCCTGCTCATCCTCCCGACCCCCCCGGAGCGTGCTAATGCTGCCAGATAGCTATTTGGCGGTGGCCAGGGAAATGCTGAGAGGTAGGCGGAGAAGCGGGGATGTGGTGCGCTCAGGGGGGCGGGGTGAGGGGAGCTTGGCTGCTGGTGGGTGTAGAGCATCTACTAATTTTTCCCCATGGGTTCTCCAGCCCCAGAGCACCGATGGAGCTGGCGCCTATGGCCGCAGGTGTCTAACTGCAGTGTAGACATGCCCTCCTAGGCCTTCTGAGAAATCAATCCAACCCTGGTCATGTCTTTGCACTGTCTTATTGGCTGGTATTACTGGGAGCCATAGAACCAAACTCAATCTTGATTTGAGTAGGCACAGTTCCCACTGAATACATTAGGAGATGAGCTCATTCATGTCTGGGAAGAATTTGGCCCATTAAAAGTACAGTGTAAACCACAAAGATCCAAATACAGGCCTGGCATAAGCTGGGGCATTGTGACATTCTATACCTTGGAGGAGCGTATTGTAACCCCCATATTCCTCATTTACATATCATTGTGATCTTACACATAAATCATGCCTTGTAAGGTATCAGGGGAAAGGTTATGATCTGCTGAAAGTCATTTCTCTATCCATATATGTATATCATTAATGTTATGAGGTTATGAGCATTGTGTAGTATGGTTGTCACTAAACATGCTGTAAATTGAGGGAATCAGCTAGATATTAGCTCCCCAGAGGCAACAGCAAGGAAAGTAACCAATGCCCAGGCGGGGTGTCAAACAACCCATCCCAGCCATTGTCCAGCAAGGAAGCTACGATGCAATGACTCACCTACATGAGGCCACACCAGGGGAATTGTTCAACCTTGCTTGGAGAGACTCAGTAATGCACCCCAGACATGCCTGGACTTGTGTTCTACAAGCACATGGACTGAGAGTATAAAACAGACAGAGTGGACACATATTGGGCCCTTCTCCTGCCCCCACCTATGCTGCAAGCAACCAAGACACTGAGAAGAGGACAAGACTCCAACACAGGAGATTGGCCCAGGTTTAAGGAACAAACCTGTATATTAAGGACTGCAATATCCAGTGGTGTGAGAAAAACTGCTTAATCTAGTTGCTGCCCAGTCTAATAGGGTTGAGAGTCTAGACTGCATTCTTATATTTTCTTTTCTTTTGGTAACCACTCTGACTTGTTATGCTTTGACTTATAATCACTTAAAATCTATCTTTATAGTTAATAAATCTGTTTGTTTGTTCTACCTGGAGCAGTGCGTTTGGTTTGTAGCGTGTCAATAGAGTCTCCCCTGGGGATAACAAGCCTGGTACATGTCAATTTCTTTGTTAAATTGACGAACTCATACAAGCTTGCAGCATCCAGTGGGCATAACTGGACACTGCAAGATGGAGGTTCCTAGGGTTGTGTTTGGGACCGGAGATATTGGCTAGTGTCATTCGGTTGCACAATCCAAGGAGCAGCCTACATGCCAGAGGCTGTGCGTGAACAGCCCAGGAGTGGGGTTCTCACAGCAGAGCAGGGTAAGGCTGGCTCCCAGAGTTGAGGTTTGGAGGGACCTAGCAGATCACCGGTCCAGATAACACCAGAGGGGAACGTCACAGGCATGTCCCATTGTCTTGTGTAGAAGTTGTTCCCATGTACACAGTGCTGAATTTGTTCCAGTAACATTGCTCTTCATGTGCCAAGCTTCTGAGGAAAACACTCCCACTGCCTGGCAGCAGGTTTCCTGAATATCTGACAAGATGTCCTAATAGTGGGACAATCTGCTTGACTACCCATCTCCCCTCCAGAGGTGACATAAACCCCGCTGCTTGTGACTTTTAAATCTAAACTGGACAAAGCACCAGCTAGCCACAGGGGAGCAATGATATACTTGCAGGTCAGGGGGTCTCAGCCACCTTCACCATATTGCTGCCTGGAATGAGGACCCCAACTAGCAGGAGGTGGGTCCAGGTTTGGAAAAGTGCTAGCATGGAACAGGTTGGGAACTATCTAGACGGGTCTAACAGGTCTTTACCTTCACTCATTTCTACACAGACAGCTTGGCTGCAGTTCCTCTTGACCATAGCTCCATTACATTTGGCAGAGAGCTGCAGGGACATAGAATTCGGAGCAGGGTTTAGCATCTCTTCTGTGTGACCGGGGTGTGGGTGCTGCCAAATCTGTGAGCCGGGCTGCCGACCCAGGAGAAATGGGAAGAATCGGGGCATTGTGTTCCAAAATAGTTCATTCCTTCTGAAGAAAAGGTTACTGAAGCCTCACTTCTCAGGCCTTCAAGAGAGCAAGAAAACTTCCTCCTGCAGCAGGAAGGCGTGTGACTCACGTCTATTGAAATAAGAAGGATGGGTCACCGTGAACCTTTGTTTTCCTTAAAGGCACCTATCGAGGACAAAATTAAACCTGTTTCCCCTTGTAAATATCTCTTCTTGTAAATATCTGTTCTGGGGCTTTCTGTATCTGCTGATTTATTTAATCTAAATAACACTTGACACGATAAATACTGCCCTATAGCTCAGCTTAGGACTTTGCTTTGCTGTGCGAGGCATTCATGTCTGTCTAGACAAGCTAAAAAGGGGCTTTTTCAAATCAAGTTAGCTAACATGATTTGAAACACCCATTTCAGGCCTTGTCCAGTCTTGGGTAATAGGAGCATTTTCACTAGGGAAAAGGTGTGTTCTAAGCACATATTAGCTAAGGGCTTGGCTACACTTGTGAGTTAGAGCGCATTAAAGCAGCCCCGGGTGCCCTAGCTCACTCCCCGTCCACGCTGGCAAGGCACGTAGAGCGCTCTGTCTCCACGGCTACAGCGCTGCTGGTACTCCACCTCGGCGAGAGGAATAACGTTTGCTGCGCCTTGGCTACAACGCATGGGCGTCAGTGTGAAAGAGGTGTTGGGTTACTGCGCTCTGATTGGCCTCCAGAAACGTCCCATAATACCCTTAAGTCAAGTGGACACTCTTGTCATTGTTTTTGAATCGCTGCAGGAATGCGGATATGCCCTTTCAAAGCTCCGTTTCTGACAGCCGGCTGCTTATCTGCTCCGAGACAAATCAGCCATTACTGTGGAATGCTGTGTGAGAGAGAGAGAGGTGGGGGTGGGGGAGGTCTGCTGCTGTCTGAACTTACAAGACAGCATGCTGACATGCTCTCAGGCCCCCAAAAACCCACTCTCTCCCCCCACATACACACAACACACTCCCTGTCACACTCCACCCCACCCCCCCATTTGAAAAGCATGTTGCAGCCACTTGCATGCTGGGATAGCTACCACAATGCACTGCTCTCTGTGGCCGTTGCAAGAGCTGCTAATGTGGCCAGTGTGGACAGACTGCAGCACTTTCCCTACCGCGCTCTCCGAAGGCGGATTTAACTCGCAGTGCTCTACATCTGCAAGTGTAGCCATGCCCTAGGATTTTACCCTGTGTTAGCACGTTAGCTAACATGAGGTAAGAGCGCACTTTTTTCCTAGTGAAGACCAGGCCTTAAAGTTGTGATGTTAGACAGATTTACCAAGCTTGATCTAATTAACACCTTCTAACACTTTAGTCAAAGCAAAGCAATTGCACTTTAGCATGTGCTCAATTGGCAGAGTTAAAGGCTAGTGGGGGACCCGGGCTACAACCCAGGGTGCTAAAATCGAGCTAAAAAGGTGTTACTCTGCATCTACTCTAGCAAAAAGGTGGAGTGTAGGTTGAGCTAGATAGGTTAGCTAAGCCCAGCCTTAACTCAACCCCTTTTCCTAGCCAAGACAAACTCTGGGGATATGTCTACACTGCAGAGACTATGCCAGCATAGTTACATTGCTATAGCTATGCCAGCATAACCCCATAGTATAGACACGGCCTACCCCGATGGAAGGGGTTTTTCTGTCAGTGTAGGAATACCACCTCCCCGTACAATGGTATCTATCTTGACAGACTCATTCTGCTATGGACATAGCTGTGTCTACACTTGGGATTAAGCCAAACTAGCTATGTCGGTCAGGTTGTGTCTTTTCACACCCCTGCTCTGACTGATGTAGCTACCGTCGATATAACTTTTAAGCATAGCCTGAATCTTAGGCCTGGTCTATGCTAGAAAATTAGGTTGACTTAATGATGTCGCTCAGGGGGATGAAAAATCCACACTCCTGAGTGGTGTAGTTAAACTGACCCAATCCCCGGTGAAGACACTGCTAGCTCGACTGAAGAATTCTTCCGTCGATCTAGCTACCACCTCATGGGGAGGTGGATTACCTATGCCAATGGGAGAACCCCTCCTGTTGGCATAGGTAGTGTCTACACTGAGCAGCTGTGCTCCTGTAGTATTTCAAGTGTAGACAAGCCCTAATTGTGTGCAGAGTTTAACACCTTTAAAGTTCTGTAAGCTGTGTTTAAGGGTTCTAGTGAGCATCCTCTGTATTGCAGTGCAGCTGGACAGAGGGAACATCCTGGGATGTTGGCATCAGACTCACGTCAATTCCACCCACAGGGACCATATTCTCCTCCTCCGTTGTTTTTGACACTGACATGCTCATTTGTTTCTCCCCAGGAGAACAGCTGCCAGTCCTTGTGTAGCCACAGTTGAGAGAATTTTTGCACAAAGACGTGCATGGTACATAGCACACTTTGATTTCCAAAAGACAACCTCCACTTACGCCTGTGCTACTTCCTGTGTGCGCACACTTTTTGTGCATTCTCACCTGCATGTGACACACACATAAACAGGTGACGGAAGTGACGCAAACAAAAACCTTTTTGGAGAATCTAGTGCATGTTTCCCTCATGGTGCCAGTGTGCCCTGATCCCACCTTGAAACCATCACACCAGGACAGCTCGCTCTTAGCACATTCAATTTTCTGCTGAGATTGTCCATAAGAGGCCCGACTGATGTTTCTTTTAATGTATAAATCCTTCCACTGAGAACTAGATTGAGACCAATTGGTTTCATATAGGCCACCAAACAGCCGTCAGATGTTAGCAATTTGCCTCACAGTGAGTAAATTAAAGAACTCAAACTTTCAAATCTTGGGGGGGGGGGGGGGGGGGGAGGGGGGTGTTTTTTTTTTTTTTTTTTGGGGGGGTTTGCTTGTGGGGGGGGGGGGGGGACCAGACATACCAAACCGCTGTTCCCCCC
>NC_048298.1:334357873-334496220 GCF_013100865.1 Trachemys scripta elegans
GGGGGGGGGGGGGGGGGGGAAGGAAGGCTGTTTTTTGTGTTCTTTGTTTGGGAGTGTGTTCGTTCTCGGGGACTGAGAGGGACCAGACATCAATCCAGGTTCTCCACATCTTTCTAAACAAGCCTCTCCTATTTCAAACTTGTAAGTAAATAGCCAGGCAAGGCGTGTTAGTTTTCCTTTGTTTTCTCAACTTGTAAATGTACCTTTTACTAGAGTGTTTATCTTTGTTTGCTGTACTTTGAACCTGAGACTAGAGGGGAGTCCTCTGAGCTCTTTAAGTTTGATTACCCTGTAAGGTTAATTTCCATACATCAAAAAGAAGATCAAGAGGTGACTCAGTTACAGAGTATAAATACTTCCATGGGGAGAAACCTAGGAGAGACAGGGATAACAAGAACCAATGGTAGGAAAGTAAAGGCAGGCAAATTCAAATGAGAAATAAGGCCCACATTTTTAACAGTGAGGGTGTTTAACCACTGGAACCACCTACCATGGGAAGTGGTGGATTCTCCATCTCTTGAAGTCTTCAAGTCAAGACTGGCTGCCTTTCTGGCAGATATGCTGTAGTCAGACATAAGTTATTGGGGCCAATACTGGGATAACTGGGTGACATTCTATGACCCGTGCTATATAGGATGTCAGACTAGACGATCTAATGGTCCCTGCCTGTTTTGAACCAGTGACCTAGGGTTGAAAGTTAGTTGGGGATTGGTCCTGCTTTGAGCAGAGGGTTGGACTAGATACCTCCTGAGGTCCCTTCCAACCCTGATATGCTATGATTCTATGAAAGACCACTACATCCTGTTACGAGTCTCCTGAACCAATGAGCTTTTTTTTTTCTTTTTTACAGCCCATAAATAGAAACACAAAGGCCACTGACTTTCTCAGTGACGTTTCCATTATTTATTTTTCCTGAATTGACTGTACTGGCTTCTAAGTCATTCATGTAGCAAAAGGGCCTTTCATCTTCCTAATTCCCCCTGCCTGGAGCTTGCTGGTGTGCAACAATGGAGCTGCTGGGATGTGTAATAGCAAAGTTATTTCCTCTGTAGCCGATTGCTGTGCCGTGAAAAATAAAAACACAACAGAAACGGGATGATGTGATCTGTCTTTCTCCCATGGCCTCATTGTTGGAATGAAAAAGATGTAAACAGACACTCTTTTTATCCCTCTTCTTTTCTTGTGTTTTCAGTAACAGATCATCCATCAGAGTGTTCATATGGGTGCATGCATGTCATAGGCTATAAAAAATGGAGGGGTCTAATATGTAACCTAAGTCTCATGCTTTTAGATCCAGCGGTTGTGGATTCAGTCCCTGCAGACGATCTGAGCCTTTTTGTGCTATGGGCAGTTCTACAACCATATACAGTTCAGTCTTAGCCCTGAAAAGCTTATAATCTGCCGAAACCAGACAAATACTAAGGGACACAGGACAGAGTTCTAAAGGTACAATGTCTTTGGCCTTGTCTACACCAGGGATTTCAGCCATTGGTGGCTGGCCACAGGTGTCTTGGAGAGGTTTTTGCAAGGACAGGAGATAGCATAAAGCCTGTTTTATACTTGCAAGCTGAAGCTATAGGTCTGAATTCTCAGTTACACTAAGGGTACGTCTTCACTACCCGCCGGATCGGCAGGTAGTAATCGATCTATCAGGGATCGATATATCGCGTCTTATTAAGACGCGATATATCAATCCCTGAACGCGCTCCCCGTTGACTCCGGAACTCCACCGGAGCGAGCGGCGGTAGCGCAGTTGACGGGGGAGCTGCAGCCGTCGATTCCGCGCCATGTGGACCCCCAGGTAATTCGATCTTAGATACTTCGACTTCAGCTACGCTATTCGCGTAGCTGAAGTTGCGTATCTTAGCTTGATCTCCCCCCAGTGTAGACCAGCCCTAAGGCCAATTTATACCCCTCTGGCAGTGTAAAGGGGTCTCAACATGAGCATCACCCACTCTAAGGCCTCCCATCAACCATTCCACCTTAGTGCAAATGAGAATCAGGCCTGTGTTGCAAAACTGGGCTTTCCAATATTTCTCAGCCAAGCATTAGAAACCTCACATATAAGGAAATAACCTTGAGTATTTGCCCAGGGAGGGTTGAATTCCTTATTCTGATAAGCATAATTTATCTGGTCAGTTTTACAGCCCATCAAGAACTTTGCGCTTACCTTGAAACTGCAGCGAGTCTTCTCCAGCCAATGACTTCTCTGTCATGTAGAACATGCAAGAATGAAGGAAGCACTGGAGACATTTCCACTCCATTTCAGTAAACAAGGTTGTTCTTGAAATAGGTTTAAAGCCAATGAGTCTCAATATTGATCACTGGAATTCAACCTTGAATACAGGGGTTCCCAAACTTTTTGCTCACATGGCCCCGTTTTGAGACTTAATGTTTCCTGTGTGACCCCAGACAACAACAAAGCAACATAGCAATCAAGGAATCCAAGGAATTTACACATGTGACATCAACTGTAGATCGATACCGAGACTTGATGGACACAAAGGCCTCGCATATTTGCGAGCATGTTTCTTGCAATCTTGTTTTTCATTCAGAACTGCATCACTGGACTCACTGCTGGAGGCTGAAGCAGATACTTTGCGTCAAATTGAGTCCATTGTGCCTCTTATCACAAATCAGAAAGAGGAATTCACTGCTAAGCAAATGAGGCCAGGACTTAGGAAGGCCAAGTGTGGCGATATCAGGGCAGCACAGAGACAGTGACTCACAGTGATGCTTTTTCGAGTGCCAACAGAGTACTCAGGGTGGCATAAAAGAAGATATGGGCCCTGCCTGAAGGAGCTTACAAGCCCCCTGCAGATTCCCATCTTAGAAAAGACCAGCACAGGCTCAGACCAGCTTGAGCAGAGAAGATGTTTATTGATAAGGCTACTGCCCGCAGATAAGGATCTTCTGGATTCAAGTCTCTCAGCCGAATGCTTGCACGGCCGGATGATGCAAATGGCAAAATGGCATCTGCACAGCCACCTCCGAACCTGTCTGGACCTGTTCCACAAACACCACACCAGGAGGCTGCCATTTTACAAAATGGCAGCCTCCATGCAACGTGACCTCCCAGGCACTGTACATGTGAGGTCACGTTGTGTGGCTGCCACCATTCTGTGGATCAAAATGGTGGCCTCCTGGTGCAGAAGTTGTGGAGCAGGTCTGGGCACATGGGGAGGCAGACGGCATCCTCTTGTGGGCCAATAGACCTACTGGACCAATGACCCCATCTGCTGATGGAGCGGCCCCAACTCACAGTTTGGGAACCACTGCTTGAACAGCTGGAGGGTCACTTTCAGTGGAGTTGCAGAGAGCCACAAACATTCCATTGTGATTATGGCACCGTGACACTGGGTCAGTAGGGGACGATGTTATGTCAGCAGGGCAATAACCCACTGGTCCCTTACAGCATTCCTGCTTCCCTGGTTTCTTCTTCCCGTTGATCAAATGTGGCAAAAGTAGAGAGGACAGTGTCTCAGTCCACATCCTACACACCTGTCAAGTGTCCCTATTGCAGAGGGACAATCGCTGTTGGTTGCTTTTGCTTTTTTTTTTTTTTTTTTAAAGTATCTTGTTTTTCCAATTTTTCCCTCTAGTTTATTTCAGGGGAATTATAATGTGTGTCCCTATTTTTCTCTTAAGTGCTTTGTGCATTGCGGCAGATTTAAAACTGCTTTGCTGTTAATTTATCCACTTAGAGGTGCCTATTCCAAGTTGTAGATGCACCTCAGGTATCTTTAAAACCATAGGTTTCAGAGTAGAAGCTGTGGTAGTCTGTATCTGCAAAAAGAACAGGAGTACTTGTGGCACCTTAGAGACATATGCATATGCATCCGAAGAAGTGGGCTGTAGCCCACGAAAGCTTATGCTCTAATAAATTTGTTAGTCTCTAAGGTGCCACAAGTACTCCTGTTCTTTAAAACCATACACATCAATATTAAAAACTGGTCCATAACAAATCCAGCAGCCTAGCTTCCCCCATGTCTTGAGGAAAACCCACTAACCAAACATAAAGCCCACCCCACGAGCTCCCAAAAGCATCCTTTTCCTGCTCCCCAAAGGCTCATGAAAATAGCTACGCTTGGCAGCGTGCCCTGGACTCAACAGCTTTAGGATACGTCTACACAGGAAAGTTGCACCTGGTTAATTGAAATAGTTTTTTAAATGGATACAGTTAAACCGATGCCAACCTTTGGGTGGATACTCTTATTCCAGTATAACTAAATTGGTTTCAAGTCACACCTTAGGTTAAATCGGTGCAGCTTTCCCTGACTTGGGCTATTTTGGCCCAAGCAGGGAGGGAGTGAATTCCAAAGTCAATAGCGTCTTTCAGAGAACACCCTGCCAATTGCCTTTTAAAACAAAAGGGCTGCATCTGGAGCACCTTCACTGATCTCAGATGTAACACTAAGGCATGGAGAGCTTTCTGGTTTATTAAGAATATAAGAACGGCCATACTGGTTCAGATTAATGGTCCATCTAGCCCACTATCCTGTCTTCTGAGAGTGGCCAATTCCAGATGCATCAGAGGGAATGAACAGAACAGGTCATCATCAAGTGATCCATCCCCTGGCATCCACTCCCAGCTTCTGGAAATCAGAAGCTAGGGACATCCAGAGCATGGGGTTGTATCCTGACCATCTTGGCGAATAGCCATTAATGAATCTATTCTCCATGAGCTTATCTAAGTCTTTTTTTAACCCCATTACTGTTTTGGCTTTCACAACATCTCCCGCAACAAGTTCCACAGATTGATTGTGGATTGTGTGTTTGGTTTAAACCTGCTCCCTATTAATTTCATTGGGTGACCCCTGGTACTTGTATCAGAGGGGTAGCCGTGTTAGTACTTGTGTTATGTGAAAGAGTAAATAAGACTTCCTGATTCACTTGCTCCACCCCCGTCATGATTTTGTAGACCTCTCTGTTGTTGTCTCCTTTCTAAGCTGAACAGTCCCAGTCTTTTTAATCTCTCCTCATACGGAAGCTGTTCCATGCCCCTAATCATTTTTGTTGCCCTTCTCTGTAATTTTTCCTATTTTAATGTATCTTTTTTGAGATGGGGTGACCAGAACGGCACACACAATATTTAATGTGTGGGCGCACCAGGGATTTGTACAGTGGCATTCGGATAGTTTCTGTCTTCTTACCTGTCCCTTTCCTAATGGTTCCTAACATTTTGTTTGCTTTTTTGACTCTGCTGCACACTGAGCCGATGTTTTTATTTGTATTACAATAGCAACTAGGGGACATCTGCACTGCAGCTTGGAGGTGTAATTTCCAGCTCAGGTAGCCAGACCTTTGCTATTTTTGATGGCGCTACCGTGCTAAAAATAATAGCACAGCCACAGCAACATGGGTGGCAACTCGGACTAGCTGAGTGAGAACATTCCTATCCAAATCCTAGGCACGGCTGTGGACAGCTAACCCAGGCCATGCCAGCGACACGGCTATTTTTATCACCTTTGTTTGGTCAAAGCCAGTGTATTTCTGCCTAAGCTGAGAATCACACCTCCCCGCTGCAGTACAGACATCTCCATAAAGGCTCCAACCTAAGTTCCCTCTAAGGTGCGTGGCTGTGCAGCGGTGCAGGAGGCCACCAAGGGCCATGCGCCTAACTCTCCCAGCCCCAGGGCTGCGGTGTGGTGAGGAGAGATGCCTCTCCTCCCCAGCTCCCTGGGCTGCGACCCGGGGAGAGGTGCCTTTCCCCCAGCCCCAGCCCTGGAGCTGCTGTGGTGGGGAGAGGCACCTCTGCCCTGGCCTTGGCTCCGGCTCCAGCCCCAGCCCTGGAGCTGCTGCGGTAGGGAGAGATGCCTCTCCCACAACCTCAGCCCCGGAGCTGCTGTGGCGGGGAGAGATGATCTCTCTCAGCCCAGGTGCTGCTGCGGGGAGTCCTCTCTCCCCAATTCAGCCCTGGGGCAGCCTGCACCCCAAACCTCTCATCCCCAGCCCCATCCCAGAGCCGGCACCCCCAGCTGGAGCCCTCACCCCCCACACACACCCCAACCCTCTGCCCCAGCCCCGAGCCCCCTCCCACACTTCAAACCCCTCAGCCCCACCCCCGCCACACATCAGTTCCATATTGGTGCACACAGCAAAATTCATGCTGCACATGGATGGGAAAAATTAGAGGGAACACTGGCCCCAACCAAGATCAAAGTCCCGTTGTGCTAGGTGCTGTACATAGACACGGTAAGAAACAGTCCATGACCAAAGAGGTGTTGTTATCCTCATTTCCCAGATGTGGGGGACTGAGGCACAGAGAAATTAAATGACTTGCACAAGGTCATACTGGGAGTCTGTGGCAGAACTTGGTAGTTAACCCAAGGGTGGGTCTACCCCAATCCGCAATTTGGACGGGGGTGTGTGTGAATTGCAAGGTATGTGAACTTGTTAACGTGAATGAGGTACCCCCCCCCGGCTCTACGTGGGGCAGTTATGGCACAGCCCACACGTGCATGCTGCAGTTCACACCCACGTAGTCTGAACTGTGGGGCTGTGTAGACAAGTCCTTAGACTCCTGAGGGCCAACTCCAGTGCCTTCACCACATGACCCTCTTCCTCTTGGGACCAATCTTCTTCTGATCTGAGTTCTTTGTTAGAGAGGGTTGTATGAACTCCTGCAGAATAAAGCAAAAAAAAAAGGATTATAATTCCCGGAAAACAGCTGCCGAGAGCTCAGCTGAAGTAGGGGAGGAGCAGTTTTTAAAAAAAATTGAAGTCCAGAGTATACATGCTACAGCAGAACTTCAAACGTTGCATGGAGGGCTTGAAGGCCTGAATTATCATTTGAATCCCAAACAAGCGATGACAAATGCAAAAGAGTCAGACACAAACATACGTCAGCATCACCCCATGGGTATTGCTAATTAACATTTTAATCTCTTTAAAGACTAGACAAAGATATCAATTTCTTCACCAATGATTTAGATAATGGGATAGAGAGGACACTTAAAAAATTTGCAGTGGATACCAAGCTGGGAGGGTTTGCAAGTGCTTTAGAGGACAGGATTAAAATTCAAAATGATCTGGACAAACTAAAGAAATGGTTTGAAGTAAACAGGATGAAACTCAATCAGGACAAATGCAAAGTACTCCACTTAGAATGGAACAATGAGTTGCACACATACAATGGGAAATGACTGCCCGGGAAGGAGTACTGCGGAAAGGGATCTGGGGATCATAGTGGATCACAAGCTAAATATAAGTCAACAGTGTAACACTGTTGCAAAAAAAGCAGACATCATTCTGGGATATATTAGCAGGAGTGTTGTAAGCAAGACACACGGAGCAATTCTTCCTCTCTACTTCGCAGTAAATAGGCCTTCTCTGGAGTACTGTGTCGGGCTCTGGGTTCCACTGACATTCTACACCTTCGGGGAGCACCCTGTAACCCCCCATATTCCTTACTTATATATAATTGTGATCTTGCATATAAGGGGGTGGGGAGGGATAGCTCAGTGGTTGGAGCATTGGCCTGCTAAACTCAGGGTTGTGAGTTCAATCCTTGAGGGGGCCATTTAGGGAATGGGGTAAAAATCTGTCTGGGGATTGGTCCTGCTTTGAGCAGGGGGTTGGACTAGATTACCTCCTGAGGTCCCTTCCAACCTTGATATTCATATTAAAAAAAAAAAAAAAAAAGGCATGCCATGTGAGGTATCAGGGGAAAGGTTATGATCTGACGAAAGACACTGGTCTATCCTAATATGTATATCATTAGTGCATATGAAGTAATGAGATTGTGTTGTACGGTTGTCAGTAAAACATCCTGTAGGTTGCAGAATCAGCCAGATATTAGGTTCCCCAGAGACAACAGCAAGGAAAGTACCAATGCCCAGATGGGGTGTCAAACAACCATCAACAGCCATTGTCCAGCAAGGGAGTTACAATTCAATGACTCACCTGCATGAGGCCCACACCAGAGGAATTGCTCATCCTTGCCTGGGGACTAAGCAATTCCCACCAGACATGCCTGGACTTGTGTTCTCCAAGCACATGGACTAAGGGTATAAAACAGAACACAGGGGCCCAATGCTTGGCCTTTCTCTTGCCTGCACCTATGCTGCAAGCAACAAGGACATTCAGAAGACTGAAAACTCCAACAGAAGAGACTGGCCTAGGTTTAAGGAACAAACCTGTATATTAAGTACTGCAATAACCAGTGGGGTGAGAAAAACTGCTTAATCTAAATCTAGATGCTGCCCAGTCTAATAGGGTTGAGAGTTTAGACTGTGTGCTTATATTTTATTTTATTTTATTTTAGTAACTAACTCTGACTTTTTGCCTATCCATTTATAATCACTTAAAATCTATCTTTTGTAGTTAATAAACAGTTAAACAAATTTATCTTTACTGGTGAGTTTGTATGAAGTGTTTGGTAAATCTGCTCAGGTTTGCTAAGATATCCACTTTCCATTGATAAAGCGGTGAACCAATTAATAAATTTGTACTGCTCACCTTGAGCAGTGCAAGACAGTATATTCCTGAGGTACAGTGCTGGGAGCTGGGGGGATTGTGTGACTCATGAGTGGCTCTGGGAGCATTCATGCAATGTAGCTGGGTGTGGGGCTCCACATGTGGTTGTGCTGAGTGATCACAGCTTCTGGAGGGGTTTGCTGCTTGTCACTAGCAAGGCATTGTGAGAGACAGCCCAGGCTGGAGATTTAAGGGGGCACAGTGGTCCCACAGTCCCAGGTTGCACCCGGGGATCCCATCACAGCCACATTTCAGGAACGATGTGGAGAAATTGGAGAAAGTCCAGAGAAGAGGTGATTAAAGGTCTAGAAAACAAGACCTATGAGGGGTTTCTTTAGTCTGGAGAAGAGAAGACTGAGAGGGGACATGATAACAATTTTCAAGTACATAAAAGATTGTTACAAGAACACGGGAGAAAAATTGTTCTCGTTAACCTCTGAGGATAGGACAAGAAGCAATGGGCTTAAATTGCACCAAGAGTGGTTTAGGTTGCACATTAGAAAAAACTTCCCATCAGGGTGGTTAAGCACTGGAATAAGTTGCTAGGGAGGTTGTGGAATCTCCGTCATTGGAGATTTTTAAGAGCAGGTTGTTAGGCTATAGATATTCAGGCCTGTCTGCAAAGGCCTATACTGTAAGAATTTAGGTCTATGTTTATCATTTAGCTAGTTATAGAGGTATAAAAGAAAGAATCCGTGTAAGGGCCTTCTCTCACTGGGACAGTCTGAGGTCCTGTTCTTTGGCTACAGTCTTTGGCTAAGCACCAGAGGCAGCCATTTCCTGGGAAGCGTGTGGTCACATCTTCACATTCCCAACTAGTCACATTGAAATAAGGCAATCTGGGGCTGTTAGAAAGGAGATCCGATCTATCGCCTCCAGAGAAAGGGAAGAGCCTAGAAGATGTAAAAGGAAATTTAGTCTGATAGTTTTCTGTTTGGTAAGACCTCACTTATCAATAGACACATAGTTGGGAAACCCTTATGTCTTTATAGATGTAGTTGTGAAATCCTCACTTCTGTATTGTTTTGTCATTATAGTTCCCACTTTGCTATTGTTTATTTGCATGGTCTCTGGTTCTGTGATTGTTTCTGTCTGCTGTATAATTAATTTTGCTGGGTGTAAACTAATTAAGGTGGTGGGATATAATTGGTTAGCTAATCATGTTACAATACGTTAGGTAAATTTCAGTAGAATGATTGGTTAAGGTATAGCTGAGAATATTACTATATAAATTAGAGGCAAACAGGAAGTAAGTTGGGATTCAAAAATAAGGAAAAAGGAACTTGGATTTAAGTTTGCTGGAAGTTCACCCCAATAAACATCGAATTGTTTGCACCGTCGGACTTCAGGTATTGTTGCTCTCTGTTCACGCGAGAAGAACTAGGGGAGTGAGAGGGTGAAGGAATAAGCCCCCTAACACAGGTTAGACAAACACCTGTCGTGGATGGTTTGAATAATACTTAGTCTTGCCATGAGTGCAGGGGACTGGACTAGATGACCTCTTGAGGTCCCTTTCAGTCCTATGATTCTATCATCATGTGGATGCCTTTCTTCTAACTTACACAACACTCTCATTTTCCAAAATCCTTTTCAAAAAAGCATCCCTGGGCAGCAAGATTCCTGACCCACGAGTTTCCTTTCCGGTATTTGGGCCAAATTCTCCTCTCCCCCATGCAGGGGTAACTGCTCTGAAGTCAAGGGAGTTACACAAGCTGTAGAGTGCACCTCGCTGGACCCATAGCACCCCAGAACCACTGCGCTAGGTAACACCGACAGACCCCGGTCATTGGCGGGCAGGATCGAACCTGGAACCTCTAGAGCTAAATGCCTGAGCCTCTACTGCATGACCTAAAAGCCACATGGCTCTTTGTTAAAGCTGTAGAACAGACTTATTAATTTCTAAGAGTACGTCAATACTACCCGCCGGATCAGCGGGTAGTGTTCGATGTATCGGGGATCGATTTATCGTGTCTCATCTAGACACAATAAATCGATCCCCGAATCGACAGGTGTACTCCATCTTGGCAGGCGGAGTAAGTGGAGTCGACGGGGGAGCCGTGGCGGTTGACTTGCCGCCGTGAGGACGGCCAGGTAAGTCGAACTAAGATACTTTGACTTGAGCTACACGAATAGCATAGCTGAAGTTGCATATCTTAGTTCGAACCCCTCCCCTAGTGTAGTCCAGGTCTAAGTGCCACTAGATGGGACAGAACACCACACCCAGGAGTGTGTGGGTTACATACTTGCCCTAGTTGAGGAACCACGTCCTGAGCTTCAGAGACTTCCCAGTTGAAATCCCGGATGAGCCGCCACTTGTAACACTGACAGACCGCGGTCGTCAATGGGCGGGATTGAACCTGGGACCTCTGGAGCTAAATGCATGAGACTCTCCTGCATGAGATAAAAGCCACATGGCTGTTAGCTAAAGCTGTAGCAGCCTCATTAATCTCTAAGTGGTCTCAATGCCACTAGAGGGGACAGAGCACCACACCAGGAGGTGTGTGGACTATATCAGCATTCTGAGTGTTCTTCATAGCGCTGTTAGGGCCTGTTCTTGCGTGGTGAAATCTTCTCCCACCCAGCTCAGGCACTGCTAGTGCAGAAACAGCCCTCATTCACTGTAGCCCATTCCAGGGCTCTCTTTTGGGCACTGTGCTTTCCTCATGTTGACACGTTACCTTCAGATGCTATTTTTAGAGACCCTAGTTTTGCGACACATACTTCACAGCTGTCTAGACAGATTTACTGTAAGTCCCTCTGCCAGCTTTATCCTGTGGGGGTCCTTTGTAAGTCACACTGCAGCCTGCTCCGTGGTGGTGGTTAACCCCTTCCAACCATTTTGGGGAGGGATATCCAGAGTGAGCAGTGACACCCGGGCACCTGTGTGACAGATCCACCATTATGGGGCTTGATCCAAAGCCCACTGAGATCAATTGACAGACCCAGGATTGCAGGGTGCTCAGTTCTCTTCCCCAAGCTTTAGGAGACAATTGTATCTCACATCCCAAGAGAAGAACAAACAGAGACGAAGGAGGGGAACCGAAGCAGAGTGCTTTTGTAAAACGTGTGCTGGACACACCTTTCGGCATTGCTGTTTTAATGGGAGCTTATTGTGGTTTTCAGTCTGCAGCAAAAACAGAACTAAAAATGCTGACTAGGTTCCTGGTCCCGGATGAGAAGGGCTGATGACAGCTCCTCTTCCAACTGAATCCCCTTTCGATACTATCAGACCTGCAGTTACGTACACTAGTACAAAGAAGGTACTATCTACACCAGAATCAGAATGGCAGCATTTCACACCCACTTTGCACTGGTGTAACTGACCACAGGTACATGAGAGCTCACAATCAGATCTTGTAACTCACTCTCATTTGGCCTGGAAGGTGGCCAAGTACAGGGAAAAACAAACCAATACTCCCTGACCTAGTATGTTGACCTTGTAGCTTTATAATTGTGTTTGGACTAAATCCACCATCCTTTAGTTTAACTAGTTAAGATCAGCTCTGAGATTAAATAAGCACTGTCATTTCCCAGTGGAGCATAGCTGTTGAAGTCAATACAGTTTCACCGGGGCTGAATTTATTCCAGTCTCTTCACTGGCCTTTTGAGAGTGTGTTTTGAATTCCTCACAATCGCGTCTAAGTCCCCTTCAACTTTGGAACTTCCTGCGAAGTGGACACCTCAGCCTGCAGATTTCAAAATCTTAAACACCCAGCGATATCCGGAAAAGGACAAGGCTAGACAAAAAAGGCCAGGCGACAGAGCCAGCCCAGTTTGTCTGTCCAATGTCGATCAATTCTGACCTTTCATCGAAAAGTGCTGCGCAAACTGAGGCCAAAGACCAATATTTTCAAAACTGGTTGCATAAACTGAGGCACGGAAATCTGTATTCAGGTGCCTACAGAAGAGCCAAGGCATGTCGTTCAGGCCCAGTGCCCTGTTGCACAAGAGCTGAGAGTCACACTGCCCCTGGGGTGAGCTCTGCAGGCAGAATTTTGCCTGGCGAATTCCTTCTGGACACCTGCTGCTGCTACACTCCTCCAGGACTGCGACAGGCTGCCCTCCAGCACACCCAGCCAGCTCCATTGGCTAGGACACAGAAAGGAGGGATCATGACCCTGCTTTCTCCCCACCCACTGGGGCTGTCCTGCAGCCCTGGAGGCACACGGAAGTCTTTGGCGGAGCATGGGCCCAACAATGAAAGGATAGTGTCAATAATCAGAGCAGTGGCCCCCACTCCTCCAGCCTCTGGGAGACTGCAACACTCGCTGGTCAGTTTTGAAGTCCTCCTAGCAAGGCGCTCTGGCCTGGGACTAGAAACGGGAAGGCCACACATTTAGGCTGCGTCTTCACGGGAAACGCTGCATCGCCACAGCTGTGCTGCTGTCGCACTTCAATGGAGAGAAACTCACCACAGTGAGAGGAGGGATTCTCCCATCGCTGGAGTAAATCCACCTCTTTGAGAGGCAGTAGCTAGGAATTCTTCCCTCTACCCAGCACTGTCTACACCGGGGGTTGGGTCGGCTTAACTACATCGCTCAGGGGGTGGGAATTTTTCACACACTCTCCCCCCCGCTCCCCGAGCGACATCGCTGGGTCAATGTAACTTTTTAGCGTAGACCTGGCCTTAGTCTTCACACCCAGAGAAGGGACCAGCAGCTGCAGTCCTCAGTGCTTCTGAAAAGCCGGTCCCACTTCTCTTTTGGCGCCTGAATATGGATTTAGTTAGTTTAGCTTTAAGCACCTCAGACACGAAAATGTTGCCTACGCATTCCAACCTAACAATGGGTCTTTGAGGTCAGCGTAGCTGCCAGCTTCCTGCCTTGATCTCCTATAATAAAGTGGCGACAGAAACCCACCCTCCTTCCCCATGCAAGCTCAGCCCTTTCACCGCTGTCCACCCCGCACACCGCTCCCTTTCCTGCTCCAGAAATACAGAAACGTGCACCATGCTGTAATGTGTGTGTAGGTGGGTTGTTTTTAACATATTTTGAATGAAGGAACTGAAAGCACAACTCAAAAAAAAAGGGAAATAAATTAAATCTCAATGATTAATAAAAATGTCGTATTGAACAGCTTGCTGAGTAAAGTCGCGTGGAAAAGAACAGCTCTTGCTATATTCAGGTGTGTGCTTTTGATGATTATTTATGATTTGTGTTACCGTAGTACCTAGGGACCACAGTCAGAGATAACAGCTTGTCGGGCCAGGGTAAAAAGCCAGTCCCTGCTTCAAAGAGTTTACCATCTAAGGTTTCAGAGTAGCAGCCGTGTTAGTCTGTATCCGCAAAAAGAAGAACAGGAGTACTTGTGGCACCTTAGAGACTAACAGATTTATTAGAGCATAAGCTTTCGTGGACTACAGCCCACTTCTTCGGATGTGGCTATATAGCTATATGCATCTGAAGAAGTGGGCTGTAGTCCACGAAACACTTGACTGCCATAAAATTATTAAGTTCTAGTGTGCCACAAGTACTCCTGTTCTTCTTTTTGCGGATACAGACTAACACGGCTGCTACTCTGAAACCTGATGTTTGAGTGTGGCCTTGCAAAAACAAGGTAACTATATTATGTGGCACCAGAACCCGACCCTTCCATCCCATCCCCTGGTTTGCCCATAATAAGGATGGGAAAAATACCCCCAGGTCCAGTAGTTTAGATAAAATTGAAGTAAGATCCTAACAGTCTCCTGGGTTGGGGGTTGATTACACCAAACGAAAGCTTAATGGACCAAGATTTGCAAAACCAAACCAGCCTCTTTGGTCCAGATACACAGGTTAGGGGTCTGGCCAAGATTTACATGCGATTGTGAAGGACTGAGTGAAGACCGTTCCTTCCCTCCTTTCTGTACTGTTCCATCTTGGGAGAACAAATAAGACACTCAATATATTAGAAGATTTTCCAGGGCANCTATATGCATCTGAAGAAGTGGGCTGTAGTCCACGAAAGCTTATGCTCTAATAAATCTGTTAGTCTCTAAGGTGCCACAAGTACTCCTGTTCTTCTTTTTACCATCTAAGTAAGTGTTAGACAGTGGAATGTTCTAAGTACCTGTACTTATTAATAAGATGGCTCTCAAGTGCAGCATGACCTCTAGAGAAGGAAATATGCATTTAAAAAGAGCTCAAGCAAGTGAATCATACATATCTTATGTCACACCTGGATACCTGTTTACACAATCGACCTTAGAGATGTCTACAAATTCTGAAGGAGCCATTCCAAACTGTACCTTGTGGTCCAGATTCAGCCCCAGGGCAAGTGGGTCCAACTCTAAAGAGATGATTGGCTTCAGTGGAGCTGCATTGGGCCTGAGATGCATTTTGAAAAGTCCCAGAATATGTATTTATTTTATTTTAATGAGTTCAGAAGGAAAATATCTATCAAACCATTCCATGGCATTAGGAGGGCTACAGCTGTCTTCTCAACTGCCTTCAAGGGACTTGCTATTGCATTTAAAATTGTTACACACACACCTACGCACGCACACACACACACACAAAGCTGAGGGTGAAACTTTCAAAAAACACTGGACGGCTTAACTGTGCTTCTGCTGAAGTCAATGGGGAATGGGTGGGGAGAAGCTGAATTCAGTTTATGCTCCTCCCCCGAGGTCAATACTGACTCAGGCAGAATGCCCCCAGCAGCTTCACAGCAGCCAACGCCAGGTGTGTCAGAGAGAATGCACAGAACAGGGCCATTCCTGAGTGATCCCTTCCTGTCACCCACTCCCTTGTGTCCCTGACCATCTTAGCTAGCAGCCATTGATGGACCGATCCTCCTTGAACTTATCTAATTCTTTTTTGAACCCAGTTATACTTTTTGGCCTTCACAACATCCTCTGGCAATGAGTTCCTCAGATGGAGTGCGCACTGTGGAAAGCAGTACTTCTTTTTGTTTCTTTTAACCCTGCTGCCTGTTAATTTCATTGGGTGACCCCTGGTTCATGTGTTATGAGAAGGAGTAAATAACACTTTTCTATTTACTTTCTCCGCACCGGTCGTGATTTTCTAGACCTCTGTCATATCCCCCCTTAGTCGCCTCTTTTCCAAGCTGAACAGTCCCAGTCTTTTTAACCTCTCCTCATACGGAAGCTGTTCCATGCCCCTAATCATTTTTATTGCCCTTCTCTGTCCCTTTTCCATTTCTAATATATCTTTTCTGAGATGGGGCGACCGGAACTGTAGGCAGTAATCAAGGTGTGGGAACCCCATGGATTTATACAGTGGTATTGTGCTAGTTTCTGTCTTATTATCTGTCCCTTTCCTTATGAGATGCTTAGGTGATGCAGTGATAGGGGCCACAGAAGTTGTATGTAACTATTAAAGCCAAAAGAGCTCCTTTGAACTGACAGCAGGGAAACAGAGAGTAGAATCTGGCCCTTAGACAACACAGCCCTCCCAGTATCTCTGCTCCATTAATCCTGCTGAGTATCACGTTCCATGTTGTGATGGTTTTTTATACATCTCAGACACTGCCAAGATCATCTAGAAATATGGCGGGGGGAAGGCAAAGGCTGGTTTCTAATTACAAACCCATAACAGGATGTGTATTTTTAAATCAATCATCTGATGCACAAACTCAAGCCGATTCCATTAATTTCTCTTACTCTCTGTGCCTCATACGAACCCCCGAGCTTTGCTGCAGCCGTATATAAAATCTCTTTATTCTTATGATTCTGGCTGTATTTTGACTTCCGTAGACTTGCCTAAACAGACCTTTAGAGAGGCGGGTGCAGTATGGGTTGGCCTACCTCAGATAGGCTATTGCAGAACTAGAGGGTGCTCAGAGAAGAGCAATGAGACGATTAAAGGCCTGGAAATGTTCTCCTGTGAAGAGTGATCAGAAGGACTGGGCCTGTTTACCTTAGGACACGTCTTCACTACCCGCTTGGATCGGCAGGTAGAAATCGATCTCTCGGGGATCGATTTATCGCGTCTCATCTAGACGCGATAAATTGATCCCCGAATCGATGCACGTACTCCACCTCGTCAGGAGGAGTAAGCGATGTCAATGGGGGAGCCGCGGTGGTCAATTTGCCGCTGTCCTCACAGCGGGGTAAGTCGAATAGGATACTTCAACTTCAGCTACGCTATTCGCGTAGCTGAAGTTTGCGTATCTTATATCGACCTCCCCAGTGTAGACCAGCCCTTAGAAAGGAGATGAATAAGGGTGGACACAAGAAGAGTATATAAAATAATAAATGCTCTAGGGAAGGTAGACTGGGAGTTTCTGTTCGATCAGTCCCATTTAACACCAGTAATGCACATTCCACAAATGATTAGAGATCAGGATGAGACCTAATGTGGGGACAGGTTACCCCACATCTTCTACTGTGGGGTTCTTATATCATCCTTTGAACCATCTGGTTCAGGATCCTGGACAGGTTGGACTTCAGGTTAGATCCAGTCTGGCAACCCTGTGTTCCTGTGTAGATGCTTAATGATAGCCCCTCCCCCTCAGTCCCAATGGGAGAAATAGCTGGCAGGATGGGAGGTGACTGGAAACCTGCTGAACAATGAGATCCCACTGGCCCATTGAGAGAAGTGCTTGGAGGGACGATGGGGAGGCCAGACCCAGATGAGGAGCAGTAATTATTTTCTACTTCCACCACTGACTTCATAGATTATAAATCCAGAAGGGACCACTGTGATCATCTAGTCTGACCTCCTGCATAATGCCTGCATAGGACTTCCCTGAACTGATTCCTGTTTGAACGAGAGCATCACTCTTAGAAAAACATCCAAGCTTGATTTTAACATTTCCAGCGATGGCGAATCCACCACAGCCCTCGCTAGTTTGTTCCCATGCTTAATGCCCCTCACGATGACAAATTTGCACCTTAGTTCTAATCTGAATTTGTCTAGTTTAACCTTCCAGCAGTGTGGTTGCACTGATGCTCAGCACCTCTGAAAATCAGACCCCTAGTGTCTTAAAATGGAGGCACCACAACTGAAAATGGAGGTCTGAGTGACTCTCTCATGGCCACACAGAAAGTCAGTGGCAGGGCCAGCAACAGAACTGGTCTTCTGCCTCTCGGTCTCGCAAGTTAACCACTAGCTCGTCCTTCCTCCTTTATCGTGCCTGAAAAGCTGTGACCTGATGCTTTGCTTCTCCTACTAAAACAACAGACTGCATCAGAAATGGGAAACAAACATCTCTCTTGGCTTGGACAATCGTCATTGATTCATCCTGCAAAATGTAGCAAATGCCAAAGTCGCACGTCCTATCATCATCATCATGGTCCCATTACGCCTCTGGCGTTTAGGGCAGCGATGAAGCTCCTCTACTCCTGTCTGTTTCTGGCAAGTCTTTCAATGGTTCCCCAGCTGTGCCCCAGGTTTTTCAGCTCAGCTTCCACAGCTCTTCGCCATGTTGTTTTCAGGCGGCCCCATTTTCGCTTGCTTTAAATTAAAATAAAATGAATTAATGGAGATATCCTAGCTCCTAGAACTGGAAGGGACCCTGAAAGGTCATTGAGTCCAGCCCCCTGCCTTCACTAACAGGACCAAAAACTGATTTTTGCCCCAGATCCCTAAGTGGCCCCTTCAAGGACTGAACTCACAACCCTGGGTTTAGCAGGCTAATGCTCAAACCTCTGAACTATCCCTCCCCCAATTTCAGATGTCCATCTTATTGCTACTCTGGTGATGGAATCAGTTTCCATCTGAAGCACATGGCCAATCCATCTCCAACGCCTCCTGCCAATGATAGTGCTCATATCTTCTTGGATGCACTGTGTCAATAGATCTAGAGATTGTTCTGGGCCAAAAGATACGGAGGATTTTTCTGAGGCAACTTATATAGAATGAAGCTAGTATGACATGTCCAAACTTTCTCATTCCCCAACATTCTGCACTATAAAGTAATGTTGAAAGTACACAGCTCTGATAAATCTTGAGTTTGGTTTTGGTGTTGTATTTTGATGATTTCCAGACTGTATTTAAGCTCCTGAAGGTGTCCCTGGCTTTAGTGATTTTGTTTCGGGTGTCCTGGTTTGTTTCACCGTCCTGGCTGACGGTTCTGCCCAAGTATGTGAATGTTTCTACATTGATGAGAACATAATCCTCTATCCGTACTGGTGATGGTGAGGCAATATTAAAGGTCATGATATCGGTCTTATTGTGATTGATTTTCAGTCCAATTTGCTGTCTGAATGCGTTGAGTCAATTTGTTTTTTCTTGTATATGGTGTTGGGTATGTGATAGGAGAGCGATATCATCAGCGAAGTTCAGGTCTTCAAGGGATGAGAAGGGTGTCCATTTAATGTGTCTTGGCATGTCTTCTGTTGTATGCCGCGTTACCCAGTCGATGGCAATGTTGAAGAGAATTGCAGACAAGACACACCCCTGACATACTCCTGTTTTGACTTCAAAACTGAGCTCACCACGATCAACACTGCATGTAAAGTTGAAATAAAAGCTTTTGATGATGTTGACTATACGGAGAGTGATTCCATATGCCCACAGAATGCGCCATAGGCTGGTCCTGTAAATGCTATCAAAAGCTTTCTCAAAGACTATGAAGTTTATGTAGAGTTGCCATTGCTATTCTAAGCATTGTTCTATTATGTTTCGTAGAGTGAAGATCCGGTCTGTGCATCCACTCCCTTTCCGAAAACCAGCTTGCTCTTTTCTGAGAACGCTATCAACTGCCTCTGATATACGCAGGACTATGATCTTACACAATACTTCGTCTGGCACAGATAAAAGTGTGATACCAGTTATTGCAATCACTGAGTTCCTTTCTTTGGTATTTTCACTATAACCCCATTGGTCCACTCATCTGGCACTTTTTCCCTTTCCCAGACTGATGTAAATAGAGGGGCCAGGATACATGCTGCTACTCAGGATTTACCTTGAACAATTCTGCATTCAAGTTATCCATGCCAGGAGTTTTCCCATTTTTTAAGGATTTGATGGCTTGAATGATCTCTTCCTTAGTTGGGGGGTCTGTGTTGACATCAAGATCTTCTTCTGCCTCCTAGATGTTTGCTTCCTCTTTAGGTGGCTCCCTGTTTAGCAATTCTTTGAAATGCTCTGTCCAGTGCATTTCTTGTTCTTTTTCTGTTATTAGTAGGTGGCCTTGTTTGTCCTTGATGAGTGTTTGTCGGTGTCTGCCGTTCACCTCTGATAAGCCGCGTCATTTTGTAGACGGTTCCTTGTTCACCACGAGCAGCTGCATTCTCTGCCTGTGTTGCCAGATTATCACGCCCTGTGCACCCTGGATAATAACTTCCTTGCTAGCTGCCACTATCGGCTTTTGAATAATTGATCACAACACTCAGAGTATCTCAGCGAATTATTTCTTCCATGTAATTACTGTCGCTGTGCCCCTTAATGATGCTAAAAGTTAGAGGGAGTCAAAATAAAATCAGATCCAGATGTAAAGTAGCACCGAGGGGCTGAATTACACCCACAAAAAGCCAGATGGGAAATAGACAGGGAAGGCTAAAAAAATCAGCTCCGACGCTCCAGCTTTCATTCCTGCTCTTGTACTAACAAATGGTGCCTGGATTTTGTGAATTTCCATGGCTTAGCTGCTCTGCGCAGGCTAATTTATACTAAGTAATTAACCCCGGGCTGACGTGGACTGCCAACCATCCCCCTGCTGTCGGAAATGAGGTAACTGTCATTCTAAAGCTATCTTGTGACGTAGAGTAGACGTGGCAGCTGCCCCATGGAGGTTTAGAACCAGGGACCTCCAGGACTAAGAAAAGCACAAGCTGCTACAGTTTGAGCTAGAGAACCAACCTCCCTGGTAAAGTGGCTGGAACGGCCTCAGTGGATTGGGCACAGAGGGGCTCCCCAGTGAATTACATTCACCTGCACAGGGGAATAAGAGCCCCACTGACACAGGCTTTCAGGAGCCTGGGTCTAGGTGCTGGGCTGTGCACCTGCCTCCTCCCTCTCTGGCGGTGGGGCAGGGAGTATGCAGGCGTGGTTCCATTTCCCCATTGTCTAGCTAGCAGGGAATTACCGCCTCGCTGGAGCATGGGGGTGGGGCAGGGAGCAAACTGCAACAAACCCATCCCTGGGCTGCTCTGGGGGCATGGTGTAGCGAGGCGTGGCTCCTTGTCGCCTCAGGACACAATCCAGCCCATAGCTGGAACAAAGCTATATTCAAGCCCGTTATCCATACTGCGATGGATACGCAGGGGCTGGACATGCAAAGCCGGTTGTTTTCGGGTTTGGTTTGGTTTGGTTGTTCCACATTTTCCAGGAATCTATCAGTGTTAATCCCAAGGGTGAAAATTGGTAAAAATTACTAAAGCGAAGGATAGTGGGCGGAGAGCTGAGAGCTGCCCTGTACTCATGGGGTGTGGGGGGCAAGGGGAGCCCAGGCTCGCTGATGTAGCAGTTAAGGAATCCTTCCGCTCTCTGCAGCTGCAGTAGCTGTGGATGTCCATCTCACTGCCCCACTGCTGCGCTGCACCAGCTGGGACTCCACAAAGAGGGAGCGAGTCTCAGCTCACCCAAAATCCAGGTGAAAAAAAAAAAAATCAGCAAAACCCAAATACTGATATTTTCAAAACCTGGGGATTTTTCAGAGAAACCAGAACAACCCAAAAGCAAAGGGCCTGGCAGATGTGGTATAAAAGCCCAGCTAAACCAGACAGACGCTCTGCCAGCTGGTGAACCTTCTAGTGTATGTCGGCCTTTATTTACATCTAGTGTTGGTGTCACATTGTCCCAGGATCTTAGACAGACAAGCTGAGGGAGGTGATATCTGTTATTGGACCAACTTCTGCTTCAAGCTTACACAGAACTCGGCTTCACGTTGTCTCTCTTATTTAAACCTCTCTTGTATTTTATACTTACTTAAAGCTAACCTATTGTGATTGACTTTCCTGTGACTGGACTGGTATTTCTATAATGCACACTTCAGATGTGCCCGGTTGCTGCCCCTTTTATCTATAGGTTCCATACATAATTAAGAAGTGTAATGGTCATACTAGGTCCAGTAATATTCCCAGAGCTATCAGTCCTAGTGTCTCAGAGCATATGCTGATGACCAAATGTGGTCTGGAAGAAATCTTCCCCGTGGTATAATAACGAGCAATTAGATACTTTATGGAGGTTTTATGTTTTTGTCTGAAGCAACTGATTTTATGTTTTTGTCTGAAGCAATTGGCCACTGTGAGAGACAGGACACTGCTCTAAATGGACATTGCTCTGCGCCAGGAAGGCAGTCTCATGTTGCCGCACTGTGAAACCTGGTCACTTGGGACTAGACTGAAAAGCACCAGGAAACGTACCGTAGAGAACACCCCTCTCTTAGCAGGGAGATGGACCTACCCAGATCTTTTTCATCTCTCACGTCTGTGACTCTATTATTCAAGGTCGACAAGGCAAAACAAACAAATAAAAAATGCATCCAAAACTTTTTTTAAAATGTCTCTTCCCGCTTATTAAAAACACCTAAAATGAGGCCTGTCCCTCTGCTAAACACCTAGGCCCAGGTCCTCACAGGGAATGAGGTACCTATGGCCTGGTCTACATTAAAAACGTAGATGTCGCTAAGGGGTGTGAAAAATCCACCCCTGAGTGGTGTAGTTAAGCTGACCTAACTTCTGGTCTAGACAGCACTGGGTCTATGGAAGAACTCTTCCGTTGGCCTAGCTACCCCCTCTCGGGGAGGTCAGGGCGTGAGTTGTATGGGCCCGTGGTGCCTGTACTCCACCAATAGGAGAACACATGGGCCCGGCTCCACCAAAGTTTGGGGCCGGGTCTCTCCCCCGGCCCCACTTGCTGCCCCCGTGCGCCTCCCCCGGAGTGTCCCCCCCGGCCTCACCCGCCGCCCCCGGGCAATTTAAAAGGGCCAGGGGCCCCTGCTGCCACCACCCAGGGCTGCCCAGAGGATTCAGGGGGCCTGGGGCCAAGCAGAGGAGCGGACATGAAAAAAGTCACCACCCGCTGTGGCGCTTGTACTCACCAGGCGGCGCTCCGAGTCTTCGGCGGCGGGTCTTTCACTGACTCCGGGTCTTCCGCGGTACTGAAGGACCCCTGCCGCCAAAGTCCCTGAGCAAGGTGAAGGACCCCCCCGCTGCCAAAGAGGTGAGTAAAAATTAAAAAGGCACCTCTAGCCAGAAAAGGGATTCTTGGCCAGGGCTCGCGGGGCCCCTGCGGAGTCCGGGGCAAATTGCTCCACTTGCCCCCGGGCAGCCCTGCCACCACTGGCAGCAGAACGGGGCTAAGGCAGCTTTCTGCCTGCTCCGCTCCGCTCCACTTCCGGAAGCGGCCGGCACGTTCCTGCGGCCCCTGGGGTGGGGTCTCTGTGCGCTGCCCCCGCCCTGGGCACCGACTCTGCCAACTGCGACCAATGGGAGCTGCAGGAGTGGCACCTGTGGGCAGTGGCGCACGGAGACCCCTCTGGCCCTCTGCCTAGGAGCTGCTGCCAGAGGAGGGTGCGGGTCACCTTCAGGAGACGCCAGAGGTAAGCGCTGCACCCCTCACCCTCTCTCGCACCCCAATCCTCTGGCCCAGCCCAGACCCCGCACCCCAGTTCCCTCCCAGAACCCACCCCCTCACCCCTCTTGCACCCAAACTCCCTCCCAGAGCCTGCCCCCTGTACCCCTCCTGCACCCAAACTCCAGAGCCTGCCCCCTGCACCCCCTCCTGCACCGCAACCCTCAGTCCCAGCCCCGAGCCCATACCCCGCACCCAAACGCCCTCCCAGAGCCCGCCCCCTGCACCCCCTCCTGCACCCCAACCCCCAGTCCCAACCCAGAGCCCACCCCCTGCACTCCCTCCTGCACCCCAACCCCCAGCCCCAGCCCAGAGCCCTCCCCCTGCACCCAAACTCCCTCCCAGAGCCTTAGACAGGTGGGTGGCGGGGGGACTTGGACCCATTCTGGGCACCACCAAAAATTATACAAACCTGCCACTCTGAGGGAAGTGGATTAACTACAGCAACGGGAGAACCCCTTATATCGGCATAGGTCGTGTCCACACTGATGCGCTGCAGTCATGCAGCTGAAGCCTTTTAAGTGCAGCCAAGCCCTAACTCGCATTGATTTCAGCAGGACTTGGCCACCTAAATACCGTTGAGGCTCTGGGCTAGAGCTTCTCAGTGGAATGGTGCCACAATCAGATAACAAGGAATTTATTTGGTATGAAAACACACATTAGTTTAGGATCCCAGAGGGAAAAAAATAATCTCAACTCTACCCCCCAAATAACGACACCCAAACCACCACTGCTCTACTGAATGTCTAGGCATCCATTTAAAAATCTCATGGGTGTTTTTTTACCACCTGTTGTTCACAAGTAACAGCTGAGGTGACTAAAAATAGAAGAGGTTAGAGGAAACATTTTTCTGTGTTTCCGTTTGTTTGTTTGCTTTGTTCACCTGACAGAACTTGTATGGTCATCTCCATTGTTTTCCCTCCTTAGTCAATTAGGGCTTGTCTACATGGCTAGTTAGTGTGTGGCAAGGCAGGGTGTGAATGTACACCACGCTAGCCTGCAACTCACAAACTAGCCATGGTGGGCCCTGCTCCTGCCTGCTAGAAGTCCCCTGGTCCTCTCTCACGTACTCCCATCAAAACACACTGCAGAACTTTTAGGGTACATCTACACTGCAAAAAAAAAGCTGCAGGACCAACGTCACTGCCCGGGTCAGTTGACTCAGGCTTGCCGGGCTAAAAATGGCAGTGTAGACGCTTGGGCTCTGACACCCTCCCCATTTGTGGGGTTTCAGGCCCTGCGCTCCAGCCCAAGCCTGAATATCCACAGTGCAATTTTTAGCCCCACAGCATGAGTCCTGTGAGCCCAGGTCAGCTGACCTGGGCCAGCCACGGGTCTTTTATTGTAGTGTAGCAGGATCCAGGCAAGCTAGTGTGCTGTACAGTCACATCTCACCTTGCCACACGCTAACGAACCCTGTAGTTGAGCCCTTAATCAGGTCCCCCCTTGTTTGTGTGGGTTTTTCACATAGCAACTGGGAGGGAAGGGAAATATTTTTAAAAGTAGGAAAATGGGATTGTAAAATCTCAGAAATTGTCTTAGGAGTTCCGGGCGAGGTGTAGTAACAAACTTCTTTTACCTCTTTCTTTTTTTTTAAATTGACCACCATGGATTTCAAGTTCACAGAGTCCCTTTACGGTTGAAAGTGCAATTTTGGCGCTTGAATTTATTGGCCTTGCAAGAACACTGGAGTTAGAAATTAAGTGAAGGTATTATAAACCCCCTGCTTACCATGTAAGTCATGGCAAATGTCTTCCCCTATAGAAGCGATATGGCACAAATCTTTTAAACTAGGTCTCTGAGCTCCCACACAGATTATATGTCTCACACTCGCGTGCTGCTTATATAATGTCACCCTTGCCAGTCCAGTTTGGTCTGGTCAGCTGAGGTTGTCCATCTGGTTCAGTAGCATTTATACCTGTTTGTTCTCAATACGGACTGGGACCAAAACCCCAACTCTGCGTACCCCTGATCTGAATATTGGTAGCCACAGCCATTCAAAAATTGCGAGCCACACCTCTGCAAAATCATGACATTGGCTTAAAAGAATCACAGGATTTTTACAAATAATAATTGTTGAGTTCTTTTTATTTGCCTTCTAGGTTTTGAACCTTCAGGATGCACTCAGGTCACATTTTCCTGCTTTTCTCTGCAACCCCGAGGGCTAGAAACCTCCTTTGCTTTAAATGAAAACAGAGATTCTTGTGAAATAGCATGACTCCAGAAGCTGGGTCTTTAAGAAAAAACACCAAATATCATGAGACTCATGATAAAAATCATGAGCTGGCAACATGGTAAGCATTGCATACACGTGAGAGTGGGACAGAGTGAATAATGGATTTTTCAGTTGAAGAGGTTGAATCGAAAAATCCAAATAATTCCAGTTCAACTGAAAGCAATTTTTTCCCTGAAAGTTTTCATTTAAACAAAAACAAAAACAAAAAATCATTTTGAGTCAACTAGAAATGAATTTCTTTTCAAGTGTTCTTTTCAAATAGCTGTTTTGGGAGTATTTTGCCCTTTTTGGGGTGTTTTTTTTAAATTGGCCAAATGTCAACTTGAAACCCTGTTCAGAATTGAAAAGTCAAAACAAACGCTTTGGTACAAAACATTGACTCTTTTGAATAATTTTTTTTTCAACCGATACCTTCTGCAGAATTTGACCTGAAATTCGACAAATAGCTTTCGGGACTCAGAAAATGCTTTTATCCATGAAAAACCTATTAATTGAAAAAAAATTCATCCCACTCTATGCACGAACGTGGTTCAAACTCATAGCCTGATTCTGGATTTCACAGATCTGTATGATCCAACCCCCCTAGATCCAAACACTCACACTTTTTGCAGTCAGAATTTTAGTTTGCGGGATCTGCATTTTGCAAATGAACTGGGGACACAGGAAGCATTGGAACAGCCAAGAAATCCTGGGGGTCCTAAATCTGGACCCAGAATGGGTGTCTGGAGCCCCTTTCCATTTGGTTCTGACTCCACCTTGCTCAGGGAAAGCACTCCAGGAAAAAGTCCGCTAGGATTTTTTTGGGTTGCTGGCTTGCTTACATCTTCCCATCATTCCCCTGCTAGGTCATCTCAAACTAGAACAAAACTCGTCTTTGCTCTGACAGCTGGAAACCGGTTTGATTCCCATACTTATTAGAACATGACTAGTGTGGGCTGGCTGAGGATGGCATCACTCTGACTGCATTACATTCTTCTGCACCAGCACGCCTCCTCTGCTCGCCAGTAGGCTTGGAAGAGCTGTGAAAGCAGTAAGCAAAGAGTTCCCCCCTCCCAAGCAAAGGGTGAGCTTGCCTTGACAGGCAGTCACTCGTAGAAGCTGCTGCTACTCCCAGTGTGTAGGCGCTCACAAATCAGGAAGGAGGGGAAAGTGATAGAGAAACAACAAAACCAAACACCCAAAAACTCCTCCAAAACAGCTGACGATGAAAGTGACCAGGAAGAAAGCAACTTGAAGGCAGCCGGAGGAGAAGGACAACGATTTTCCTAGAAACCTGGAACAGCAAATCAGTGAGTGTGTGATTGTAATTTGGTAATCTGTACTTTCTCTTTCTTCCCCTATTCAGATTTGTCTGGGAGCGATGTTCACAAACTCACAAGTGGGCGCAAAGCCAAGTTACATTTAGTTCCCTGAGAGGGGTGTGTGCGTGTGTGTGTGTGTGTAGCTCTGTCCCCAGTTCCTCTGTCCCCTGTAATTGCTGTCCCTTTGAGCTCCAGGATTTATCTTTGGTTTGGAGAGAAAAACTAAACATTGAGGGGATTGTGCTGCCGGAACATTGGACCCTGCGTCTGAGTGTGTGTGGGTGAGTGTGCACGTGTGCACACACTCTAATGCTAATCCCAGACAAGGTGTAACTTCTTGTTGATTGTCTCTGTGTTGCCACTGTCCTAACCTGGATCCCTTTCTAAGAATAGGATCTAGCAGACCAGAGGCCAGCTTTTGTCCTTCTCCGCTCACTCACTGCCGTTGTGGGTCTTTGTTATTCATGAAGGGGAGTGAAAACTGAGTGACAAGGTCAGCCAGGGGCTGCGTCAAACTGCCCTGCCTTGACTGAATGACATTTCCAAGTTCAATCATAAGGAGTGAGGTTTTAAAGCTCTCCCTGAAACGCACCCAGCCGAACAGAAAGACCCACTTGAAAAACTCCCCTTTCATATCAACCTGCAGCAAGAGAGGTCCTCCTCCCCACTCCTACCACTGTAAGGGCAGGTTGGCAGCTCTGGGCAGCGTGATTGCAAACATGCCCTCGTCTCGCCTGGTAACTGGACATGGTGCATTGGGCCAATTATTGCCGTTGCTCTGCTGTCACAATCCATTGTCAGAATCAAGTTGGAGACCAAAGGAGGGAGAGACTGACAGGGTGTGGCGTGAGGCATTGGGCGCTGCTCAGGTCAGCGGGAAGGGGCTGGCTGGCCCGTCGATATTGGGTAGGGTGACCAGACAGCAAGTGTGAAAAATCGGGACGGGGATTGGGGGGTAATAGGAGCCTATATAAGAAAAAAACCCCAAAATCGGGACTGTCCCTATAAAATTGGGACATCTGGTCACCCTAATATTGGGATAGGCTGTAAATATTTCGCAGGTTGCAAAGCAGTGGCAGGTGCCACTCAGCCATGCCAGTGTAAACCGGGAGGTGCAGCTCTGAAATTGGTGTGTGACTCCGGATTGACGCCAGTGTAAATAAGGGGAGAGTGGCTCTGTGTGGCTGTAGTTCTGCTGCACCCTTCCTGACCTGCTTCCCCGACCAGAAAATAAAACAATAATAAAAATAAACAGGGGATTTGCTTATCAGTTTCATTTCCTCTGCTCCTCAGCTGCCAGTTTAACCCCTGAACTCTCTGATAAGAGTGAAAGGTAAAGGCAGAAAATGCGGGCGGGGGGGGGGGGGGGGCCGGGGAGAGGGGGGGGGGGGGGGGGGGAGAGGTGCCAGAGCAGTGGAGCTGGGGGAATGGGAGCAGAGAGGAGGACTGGGGCAGTAGGTGAGCGAACAGCTACAGCTGTTTGGCTGGCCTCGGGGGGCGGCGGGATCTGTTCCTGCTTTCCCCTGAGACAGCAGGAGGAAGCTGGAACAGGATAAGGGGCAAGAAAGCAGATCTGTTTGTTGCCTCCACCCATGGCATCGTCTCATGAACCAGGACGATAAGCTTTTCAGGGCAGGGAGGGTCTACACCATGTTCGTGCAGCACCTAGCACATCCCTTTGATCTGCGAGCAGCTGTCAGTGTCCCAGTGAAGAAGAGGCCGCTAGGTACCTGAGACCAGTTCAGCGCAGTAAACAGGCAGTGGGAGAACAAAGCATATGTAACGACTGCCCGCTTGGCTGTTACCAGGATGAACCTAGACCCTTCAGATGAGAGTGAAGAGCATAAACCGCTACAGCTGAGCTAAAGAGCTGACCCCCCTAACCAGCCGCTGCTGACCCCCCTAACCAGCCGCTGCAGTAGACTTGTAGCCTCCATGCATCAGGCACATAGAGAAACACGGAACTAGAACTGGGCAAAAGAATTCTGATGTATGTTTTTCTGTTGAAATTGAAATGTTTTGCAGAAATGTATTTATTGGGAACGTTTCTAGGGTCCAGGATGTAATTGAGAGAGAAAGGCCACCCCAGAATATCCTGGTTAGGGGCAGGGAGAGAAGGAAAGGTGATAGAGATGGCCAGAAGAGCCTAGTGATAGGGCACTCACTTGGATGTGAGATCCAGGTTCGAGTCCCTGCTCTCTCCTGCGAATCAGGCAGAGGTGGGTGAAACAAACAGGTCTGTGTCCCTGTGCAGTTATTCTGCTACTGCTCAGTGCCGGAGCGCACACACACCCCCAAAGTGTGCCAGTAGCATCCCTGTCAAGGCTCCTTCCCCACTCTGAACTTTAAGGTACAGATGTGGGGGCCTGCATGAAAACTTCTAAGCTTAACTACCAGCTTAGATCTGGTCCGCTGCCACCACTCCCAATGTGCTAATTCCCTTCCCTGGGTAGCGTTGAGAGACTCTTCACCAATTCCCTGGTGAATACAGATCCAAACCCCTTGGATCTTAAAAGAAGGAGAAATTAACCATCCCCCCTCCTTTCTCCCACCAACTCCTGGTGGATCAAGATCCAACCCCCTTGGATCTAAAAACAAGGAAAAATCAATCAGGTTCTTAAAAAGAAGGCTTTTAATTAAAGAAAAAGGTAAAAATCATCTCTGTAAAATCAGGATGGAAAATAACTTTACAGGGTAATCAAACTTAAAGAGCCCAGAGGACCCCCCTCTAACCTTAGGTTCAAAGTTACAGCAAACAGAAGTAAACACCCTAGTAAAAGGTACATTTACAAGTTGAGAAAACAAAGATAAAACTACCACACCTTGCCTGGCTATTTACTTACAAGTTTGAAATATGAGCGACTTGTTCAGAAAGATTTGGAGAGCCTGGACTGATGTCTGGTCCCTCTTAGTCCCAAGAGCGAACAACCACCACAACAAAGAGCATAAACAAAAGCCTTCCCCCATCCCCCCAAGATTTGAAAGTATCTTGTCCCCTTATTGGTCCTTTGGGTCAGGTGTCAGCCAGGTTACCTGAGCTTCTTAACCCTTTACAGGTAAAAGGATTTTGGAATCTCTGGCCAGGAGGGATTTTATAGTATTGTACACAGGAGGGCTGTTACCCTTCCCTTTATAGTTATGACAGTCCCAGTGTACCACAACTTGGTGCGTCAAGAGCTAGGCTTGTAGGCGCTGGTGGGTGCCACTCACTGCTCAGACACATGGCCAAGGGAAGGAGCATTTTACTAGGGCTGGCAGGAAAGGGGATGGCTGCAAATATCCTAGATGCAGAGGCTTAGACAATCACAGTTCAAAGGGAGCAATAATGGGTCTGGTTTGGGCCCGGGGGAAGTCAACATGAGTGTCAGGGCCAGGAGCAATGGAAGCTCCCTAAAAGTGGGGGAGCCCAATGGCACCCAAACCATGGCTCGGCGCCCCCCATGCTTCCCCTTCTCCCTGAGCCCCATCCTTGAGATGCCCCTTCTCTCTGAGCCCCCGTCCTCGCGCCGCACCTTCCCTCAGAGATCCTGCTCCCGTGGTGCCTCTTCCCCCCAGGCACCACCCCCGCTCTCTCCTCTCCACCCCCCCTCGCTCATCCTTATGGCCAGTACAGAGTGGGAGGGCTATCCCTGCCCCCGCCTCCCATTCCAGCGCCCCTGGTCAGGGCTCTTCAGGATTACGGTCTGTGTGCCCTCTCTCGTCTAGTCTCTATTCAAGCAAATAGGCGCTTTCAGGTTTCCAGGCCAGGCTCATCTTCGGGCTTGTCTTCACTGCAAGTGTTAGCACGAGCTAGTACCCTCAAGTTACTGCTCGGAGCTAGCCCCGCTCGAGTGAGAGCGACCACACTGCCAACCAACCCTGGAGCTACCCAGCGTGACGGCTGGAGCGGCCGAGGGACTGGAGCAGCTGCTGCTGAGTTGTTGTAACTCCAGCTGTTGCCCCTCCACTGCCTTACTAGCTTGAGTATCAGCATCCCTCGAGCTTCAGCTCCTGGCCCCCCGCCAGCTGGCAGCCTAGCTCGTGGGAGTTTAAAGCACCATCTAACTCAAGCTAGAGATTTTTGTGTGTGGCCGGGTGTTGAGTTAAGGGTAACACTCCAGTTCTGACTTGAGCTGTGCTGTGAAGACACACCCTTAGGTGAGTGTCGCTCACTGGGGTCCTGCCCCGGGGTGCGCTACTCACTGCTCCGTGACACCTCCTGCTGGCTGCTCTGGGGATTAGCTCTTTCAGCCTGACGCCCTCTTCTTGCGGTTCCTCGGCCCGTCGTTTCGCTCTGTCGCCCCCTCTCTGGCTCCTCAGAAGCTGAGCCCTCCGGCCACGTCACAAGAGTCCTGCCCTTCCCGGGTGCTACCACAGTCTTCCACGCCATCCCAGGCAGCCCTTACGTCCACTGCCCTGGCCGAGCCGCTCCCTCAGTGGCTTGAACAAAGAGACCTAGACAGTCTTCAAGTTCACGGCCCCAGATTGTGCCACTCATTCAGGGGCTGCTAGGGGAACCCAGGCCTGCCCTCGACTGCGGGCTCCAGTCCTGGGGCCCTGTCTCCAGCAGCCAAGGTCTGTGTTAGCCCAAATCTTCCTGCCGCTCTCCTGGACTGCTTCCTACCTTGCCTATCCCAGGCTCACATCCTCTGCTCTTCTAGCCAAACCCCTCTTGCCTGTCTCCACTAGACAGACCCTTCCTCTTGGGGCCAGAGCTCCTTCTCTCGCTTATCCCAGAGAGAATGACCACAGCCCTCTTCTCTGCAGCCCCTTCCGGCTACCAGCTCCTGGGTTTTATAAATGCCTTCACCTGTTTCTTCACAGGTGAGCACTCCTCTCGGCCTAAATATCCCCCAGCTTGCAGCCTGATAGGTTAATTGGCCCGCTTGGCCTACGTTAACCCCATCACAGGCCCCTCCACACCGGCTCTCTCCCCAGTCACTGCTGCTCCCCATAAGACCCACCCAGATAGTGTGAAAAATCGGGACAGGGGATGGGGGCGTAATAGGAGCCTGTATAAGAAAAAGACCCTATAAAATTGGGACATCTGGTCACCCTACACCCAGACCTGTCCCCAGCTGTAACATTCAGCAGTCATTGCTCTGCATACAGCTCCTGGGGGGCTTTCGCTGCAGCTCCTGGCTCACCATGCACCTGCTTCTTCCCAACAGAGTGCGGCCCTTCCTGGATCAGCACCCTTCCCCGTAGCTGGTCAGGGGAAAGGGAAGTGCAGTGGGGAGGGTGCTGATGGGAGTTGTAGTCCCCTGCTTAGCAGATCCATCACACTTGCTCCTCATCCTGCTTTTGTTCCACACTTGGCTATTCTAAGGTGTGTCTCCCATTCTCGTGCTTTTTCGCAACACTCCTCCCTCCCCCCCCCTCCCCCCCGAAAGTTCTTGTTTTCATTCCACACTCACAGACTCCTGTTTGGTCAAACTCTCAATTATCCAAATGGCTCGGTGTCACCAACGGGGTTACGGCTAAATGGGAACCTACATTAGCACACAGAACGTCTGCTAGTTCATTATGAAATAATAGTGGAGCTAAAATACCGTTCTGAAAAGAAATGACCAAAGTGCACGGAGTAATGCACGAGCCTCGCATTGCTTGTCTTAAATGGTTTTGTCACTTACCTATTCATTCACAACATTCAGTAATTCAAATGGGGCTTCCCGTCATCAGTGGGGATTAGCAATGTATTTTTATTAATAACCTCCTCCGTGCAACTATATTAAAAACTACTTTTAGCTTACTTTCTTTCCCTGGGGTGACTCGGCGGATGTACTGGGTCTTGCACTCTTCAACCTCTTTGCAATTTTACACCACTATCCTGTCGTCAGTTTCAGCTGAGTTAATTTTAATTTACCCCAGCATAAACGAGATCAGAACAAGGCCCATCCTTTCTAACCAGGCTAATCAGTCATTTAGTTTGCTGTTGATCAGGGACAAGCATTGACACAGTTCTGCTTAACTGGAACTTCTGGGTAAGCTACCAGAGTTAGTGAATGCAGCATCGATGGTGTTCCACATTTGCAGGGGCAGCTTTTTTGTCTAAGTATCTTATTTCCCTTTCTGCTCCAATCTTCTGTCCACTTGATTATGAAATGACTTGGGCAATCTGCCATTCCCTCTGTGTTCAGAGGGAGCAATAAATCTCATCCCAGCTCTGAACAAACCCCCACATATAATTACACGATAACATTCCAGAGGTGATGTACTTTGTGGCATGAAAAATCATCCACACTCTAAAATGTTCAGGGATTTCACTTTTCACTTCAACTAATAAAGCTGATGGATCCTTCTTCCTCCGTTACGTACATACAGAGATCTTTGTCCTCCTTTCTCATAAGTTCATCAGTAAACAAACATTCCAGTTAAATGAAGCATATCTCAGCATCTGGAGGGCGAAAGCTTTGTAAATGAGTCTTCTTGAGTCCTGGAATTATTCCACATCATCTTTCCATGCAAAATGGCTAATGTACAGCAAGGGTTTATAGAGAACTGGAGAAGTAAGGCACTTAAGTATGTTTTACTAGCCCACCAATGATTTATTTCTTCCTGCCCATACAGAAGAGGAGATTATCTCTGGATAGTAACACAAGTGTAAAAAAAAAAAAAAAGGTTTAGCCGAGCACTAAAGTTGTCTCCATTTTTGTATTCAAGTCCCTTCTTAATGTTCACACCTCCCATGACGCCCACAGGAAGTGTATCAATCCATCATTATTAGAGAATATTAATTAAAAAATAAAAATTGATCGATGTGAGATTCCAGTCGTCTTCCAACGAATAGTACCATGCGTCGTCCCACTGAAGTCAATGGAACTGACGCACGGTGCAGCTAAATCAGGGTATCAGAATCTGGCCCTAAGATATTTCTGTGGTAACTGCCTATATAGTGCCTAAGCACTGTTATCGGTCACTTTCCCCCAGCTTCCCTGCTTCTAGCACATTGTGAGGGCCATATAGCAGGGACCATCGTCCTGATATGCTCTGGACAGCACAGTGCTCAAGTGTACCATTTTTGGCATGTGAAGAAAGAGGCCCCAAAAGACATTTTTAAAGTCCCCCCCCACACACACCTTAATGTTATTTTTACTAGAGATGGTTGACAAATGGTGTATGGGGGGGGGAGGAAGGGTCACAAAAATGTTTTTGATTTTTTTTCTAATTAAAAATTCAATTTTTTACAAATATTTCTGCCGGTTCTATTCCATGTGCGATGGCAAGTCTGGTTGGGGCAGAGAACTTTTTGGGAGTCCCACAGCACGTTCGTTGTGAGCTCACATCATCAAAGGGCTGGGTGTATTGAATCTTTAACATAGTTGCCTTTTCTCCAAAATGTGGTCAGGCCTTGCTGTTAAATAATGTTATATAAAAAAAAATTAAACATATTGACTACAAATCTCTCCCCCTCTCAATTGCTCACCCTTCATTCTCTTAACTTTTGTACCATAATTTCAAGCAGTCATCACAGAGTCTTCCAGGGCAGACAAAACCTGGATTTCTAATGTAAACATCAAGCAGAATCCTTGATTACAAAGTCTTTCCAGCTTTCATTATGTCACAAAGAAGCATAAAGGTCACAAGCCCTATTTCCCCCCGTTTTATAATGTTTGCAAGTCTTAAATGACACTGAACTTCCTAATACAATAGAACGGCTCCGTTTACAGGGCAGAGCTCTGCCACACAAGCTGAAAAGGGAATTTTATTACTCAGGTAGCTGTGTGGGTGGGAAGTTCAAGAGTCATCACAGCAGCAGTGACAGAAGGTGAGATGTTATAGAATAAGCATTGCTCAGAACAAGTGAAAGAGGAGAGTTGTTTTCATTGGTTCTGTGTTGAGTCAGTCAGATCCTGCTGTGTGGTGAGTTTCCAAGACTCATATCTTCCAATTAAATTAAAATAAACCAGATTAAGGCCACTTTGCTTCTGCATGAGAGTGTCCACACAAGGGCTTAATGCACTTTAACTACTCCACTTTAAATTCATATCTTTTGTTAATTCAGATTAACTCTCCTTAGCGTCCCTGTGCAGACAAGCCCCAAGAATCATGCTGTCTGGTTCAGGAATTAGAATGAAAGGGGAAAATGTGCCAAATCCAGATGCCTAGGGATTCCCCCTGTGTAGAAGCCCAGGTGGCACAGATCTGGCTCTGTATGCCCATCGCACAGCCTTTGATGTAAGGGGTTAATCAGTGCCAGTGTGATATTGATTCACGTGATGCAGACACCTGACCACTGCTCAGCAGTGCCCAGGCACCTGCAGGGTTGCAGCCTCTCTCTGGAAGCGTATCTGCAGCTGCCCACGCTCTTCCGGCTCACTGTGATTTCGGTGCTGTAGTCACCCCTGGAGGTATTTATTGGGGTGCTTTAGGTTTATTTTACCAATTGCTTTTCAGATTTATCCGCTGATGAACGAGGGAAGAGGTGCAAAGTGAGGGACGGTTCCCCCCTCCCCCCCCCCCGAGATTTAGTGTCTTGGGATCCAGTAAGAACAGGTGTCAGGAGAGGCAGAGATGGGACAGCCCCAGAATCTGCCTGCCCAGACCTGTGGAGACTGAGTCAGTTCCTCTCCCTTTCCGGAGTAACAGGAAAAGATAAACACCGCGTGGGAGAGGAAGGAAGGGGACAACCTGGCATTCTGCTGCCATGGCCTGGCTCCACTGATTGGTCCAGCCACGCTATTTAAGCCAGAAGGAGGCACAGGAAGTTTGTGTGAGCAACAAGGTGATTTCCTGTTGTGGCTGCACCTGCATCGGACCCTGCTTGTGCCTGCCTCCTGACCCTAACCCCATTCCTGCTTCCTGTTCCACTCCTGTCTCCTGCCTCGCCCCTGCCTTCACTCCTGTTCCCACCGTGGTCCTGCTCCATGTCTGATTCTCCCCTCCCTTCCAGTTCCTGCCTGACGCCTCGCCTCCAGTCACTGGTTACCAGTTCCGACCCTGGCCTCCGGCTTCTGACCCTGACTCAGGCTCGACCCCGGGCTCTGGCATTTGCCATCTGACCTTGGCTCTGACCCTCAGCTTCGATGCCTGGTTCTGACTCTGGCTTGACCCGTGGCTCTGGCAACTGGCTGTTGACTCTGATACCGACCCTTGGCTTCGTTCCCTAACCTGGACGCCTGCTTCGCCCACTAGACCTGACTCCCGCTCTGAGTATTAGGCCAGACCGCTTACATCCCGCTCCATATCAGTGAGGAAGTACATCCAGGAACTAGTTCAGGCTCCTTGATTCAGTGCTGGCCTGGCCCTGGCATTGGAGCAGCCATGAAGCTGCTCCGACTTACATCAGTGGAGAGCTGATGTGACAGAGCCCCGCTCTGGCATCCCCTTCCCCCTCCAGCTCACTCCCAATCACCTCCCATCTCCCACCACGCCCTGCTGGCTGTGCGGCTCAGCATGTGAATGGCACGATGTGGATGGGGTGGAGCGGAGAATCCATCTGCCAGATGCTTACTGCAATGCCAGGAGACTCCTCCAGTGGCATAGACCCGGAGTAGAGTCCTCTACGCCACCCTAACGCCACCACAGGGGACATGGGGAGAGGAAAGGACATATGGCCAGGACGCCCCTGCACTGCACCAATTCCTGGCTGTGATTCGAGGACTCCTCAAGCTGCTGTAAGTCACACTGGGCACCAGCTCTGCACACAGCAGCCCCGGGGGCAGGCAAGTGTCTAAGCCCCCGCCATGCGTCAGAGCCGGTGCTCCAGCCTAAGCTGCCTCTTCAAAGTGCTCTCTACCCAATAGTTTTTACAGTGCTAAGGAGAGCTGTGCTGACCCAAGTCTGTCAACCCGGGCGGGGAGGCTCACCTCCGGGGGCTGTGCGTGGACGTACGCCTCGGCACCTCCAGCACAGCCTGTGCTGCGCGCAGTTTGGGCAGACCCCAGGCTCTGAGCAGGAATCCTGCGTGTATTTTCCCCCACCGTTGGGTCGTCATTCCTGTTAGTTCAAGGACGTTTGCAAAAAAGAACAGGCAGGGTCCTGCCAAGGCTCGGATTGAGTTTTCCCTACAGTAAATAAGTGACTTTGCGCTGTCTGGTCCTAGTTAACCAAGCGAGATATGAAAATACTGGATGCTGGAGCAGCCCAACTCTCTGGCAAAGGTCTGGGGCACTTGAAGTGTGCTCTTAACCCATGGTCTCAGCTGTACTTCAACACAGGCAGTCTCTGGAGCCCCGACCAGTGCTTAAAGCAGCTTTCTCTCTAAGGAAAATTGCCAGAGCAGTCAAGGGGTGGGTGGGTGGGGGTGGGTGTGTGTGTGTGTGTTTCCCCTCCAGTTTAAATGAAGCTGGCATAAAGCCCATAAAGTGCATCCATTTAAAATCTGTAACGTAAAGCTACTGGCAAGTGCATTTACATTTGGCTGGAAGCATCCAGCCACGAATGCACCTGATGTCTTTTGTTGCGAGAAGAGAGCTTCCAGGCAGCTGAATGCAGGGCAGGTCAATGTCGGGAAGGGTTTGTTTTAGGTGAGACTCTTGTGCTTTCCAGCTCACTCAGCTGCGTCGGTTCCCTGAGCTGTTATGACTAATCTGTATACAAAGGCCAGGACAATGGATTCTGAACACATTTCATGTGCCACAGACTTTTACCCACAGACTTTCCCTGCTCCAATATTTTCACCCCTTGTGTCGTTGATTATGCCCGGAATGCCACTCATTTACTATAGCAGAGTCAATGATCAAACGGAATTCGCTAATATATATAACGGGAGCTGGGCCAGAGCTTCACTCTTCAGACTCTGTACTGAGCACATCCGAAGTCCAGGGGGTGTTTGGATCTAGGGTTCTGGTTCAGTCCATTGCAGGCCAGCTAGGCAGTTGGGCTTTGCATTCCCCAACTCTAAGGTATTTATTATATCACAATAGCACCTAGAGGCCCCCCACATAGTAATGGTCAAGACAGCGAAAGGGTGGGTGGGGAAATTGAGGCACGGCGCGGTGACATGATTTGCCTAAGGTCGCACATCAGAGTTGAGACTAACACCCAGTCTCCTGACTCCTACGCTAGTGCCCCATCCACCAGACTCCTGTATACACTCCCCCATTTGCTCTGGGCCGGTCTCTAGCACACAGCCTAGCAGCCCTTCACCTCTCAAAATCAGGGGTGGCAGGTTTGTAAAATCTTTGGTGGTGCCCAGAACGGGTCCAAACCCCACCACCCCTCCGCCTCCCCCCACCTGCCTAAGGCTCTGGGAGGGAGTTTGGGTGCAGGCTCTGGGCTGGGGCAGGGTGTAGGAGGGTGTGCAGGGTGCAGGCTCTGGGAGGGAGTTTGGGTGCAGGGTGGGGTTTGGGCTCTGGGAGGGAGTTTGGGTTTGGGGGGGGTTGGGATGCAGGAGGGGGTGAGGGCTCTAGGAGGGAGTTTGGGTGCAGGAGGGGTGCAGGCTCTGGGTTGGGGCAGGGACATGGGGTGCAGGAGGGGGTGAGGGATGTGGTGCTTACCTCAGGTGGATCCCAAAAGCAACCCACACACCCCTCTGGCAGCAGCTCATAGGCAGGGGAGGTATCCGTGCACCGCTGCCCACAGGCACCACCCCTGCAGCTCCCATTGGCCACAGTTCCCGGCCAATGGGAGCTGCGGAGTTGGCGCTCAGGACGGGGGCAGTGCATGGAAACACCCCACCTCCCGGGGCCGCAGGGATGTGCCGGCCACTTCAGGGAGTGGTGTGGAGTGAGGGCAGGCAGGTTGCCGCCTTACCCATGCTGCGCTGCCAGTGGTGGCGGCGGTGGCCGGGGGCCCCTGGGCCCTTTTAAATCACCCTGGGGCGGGAGATGCTCTGGAGGAGGTGCATGGGGGCGCCAGGCGGGGCTGGGAGAGAGACTCAGCCCCGAACATTGGTGGAGCCGAGCCTCCAGGGCCTGAATATTCCTGGAGCACGGGCACCAGAGGCCCATATAACTCGCCGCCCCTGCTCAAAATGTTGGTGAGCTTTGGGACCAAACACTCTCCCTGCTCCCACTGGAGAGGTTTGCAGGGCTGCAGGTCCAGCTTTGCACCTGGTGTTGCAGTTACTTCATTAGACCCTTTGAGCTCTTGGATAGTTCCACCCGGCCGGTCACAGAGCAGGCCTCGTGTGTGTTCCCAGACCAGCACTGCCTGCTGTCTGGCAGAAACCCATGGGCATTCCACTGCTGAAATGAAGGGGGAATGTCTGGCACCGCCTGAAAGACACTTGCCTGGAAGGAGTTGTTATTCCGTGGTCTGTGTGAAAGGAGCTAGTGGTCTCCTTCCAGTCCGTAGCCGGCAGCTGCCCACATCACACAAACCGCCCCTACAATTGGCACTAGCTGGCAGCGTCAGCAAAGAAGCTGAGGGAACAGCTCTCTGGGTCGGAGAAATGTAGGGACCGTCGGACACAATACAGAGCTCATTGCTTACGGTGCTCCCCCAGGACGGGGGAAGCACACTGGTGGGAGCGGTAGGCCTGGCTACCCTGTGCTGGCCCTGTTCTGTGGAGAAACTCAGGGCTGTCAATCCAGCATCACCAGAGCTTTATCCAGGCAGATATCTGCACTCAGACATCGCCCAAGCATTAGGGGTTGCTCCATTGTGCCTTGGGCCAAGAGATCATGGTTTTTAGATCGTCTGCTTTATGCTGCTTGGTTGGGATTCTTGCAGCACTTGCTGCGATGGCCACATTGTCCCTGCCTCGCCTGCTCCCTCCTTCCCTTTAACACGTAGTCCTGCCATGAGTGCAGGGGACTGGACTAGATGACCTCTTGAGGTCCCTTCCAGTCCTATGATTCTATGATTCCCGCAAATGCTCAAGGAGCCCCAAACTGGCTCTGTGCATGGATGAGACCAATACCCTTTCCCCTGGCTCCCGTGTTCTATGCATGGAAGGAAAGTCCCTCACCTCACTTCTTGAGCATGTGACGGGAGGGCCCCATAGATAGGTCCTGACCCCAACTTCCCTACAGCTCCAGGCATGGGGGTAGGTCTCTTCCATACCCAAGCCAGCTGCTTCACTCCTGTGGAACTGAGCACAGGAGGAAATAGCCGTCTGCTACTGCCCCCAAGCATCTCCTGACTTCATGGCACATCCGCAGCCCCCATTCTCCAAGGTGCCCCGGTAGCAGATGGGAAGTTCTTTTAAACAGTAGAAAGGGTTGAGGCATTTTACTAGAGGTGGGACTTGGACATCTCAGCTCTCTGATTCTCTGATAACACCCCAGGGATGCCATTTCAGTTTTTGGTACGCTACCCAGACACCTAAAAACTCTAGTTTTTTTGGCAGATAACTTAGCAATTAGCTGACAGAAAGAAAATTAAATAATTATTAGACCCTCTCAGCTCTAATACAAACATGTTCAGACATCTTGTGGCAAGTCATTAAAGGGACCCTGGTTAGGTTTAAAATTTTAGTGTATATTCTTACTTTGTTACTAACTCTGTGGAGAGAGAGACCCTGTCAGGACTCCCAGGTTCTATTCCAGTTCAGGGAGAGGAGTGGGGTCTAGTGGGTTATAGTGGGGGGCAGATACATCTGGGTTATATATAAGAACATCAGAATGGCCATACTGAGTCAGACCAATGGTTGATCTAGCCCAGTATCCTGTCTTCCTACAGTGGCCAATGCCAGGTGCCTTTGAGAGAATGAACAGAACAGGCAATAATCGAGTGATCCATCCTGTCGCCCATTACCAGTTTCTGGCAAACAGAGGCTAGGGACGCTTCAGAGCATGGTGTTGCAACCCTGCCCATCCTGGCTAATAGCCATTGAGGGACCTATCCTCCATATTATCATCTAGTTCTTTTTTGAACCCTGTTATAGTTTTGGCCTTCACAGCATCCCCTGGAAATGAGTTCCACAGGTTGACTGTGAAGAAATACTTTATTTCTTTATTAATAGGCCACTGCGGCCTATTAATTTCATTGGGTGGCCCCTAGTTGTTGTGTTATGTGAAGGAGTAAATAACATTTCCTTATTTAATTTTTTCACTTCATTCATGATTTTATAGACCGGTATTATATCCCCTCTTAGGGCACGTCTTCACTACCCGCCGGATCGGCGGGTAGCAATCGATCTATTGGGGATCGACTTATCGCGTCTAATGAAGATGCAATAAAATCGATCCCCGATGGCTCTGCCGTTGACTCCAGAAATCCATCGCGGCAAGAGGCGGAAGCAGAGTTGGCGGCGGCGCGGCAGCGGTCGACTCGCCGCCGTCCTCACAGCCAGGTAAGTCGACCTAAAATACGCAACTTCAACTATGCTATTCACATAGCTGAAGTTGCGTATCTTAGGTCGACTCTCCACACCCCTGTAGTGTAGACCTAGCCTAAGTCATCTCTTTTCCAAGCTGAAAAGTCCCAGTCTTTTTAATCTCTCCTCAGATGGAAGCTATTCCATACCCCTAATCATTTTTGTTGCCCTTCTCTATACCTTTCCCAATTCCAATATGTCTTTTTTGAGATGGGGCGACCACATCTGCATGCAGTATTCAAGATGTGGGTGTACCCTGGATTTATATAGAGGCAATATGTTATTTTCTGTCTTATCTATCTCTTTCCTAATGATTCCCAACATTCTGTTTGCTTTTTTAACTACCACTGCGCATTGAGCGGATGTTTTCAGAGAACTACCCACAATGACTCCAAGATCTTTCTCTCGAGTGGTAACAGCTAATTTAGACCCCATCATTTTATATGTATAGTTGGGATTATATTATGCCATGTGCATTACTTTGCATTTATCAACATTGAATTTCTTCTGCCATTTTGTTACCCAGTCACCCAGTTTTGTGAGATTCTTCTGTAGTTCTTCGCAGTCAGCTTTGGACTTAACTATCTTGAGTAGTTTTGTACCATCTGCAAATTTTGCCACCTCACTGTTTTCCCCTTTTTCCAGACCATTTATGTTGAATAGGACTGGTCCCAGTACAGACCCCAGGGGGACACCACTATTTACCTCTCTCCATTCTGAAAACTGACCATTTATTCCTACCCTTTGTTTCCTATCTTTTACGTGGAGCGCCTGGCAATGCTTTCAGGATCATCTAATGATCCTTAGCCTTTTGTTATCTTAATCACCCTGCCTCTGTTTATAAACAAGCTCCCTGCCCCCAAGGGCGGAAGCTGGGAACAGCCCAGAAATCATCACATTTCACATTCAGGGTGTGCTGCTGTTAAGAGCTCTGAGGCCAGAACAGACTTCCAGTACAAAATTCGGGCGGGGAGGGCGCCCCTGAGTGCCCAACAATGGGTATGCTCTAGATACACCAACAACACTAATGTGGGGACCACCAGAGGCTACAGACGGCCACGCTGAGCCCCCAGTGCAGGGCCAATATCCTGCTGTACATTTCACTGCTAGGGTTGCCAACTTGCTAATTACACAAAACCGAATACCTTTGCCCTGTCGCCTTCCCCGCCCGAGGCCCTGCCCCTACCCCACCCCTTCTCTGGGGCCCCGCTCCCACTCATTGCATCTCCCCCCCTCCATCGCTCGCTCTCCCCCACCTTCACTCAGGTTGGGGTGCGGGAGGGAATGTAGGGTGCGGGCTCTAGGAGGGAGTTTGGGTGTGGGAGAGGGCTCAGGGCTGGAGCAGGGAGTTGGGGTGCAGGCTCTGGGAGGGAATTAGGATGCAGAAGGGGGTTCCATCCTGGGGCACAGGGTTGGGGTGCGGGAGTGGGTTTGGGGTGTGGGCTCTGGCTGGGCGGCGCTTACCTCAGGTGACTCCCGGTCCATGGTACAGCGGGGCTAAGGCAGGCTCCCTGCCTGCTCTGGCTCCACCCGGCTCCCCGAAGCAGCCGGCATGTCAGGCTCCTAGGTGGAGGGGCCAAGGAGTTGTGCACACTGCCTGCGCCTGCAGGCACCATCCCTGTAGCTCCCATTGGCCGCAGTTTCCAGCCAATGGGAGCTCCAGTGTCGGTGCTCAGGGCAGGGGCAGCACGCATAGCCCCTGTGGGCACCCCTGTGCCTAGGAGCTGGACCTGCTGGCTACTTCCGGGAGCCATGCAGAACCAGGGCAGGCAGGGAGTCTGTCTTAGCCCCACTGCACCACTGACCGGACTTTTAGTGGCCTGGTCTGACCGGAGCCATCAGGGTTTCTTTACAACCGGGCGTTCCAGTTGAAAACCAGACGCCTGGCAGCCCCACCCACTGCGGAGAGCTCTGTGGTGACCCAGTCTCCTCTGTGATAACATCTTGCACAGATGAAAGGAAACTCATACTATTCTCGTGGGGTTTCCCCAGCATGAGGCTGGGATGGGGTTTGCCCTTTGTTGGCCAATCAGTGGGTCCAGCCCCCCACAACCCAGGGATTCCTCCAGATGGAGGCCCTGTGCCTCGGCTGTGCTACCAGGGGCCTCCCCAAATGCTTCTGCCCTTGGATCTTCCCCTCAGAAGTTTGCGACACTGAGACCAGGAGTTACTAGTGCTTGTTAGGGCCTGAACTTGCTCCATGGAGTCCATGCTACAACTCCTGCTGACGGCAGCAGGGGCAGAGCTTGAGGTTTCCCCTTTGGTTTTTGTCCCCTCTGCCTGGGGAAGCAGAGGCAGCCATCTGGGGCTTCATGCACCACCTTTCTCCAGTGACTCCTCACGCCGCCTTCTTCATGGAGCAGACTGGCAAACGCTTTTAAACTCGAGTATCAGAGGGGTAGCCGTGTTAATCTGGATCTGTAAAAAGCAACAGAGAGTCCTGGGGCACCTTTAAGACTAACAGATGTATTGGAGCATAAGCTTTCGTGGGGGAATACCCACTTCGTCAGACGCATCTGACTGCCACAGGACTCTCTGTTGCTTTTTAAACTTGAGTGAGCCGTGACCCTACGTAAGGCCTTGATAAACACTGGGCCAGACTCGCAGAACACGGGTCGAGTGCTAAGCAATGCACGACGTGTACAGTAATCCAATCAGAATGTCTTCCAAATGTCAATTGTCCTTACAACATTCCCCTGAGAAGGGTAAACTGAGGCACAGTGTGGTGAAATGGATTGCCCAAGCTTACGGGAGCTATTGAAATGCAGCCACCTCTGGGGATGGGGATGGCAGATGTTTAAGGGCATGCAGCCACCGTGCACATAATTTTAGGACAGGTCATAAACAAAGAATACTGTAGCCAACCAAAGGCGAGCACAGCATTTTAAAAGACAGTCATTTGCCATGATATGCCTGAGGAGTCTCATCTAAAACTACCAATGGCCTTTCTGCAGGTGGCAGGGTGGGGAAGGGCAGGGGAAGGGGGTTGGAGCACAGAGCATAGGCGCTTTGGTAGAGCGCTCTCCTTTGTTTGCTGTGTTTTGTCTCCAAGAGCAGGTCAGCTTCCACTAAACAGTCTGCAAAGCCATGAGCAAAGCCCTTCTCCCACGGTGCTGGAAGCCGCCCAGGCCCAGCGCTTTGCAGGTGCTTGCAAGGGAGGAGCCTTAGCGGCCGGGTCTGGCTTATTTCAAACGTGCTTCCTTGGCAAGAGGTGAGGTCTGAGCATAGGACTATCACCCAGGGCTCCTGCATGTTCTGATTCCAGACCCCTGCTCCATGAGGGAGCTGAGCTCCACTGGCCCATCCCACAGCCTGCCTGCCTGGACCCCCACACTGTGCAGGGAGCCCCGGCAGAGCTGAGCTGCACTGCCCAGATATTGCCTCCTCCTTCCCCGCTGCAGAACTGTACCTGTTCCACCAGCTCCAGGCTCCCCATGTGCAGGGTGCAAGATTTGCTCCTGTGGGCAAGTGCCAGCCCCAGTGCATGCTGGGGAATTAGAGGGCAGGGCTTTGGCAGGAGGTGGGGGTGGGAATTAAGAAGGAGAGCAGCAAAAAAGAACCAGATTCCCCTCTCCCCTTCCCCTGTGCCTGTGAGATTGCTGGACCGACAAAGGCCTCTGTTCAGTTTTGGGAGTGGGGTGTTTAACGCACTCTGGCCGCTGAAGTCAATGGAAAAATGTCCATCGACTTCAATGAGCTTCGGACCAAGCCCTCTCGAACACCCAGGGCCAGGGTCCGACACCTTTGCTCACACTGAGAAGCATCTCGCTGTGCTGTTAGTCCCAACGAAACAAATGGGGCTGTTTGCAGAGGGAGAATCTGTGTCCAGCCAGCCCGCATTAAGCTCAGCACCCATGGTGCATGTGCTCCCCCTCCACTGCTGCTTGGCCTTGGGGCACTCTTGCTCGAAAGCAGCCCACAAGCCAGCTGCCGCCAGAGACTCGTCTCACCCCTAGCATTAGAGTCTGCTGGGTTTGTTTGTAGTGTACGGAGCCAGATAGGAGCTACAGAGCAGGGAGAGGAAAGGGCTGGTGGGGGTCAGTTCCACAGTGCCACTTATTCCTTTGCCTCTGTCGGAGGAACGTGTCTCTCAGTAGCTCACCCCAGCTGACAGTTCTGTGCATGCAAATGCAAGTGAACTGCATTGCGCCCTGCAAGCATCTGTAGAGGTGCAGAGCAGCGGCCGATAGCCAATTGTTGGGGAGAAAGGCTGAGCAGCAGGGAAAAGTGCAAGGCCCTCTGGGTAGGATCTGATTGGTTTATTGGAGAAGACAGGCACCCTGGCATAGAGAGATGAGAAGGGACCTGAAAATAGCCAGAGGTAGGGAGGCTGTTCCTGTTAATGAAGCCAGTGCAGAGACTGAGCTACTGCCCCCACCCTCTCAACTGTGGAGGGGCCCAGTGGGAACAGAAAGAAAAGGGCCAATAAGGGTAAGAAACTGGCCCCAGGAGGTCACATAGATAGTGGGGTTTGTGGTGGGTGGATAAATCCATGGAGGGTCATGGAGAGGGGGTCACATGGGGAGTGGGGGAGGTGGATAAGTCAATGGAGACTTACGGAGATGAGGTCACATGGGGAGTGGGGTAGGTGGATAAGTCCATGGAGGGTCAGGGAGATGAGGTCACATGGGGAGTGGGGGAGGTGAATAAGTCCATGAAGGGTCATGGAGATGAGGTCACATGGGGAGTGGGGTAGGTGGACAAGTCCATGGAGGGTCAGGGAGATGAGGTCACATGGGGAGTGGGGGAGGTGGATAAGTCCATGGATGGTCATGGAGATGAGGTCACATGGGGAGTGGGGGAGGTGGATAAGTCCATGGAGGGTCAGGGAGATGAGGTCACATGGAGAGTGGGGGAGGTGGATAAGTCCATGAAGGGTCAGGGAGATGAGGTCACATGGGGAGTGGGGGAGGTGGATAAGTCCATGGAGGGTCATGGAGATGAGGAGGGTTTCTGAAACGGACAGGAAGAAAATGAAGGTTTTCCCATGACAAAGGCAATGAGCTACTCCTTCCGGGTACATTGGAGAAAATGAGTCATAGGACAATTCAGACAATTATTATTATAAAGCATTCACACGTGCACTAGATACTTCACAGGAGACACATGAGAGACAGGTGCTTGCCCTGAATAGTTTAGAATCTAAGTGCTGGACTTGCCCAGAGGGAACATACCCCTGGGAAGGAGATGGCTGGGAAGGGACATGGGCTACCGATAAGGCTCTGCAGATATCAGGTTAGACAGACATATGTCTGGATGGTATGGATTTTTTATATGCCTCATTTTGGTAGGGGACTATGCCGAGGTGAGAATTTTTGGGAGCGAATTGAATGAGGAAAGGGTGGAGTGCAGAGAAACAGATTTTGGGTGGCCATTGCATGGAGGAAGGCACAGAGATGTTAGACAAAAGGAGCATTGAGGATAGTGCCCTGGGTGGAGCAGAGCGTTGTGGGGGGGGAGGAAATCGCAAGGAGGGCAGGTTAGAGATACAGGCAGGGGGTGTCTGATCAAGGAGAAGAAGTATGAATAGGATGCAGAGCATGATGGAGGTGTGACCCGGAGAGGGGGCTGGAGGTTGGACGGGGACTTGAAGCAACAGGCAAGAATTATTTCGGAGTGGGTGGCATGAGGCGAGGTCAGTGTCAAAGGGACCCAAGAGGAGGAGATTGCAGGGGAAGGGCTCATTGAAATTGCAGGGAAGGACTTGGAGAGTCCAGAAACGAAGGAACCACAGGACTTGAAACAGGAGGAGACGGTAGCATGGCTGAGCGTTCTGTCCAAGGAGCAGTACTAGTTGAGGGAGATGTGATGGTGGCCACAGCAGGCAAGAGTGGCCAGATCAAAACAGCCTGAACTTTGGGAAAGTCGGGATCTAACTTTGCAGCCTGGGCCCAGCTCTCTATAGTAGGCGGATTCAGAGAACCGGCAGCTGTGAGGGTAAGGCAGGCTCTGTAGTCCAACCCACATAGCCTCTTGCAGTAGAGATGAGCATGAGCTGAGGATTGACATGGTGGAGTTTGGTCTGAGGATGCTCCTCTGTATAAATCTAATGAGCAGGAACTACTGGAGCATGTTCTGGTCCCTGACGGAGCCACATAACCCAAATTAACTTACCCCCAACTCTTGCTTCTCCTGTCCGGACGAGGCTGTGCAATGTCAGAGCTTTCTGAATATTTTCTTTTGGTTCCTTGTGGTCTCGGAGGAGGAAGAAAACATGCAGGCTGCTTGGTTCCCAGGGCTCAGATAGTTCCTCTGGCACCAAAGTACTGCAAATTAAAGCAGAGAAGACACCGTGTTATCTGGGTCCGTGTTTTACAGGGAGACATTAATGGAACTGCTATAAATTGAACATGGGTTGTGGATGTTTTTAGCCTTACGCTCAAAGATCGCATTTGCAGTTACCAGGCCAGATTCTGCTCTCAGTGACACAGGTTTAGTGACAGTGAAGTCCAGGGAATTACTCTGGATTCACACCTCACTGAGAATTTATTATTATTACAGTTGCAGAAAGACCCCTGGGTCACAGACAACTGGGTCCACAGGTAAACCTCTGTTACTAGCTTTGCCCATTACTTTGGGGTATGCTCATTTATTAGGGTTACTTTTCGGGGGGGGGGGGCGGTTCTGTACTTCTATCAATACTGCTTGTGTCACTTGTGTTCTCATACAGAGCTCTACTTCTCCCTGCTGCAGGTTCCCTCCCAGTAGAGCTATCCTGCAGGACCTAGGCTCCCCAGGGCTGGGTTCTTCCAGCTCCAGAATCACACACACACACACACACACACACACACACACACACACACAGAGTGCATCTCAGAGGACTGGGTTAATCAGCACTCCCAAGCTGACCCCTTATAGGTCCCTGGACTCAGCAGGGTGTGTAGAGCAGCACTTCCAAGCTGCCACCCTCGTATGTCCCAGGTTCAGCACATCCCTATCCCCACTTTCACATTACAATTGTTCTGGTAGTAACCCACTTGAGCAGCAAACCCCACAGGATTTTTGGGCGCTGCAGGGATCTTTTAGCTGAGGTACAAGGAGCGTTGCTGCAGAGCGAATGAGGAAACCAAAAAAACACCCACGAGGGGGAGAGAGAGAGGCAACCAGCTTAATCATGAAAGTTATTTATTGCCAGGTAATAACCATAGGGGAGACAAACAAACAGAACAGTTATAATATTAAATCTAACATAAATTTGATTATAAAAGTCAGGTTTAGAAAACTATAACTGATCACACAAGTGAGGGTCAGAAGGCTATACCTAGAGAGAGAGAGAAACAGAGAGACGGATTCTCACCACTACGTGAAGCTTGAACTGGTCGGGGGTCCCAGGTGGTGCTGGTAGCTGAGGGTCCGAAGTGCTGGATACAGGCAGAGCTCCCAGCACCATCAGTCAGGAGAAGATGAAGTCCCAGTGGAACTGTTGCAGATTTTGGATCCAGGCATCAGAACACTTACTTGAATGTGGGTAGGGGTTTTTGTAGAGAAACAACAATGGTTCAAGGGAGAACACTAGATTTGTTTATGGGTAAACTGATGGCTCAAGGGAGAATACCAAAGTAGAATTGTTCGGGCTAGACAATGGGAGCTGATCATTCCTGGCTTTGGGAGGTCTTCCTTGGAGGGAGCTCACAATGCAATTAGGGAGTTTCACTATTTTGGATACCAATAAAGGATTTATTACTAGAATTGGTCTGATAACTCCTGACCTGGGTGTGTGCAGGCGTGGGCTCATTAACATCTGGAGCAGAGATTCCCCCATCATGCAGTGCTTCCCTGCCTTTCTGGTCCCAGAGTTCAGTGTGGTTCTTGCCTTGGAATCTCTGTTCTCCATTCTGTGTGCTAATGGAGATGCTTCCTTGACCCATCTTCGATGCAAATGAGGCTAGGGGAGTTGCTTCAATCCTGTCACCCTTTTCCAGAGGGGTTTAGGTGTCCTCCCCATGGCCTTTTCATTGCTTTTTGTAAGTCTGTCTTCTGATCGGTTTTGGTTCAAGCAGAGGCCGGGGGATGGGGAAGGTCTTTCATGAGTCAGACAAGCTGGGTACTGCGCCCTGGTTCCCCAAGAACGCAGAGTTGACAGGTAACACCTCAGGACCCTATGGTGCTGTACAAACCCAGAGAGACGGTCCCTGCTCCGAAGAGCTAACATTCCACGTAGGAAGGGGAGCAAAAGACACAGACAGATGAAGTGACGCGCTCAGAATCACACAGGGGTGAGGTTGCCAGGCCAGTGCCCCCTCGCTGTCCTCAAGGACACAGCTTGCTCTGCTGCAGGTCTCCATTGGTCTGTTTCCATCACCCCGAGGCCAGGGTCGTCAGGGTCAGTCACTCCGAGGTCAGGGTCGTGGTGCCTTCAGTCCTACCCTCTTTTGGGCGCTGAAGTTCAACGGTAATCAGGAACAAAAAGAAACCCAACTCAAAGCCAGGGCCATCTCACACCCCTTCTGTGGTGCCCTGCCCTTCTAGTCAGGGCTGGTTTCCAAAACAGTCAGGGCCTCCCTTCCAGGAGAGGGGATCTGGCTGACCAGCAAGCTCCGGCTCTGGGTTGCAACGAGCCTCCCCTCCTTCCCCCCGAGAAGCAGAGCTCCAGCCTCCTTCCTGGTCAGCACTCACCCAAGCGAGGCCCTCTCCTTTTATCTCCCCTTGCAGGGAAATCAGGGTGAGGCCAACTGGGTCCACAGGCCTAACCCTTTGAGTGCCAGTGAGGAAACTGTCAGCCTCCTTAACCCCCTCATTGCCAATGTGGGGCCTCTCTGCTCCATCCCAAGGGGGTTAGTAGCTGAGCCAGGGATCTCCTTAGATCTCCTTAGACTGGGATCAGTTCTCTTGTCTTCCAATCCAGGGCCCTAGTCACTAGCCCACATTAGATCCTAGGCGCTAACTGGACCAGAAACCAGCTGAAAAGAACAATTAAAATAACTTCTAATCTTTGCGTTACTAATGAAAGTATCCCAATGAGCCGTCTCTAGAGTTAGGCATCTACATATGTACTTAGGTGCCCAAATAAAGCCGACTGGCTTCGAGTGGTGGCTGAGCACCCACAGCCGCCCGCTGACTTCACTAGGAATTGTGGGTAATCAGCTCCTTGGGATAGCTCTGTGGTTTGAGTATTGGCCTGCTAAACCCAGGGTTGTGAGCTTAATCCTTGAGGGGCCCATTTAGGGATCTGGGGCAAAAATCTGTCTGGAGATTGGTCTGCTTTGAGCAGGAGGTTGGACTAGATGACCTCCTGAGGTCTCTTCCAACCCTGATATTCTATGAGTACTCCTTTAAACAATTCTATGAATTAGGTCACCCTTATCTAGATGTCTAACGAGGGAATTAGGTGTCTCACTTGATCTACTGTTATTGCAGGAGCACCTCAAGCTTTCAACCAAAGACAGAGGCTTTATTATTGTAGACAGGTGGTAAGAGACAGTCCCTGCCCTAAACAGCGTACAGGTCTCCTTCTCATTTACACCAACGCTCCTTAGCACTGCTCTGGGAGCAGATAGGGGCCCTCAGGTGGGTGTGAATGGGTGTAAAGTTACTACTTTAAGGGTATGTCTTCACTACCCGCCGGATCGGCGGGTAGTAATCGATCTATTGGAGATCGATATATCGCGTCTCGTTAAGACGCGATATATCGATCCCCGAACGCACTCCCCGTCGACTCCGGAACTCCACCGGAGCGAGCGACGGTAGCGCAGTCGACGGGGGAGCCGTGGCTGTCAATCCCACGCCGTGTGGACCCCCCGGTAATTTGATGTTAGATACTTTGACTTCAGCTACGCTATTCGTATCTTAGATCGATCCTCCCCACAGTGTAGACCAGCCCTAAGATCCCTTTACACTGTCAGAGTAATGTAAATGAGAATCAGTCACAATCTTAATACATACGGCAGTGGGAGAAAGGAAGTATTGTTACTTTAGGGATTATATTATTTATTATATTTGAAAATGTCCTTAGATTATTAGAAGTGAAGTAATTTTAAGACATCAAATGGACTCGTTACAATGTAGCACTGACCTGGGTCCTAAACTCCCCCATACCGTCCCTTTGAAATTATTGCAGAGAAACATGAAGCCTATTTTGTAATCCTTGCTTTCCCGAGACCATGGTGAACATGGATTTGGCTGCACTCGAATCGTTTCACTTCCCTGTTTAAGAGTTGGCCCGAAACTTACTTTTATTGCAACGTGGCCCCTTTTTCGTTCTATGGAAGAAACGGGACTGACGTGACAGACTTTGTCAGCCACTAGTCCATTCTAATGTGTGTGTGTGTGTAGGATGTTTTCTCTTGAAAACACAGTGCTATTTGACTCCCACACACTGAATCATTTCCACCGTGCGCCCTCCGGGGCAGACGGAATAGTACTTGCCCCGACGTTCACCTCCTAGTAATGAGGATTTTGTTTCTGGTTAATTTCAGGACCTTCCTCGGGAGAACATTAGGCTAACCACGCAAGTGCTTCAGAGCGACAATTGCAGCTGTGTCTGTGGGCTGCTGCTGAGAGCCAAGCAGATGCCTGTGGAGCAGTAGTCTGCTATGTGCCGGTGGACCTGAAGCCAGGAGTCAGTCAACAGATCCTGATCTCGGGTGCAATGGCGTCGATACAGAACAACTCCTATCTGTCTAGGTAAATATATTGCCTCCATCACCGTATCCGGATACACTAACAGGACTATATACATCTAACCAGGGCTGATAAGCTCCATCCCTCCATTCATGTTGCCGAAGGAGGTATCATATATACTTGTATAATAGACGTGTGTCTATTATACATGGGCTAGTGGAGTAGTTGTTGCGTGAAGCCAAGTCTCAAGAGGTGGCTCGCTGCTTTCATTCTTGAGGTGTTTTGATCTTGGGCCAGTTCCGCTTTCTGGATGGGTGGTGTCCCAAAGCCCAGAGCCTACTGCCAGGAATGTCTCTGAGCGCTGCTACACCCTGGGCTTTGCCAGCTAGATCATTCCTGATGTCCATAGCTTGCAAAAGGAGAGGCAGTCTAAGAGGTAGGGCTCAGGCCACTGCACGTGCGTTAACCCCGGGACCTGGCAGCTGATCCGGTACTGCAGAGATAGCCAGATGAACCTGGGAAGCATGTGAGGGATGTGCTCCTGACATACTGCCCTACGCATAACATCGGCTGCTGCATGCTGGAGAAGTTGGCGTTTCCTGATGGGGCTCACTTCCCTCCCCACAGAGCAAGCAGTCCAGATGCAATCACCAGGGCTGGAGGTAGTGAACGTGTGGGTCACTGCGGCTAGATCTTCAATCAGCAGCAAGGGGTACAGCCTCCCGGCAAGCCACAGGCAGAAGGCAGCATTGCGCTGTGGGTGTCAAGGAGCTCTGAGGAGTCCAACAGGACCCTGGTGCTGTGCTCCACCTTTTCAAGTGAAGAGCAGATGCCCTTGAGACAGAGGTTGGCTTTGGCTTCAGCCAGTTCTTCATAGCATTTTCTTCTCTCCCGCTTGCCTGGGTTGAATTTTATCCAGCTGCTCTTCATCCAGGGGCTTGTCCCATTCAGGTTCCAGTGTCAACGCCATCTGCATGTGACAGGAGATGTAGGGCTGGGTGTCATCAGTGTTTTTCTGGTACCGAAGTCAATAGCATCTCACAGGCTTCCCTAGATGTCTGACCTATCTATTGACTAGGACCGAAGAGGGAACATAGGAGCTGCCAGACTGGCTCAGACCAGTGATCCATCTAGTCCAGCATCCCATCACCAGCAGTGGCCAATGCCAGATGTGAGAGGAACAGCTGCCCATCCTGACCCTTTGGAGGGTCATGAAAGAAGCCAATGGATTCGCTCTGGATTTGCTTTTGGGAGTCAGTGAATTTTCACGAGGCATAACTGAGATCAACATTTGCCATGGTGGGAAAGGAGAATGCTGTGTTTCCATCTGGTCCCTCCCCTCTGCCCTGTCCCCGGTCTTGGTCAGTGCTTGATGTGTTATACGCACACTGACATTCTTCCATCCCACTCCCAGTCCTTGCTCTGCCTCTGGGGAAAGGTCAACCTGCTCCCTTTTGTGTCCTTGCATTGCTTGGCTGTCGCTCCCATGCGATCAGTCAGTGCATCAGAAGTAGGATGTGGGTGCAGCTGAAGAGGGATGTGGGCGGGGGTCAGACAGTCAGGAGCCCAAAGAGACACAGCAGGTTTTGTCTTAGGAATTTAGGGCATTTGTTCCAACAAAGGGACAGAAGGGGGGCAGCTCTCCAGACCCAGCAACCAACTAGCTTCGTGTTGCAAAAAGAAATGTACATTACGACGCTAAATAACAATACAACAGTGTGTGCCGGTGGTGTTCTCCATAATTATATGGCCAAGACAAAGAGCAAGTCCACTATGGGCTCACTTTACAGTATGTGGGTATGTAACTCTCCACTCATCAACTAACCTGCCCTCATGTGGCACGAGGGAAAAAAACCTCAAGCCCTCAGCTCAAAAAACTACCTGTGCTAATGGAGACACTGCATTAGCAGCCGCTAGATGTAAGTCTTATACCCTCCTTTTAGGTCAGCCAGTAGATGGCGACATAGCCACCGATACTTAAGTAGGTCCAAGTCCAGCCAGCAGGGGGCAATAGTATGCAAATACACCAGTTAATAACAACACTGAGAAGCAATGCTGCTAAATGCACACTGAGTAGAGCACTTTTCATGTGTAGACCTCAAAGTGCTGTACAAAGTATCATTCCCGCCCCCCTTGTAAAATAGTGATACTGGGGCTCAGAGCAGTTCAGTGGCTTGTCCAGATTCACCCCATGGGTTAATCCATCAGCACCCGGTTCTGTGCCCTACCGCTGGGCTGGCCTCAGGGCAGCCTAGTGAGTGCTCTGCGCTATTCTATAGGAGAATTGGATTTGATTTTCTTCTGATCTTCCCTGGCCTATGGAAGCAGCACATTCAGCTCCGAGGGGAGGGAGCGACTTATGACCAGGCGTGTCCAGCTTGGGAGCGATGTTGAAGCTGTACCTGTGTTATGGACCAATGAGGAATGCAATACCGGAATCTAGTGGCGCTCACGGTGTTCTGTATTTAGAAGCAGCCAGCGCAGCATTGTGTTAAATGACACGGAATCAATGGGCCAAAGGTGTTAACATAACCCAGCCACTGTCCAACAGTAAGATGGTAATAACTGTCCTGTTGGGTAAAAGAGAAGTTTAGATGAGCTGGAGCTGCTGCTGTTGTGGTTGTTGATGTCTGGTCCTGTTTCATCTCAGGTGGTGGTTGGGAATCAGCGGGAGGAGCTGGTAGCGGGGGTGATGTCAGCTGGGTCCCTCTCTCTGGCCTGGTCTGGTCACAACATCTCTCAGGATGAGCACAATGAAGGCCCAGGTCCCAGGAAATGGTGGGGGTAGTAACCATGCCTCTGTCTGTGCTTCCCATTCCCTCCCCAAAGTCTCTTTCTTTAAGCACCCAAAAGGCAGTGGTGGGTGGATTGGCCCATCCTCTCATTATTTTGTCCCTCGCGTAGGCCTAATATCCAACACACCCATTTTGGTTCATTAATTTCCGGACCCTCATTTTCTTGTTGATTAAGTCCAACACCAGCCGAGTCCTTGAATCATATCAGCAGGGCATTTTGTTTAGACTCATTTAATCTGTCTCCCTTTTATCTCTTTTCCCCTCAACAGCTGTTATTGTGACATCTTACGAACTCTCACATACTTTTTACATTCAGAGTGAATGTGTAGGCTCGGTTATTACAGAGCAGCTATACCTGGCCTGTTTGTACTGGGGACCCAGCTGTGACTGTTTGGCTCCTGGACATGTTTTGTGTAAAGAGCAAGAGATACAACAGCATGGAAGCCATCAGCGCTGAGATGTGGGGCCCTTTGGCACATGGCGTATGTAATGGGGCAGGGGGCACCATGCTCAGGAGAGGTTTGGCTCTGAACAGGAAAGATGTCCAGAGCAGACGCGATCCTTCCTCATTTTACCGGGTTGCTGATATTTGGGGTTAAATGTAACCCGCCATTTCTGACAAGACATGCATCCGATGAGAATACCATTCTGGAGCTGGCTAGCAGAAATGATGCTGTGCGTGAGGGTGTGTGTGAGCAGCTCTGTTCGATGGGGTTGCCACCTGCCCGGTTTTTACCCGGACAGTTCGGTTTTGGGCTTCTGTGTCAGGGTGCCATTTAGGTGCCTGGATTTCGGGGACCTGGCACCCCTAAATTGCACCCAAACCAAAAGTTGGGTTGCTGCAGGGTGAGGGAAGGGGCCGGGCCATTAACCCGTGCCAATCCCTGCCCAGAGAGGGCTGCCTCCTAACTGCAGACAGGTTCCTTGAGACGAGCCAGCAAGCGACTGGGGGGCGGGAGGGGAGTGAGTGACAGGGCTGAGCCTTGGGGAGGGATAGCTCAGTGGTTTGAGCATTGGCCTGCTAAACCCAGGGTTGTGAGCTCAATCCTTGAGGGGGCCATTTAGGGATCTGGGGCAAAAAAAATAGTTGAGGATTGGTCCTGCTTTGAGCAGCGGGTTGGACTAGATGACCTCCTCAGGTCTCTTCCAAACATGGTATTCTATGATTCTATAGGGCAGGGGCGAGGCCATGGATTACCAGCAATTAGAAAGGTGGCAACCCTCCTGTTAGATATGATGTGTACCAGCAGTGTCTGAGCCACATCCACATCCCAGTCAGCTGGGCCCTTTCGCTCATTCACCTCTGGTCTTCGGTACTCCACTCAGGGTGGGTCTCATTATCTCTCCTCTGATTCTGGACTGAATTCCCCTTCTTTACTCATCTTTCACGCATGGACTGTCTGTGGTGGGAGGTAAAGCCCTCAGGATGGCCGGTGACAAGACTCAAGCGCTTCTGCCAGCTGCACGAGCACTCCGCTTCGGCCGAGTCTACCTAGGCTTCTGGAAGTGGAGCTCACGTTGGCCATCGAGGGGTAGGCCCTGCCAGATACAGCACGGAACCTGGGGCTGGGAGTGGGGTGACGAAGGTAGTTTTAAGCCACCTTTACACCATCCCAATCCTGGGCTGCTCCAGAGACTTTAGTAGCCCCCAGTGTCATTTAGACAACCCCGGGGGCCTGTCTAAGTTATGGCAGCCTTCCAGGGCTGCTGTGTGGGATGCAGTGCTGCCAGGAAACTCTGCAGTGCAGCCTGCTGCAGCCCCAGCTGTATCCTCAGCACACCCCTTATGGCAGGGCTTGTCATGCCAAGGGATTCCCTCCCTGAGCAGAACGGGGGGTCTAGGTCCTCTCTACACTGCAAAGGGGTCAGAGCGAGGGTGAGGCTGACAGCGCTTACGTCAGCCCTTTCCAGAAGAAAAGCATAAAGGAGGAGGCTTGCTCCAGCTAGCTCTAGAGAAAATGACTGTAACACTTACATACGTATCTCCCCACGGCTCCCCTGAGCTCTGCTCCGAAAGCAAAGCTGTAATTGAACCCAGCTGCCTCACCTGGTGCCTTCCCTGCCCTCGAGGTTCAGAGGATGCAGATTTTCCATGATGCAGGCGTTAGCATGCAGTCATTCCCATGCACTCCCCCTGTGTGCGATTCACATGCTGATTATTCTTATGCTCTCTGGTGACCTGCTTCTACAAGGGGCTTGTCTACATTGCCGCTGGTTAGATGTTGAAAGATGTTTGGCTCTGTGTATGTGTTCCCTCTGTGTGCTATCCCAGCCCTGCACAGACAGCTGGCACGGCAGACCTCGAGCGAACCACCAAATGACCACAAGATCCGTTAAGGGGCGAAGGCACCCAGCCAGGTTTATTGTCGACAAAGCACTGTACTAGTATCCCACAGACTCTATCGGACCACTAATACAGGTATACACGTAACAATGGACGCAGCTTAAGTTGATGTAAGTTGCATCACTCAGGGGTGTGAACCCCCGAAGTGACGTATCTTACATCGACTTAAAGTGATGTCTGCACTGCACAATGTAGGCGGGAGATGCTCTCCCTCTGATATAGCTTCTGCCTCTCATTTGGGTGGAGTAATCCGTCGATGGGAGAGCACTCTTGACCTTGTCTATGCTGTTTTTACAGGGGAAAATTCCCCATCTTTGGAAGTACCAATGCAGTGCCACCATTGGCTGCCATGGTGGGAGCACAAGCATAGCCAATGCTTCCATCGCTGCTGGCCTTTTAGCACCAGGACGTTTAGAGCCAGAGTTGCAAACCCCAAGCACTGAAAAGTCACGAGTCAGCCTGTTCCCTCCCAACCAAGCAACACCTTCAGGGATCCAGGTCTGTGGTGGAGGTAAAGATACAAAAGGGAAGGCACAGGATGGTCTAACCATCAAAACAGTGCTCACGAAACAAAATGGTGGGTGTGGTTTGATCAAGATCCATACAGATGTACCCTAAATGGTCAAAACATGAATCCAGGATCTGGGGCTTGCAGAAAAGCAACAACTATCATGAGACTTGTAACAGAATCACAAGAGTTAACAACATTTGATGTGAGAACTGGGCTTTCTTGAGTTCTGCAGACCTTCCTGATGCATTGTTTGGAGTATTTTTTAGATCTAATGCTTTGTTTGGCCCATGGTTTCCCCTTTAATTGTTTTTTTTTTTAAGTCCACTGCCAGCTCTGGGGTATCAACCATGCTCTTTGCTCTCTGGCTTCAGAAATACAAGGCTAGAAGAAAAGGAACTGTCTTGAAACACATTTTTCATGTTTCTGGTAGACCATCTGAGCACCTTGAAGCAAATCCTGCCCCTTCCATTGATTGGGGACTAGACCCTGTTACTAGGGCTGTTGAGTAAAACAACATGCAATGCACTGAAGCAGTTTGTCAGAAAGAAACTAACCCGTGTGCCAGACATGCCAAACCCATGAAAAAAACACAGAAATTGGGCTTGGTTTTGGCTTAATTGGCTTGTGAGTTGCTTGTGGGCTAGTTTTTGGCTTGTATCTTGTTGCTTGTTTGGCTTGTAGCTTGTTCTTTTTTTTTTTATTGGCTCCTGGCAAGCAGGTACAAGGGGGGACAAGCAGGGGCAAGGGAGGGAGAGAGTCGGGGTGCACAGTGGGCCCACCACAGTCCCAGACTGCACGCCGGGGGGATCTAGTCACATAGAGTGTTGGGATTCTTAGGGGTTGGCTTGTTTTGGCCTTGTTTTGAAATGGGATTAGCTTGATTTTTGGCGTATTGTGAAAGTGGGGTGCTTATTTATCATGTGAAAGTTGGCAACTATGCCGTGGGCATGGAAAGCAGAACTACACTGGATGGGTGGAAGGAAGGATGCAGCTTACTTCCTTAAGTTTAGTTTCCAAAGTTATATTTGACATTTTTTGCAGATGTTGCTGAACAAGATAACCCGTGTGGGTGTGTGTTTTCCTCCTAAGTTCCTCCTCCCTGGAAGCGTAAGCACTTGGCGGTTCATTTGTGTGGCTCATGAACTGATTGAAAGGGAGAACTAGTGAAAATGGAGTGAGGTTTTAATGGGTGGTCCAGTCAATCCCCCGATTTATGGCCACTGGGAATTCTTACAGGCCGGAGAGTGGATAATTCAGGAGACTGGAGCCTTTTGTCTGGAGGGCGTTCACCTGAATTCAACCCCCTCATGGTAACAGCCAGATGTTATTACTATATGATGGCTGCTTGGTGGCCCATGTGGAATCAATTGGTCCATTACTTCCTGGAGAAAGAAAGAAAACCACCTCATATGCACTGATTGTCACCAGTGCTGTCAGAATAGGCAGAGGAACCCTGGACACAGACTGAACTAACCTCCATCTCTCCCAGCCATGGTCCCTCCAGGTCAGAGTTGCTGCCCATCCGTAGGGAAGCTAGCACTGCTGCTGTCTGTCTCTGCCTGTCCTGGGCTCCTGTCTCGAGTGCTGTCAAATCTGGCATCTTTCATCAGCACTTCCACTCCCTGGAAATAAAAGCACAAATTAAAATTCCAGGACTGGATGAAACAAACCTTAGCAGCTATTCAGCCCTCCCTCCCTTGTAGCTCAGCTAGCAGTGAGCCTGAACCAAACCAAACCAGTAATAATAGTATGAGTAAGGCAGTCGGCCAACATACCAGAGTGAACGTATTCGTCTGCCCATGGGAATGAGCAGCTCCCACCTCGAGAGCCTAAAAACAGAACCAAGATCACCAGGATGGTTTTGGTTTTTGGTTACCGGAGGCCACTTCCTCCCGCTTGAAGACAGGTTCTTTTCTGACACTTATCCCAGCATAGGTGGATTTGCTTTGATGTCTTAGGGCCCACCTACTCTAGGAAAAGAGCCAAATCATGTTACAGCCTTGCTCTCTGTCAGTGTTTGCAGTCTGATCTAGGACACGATCCAGGAACATCGTTAGAACAGCGGTTTTGTCCCTTCCACACAGGCAAGCTCAAACTTGGTTCCTCAGCCTGGTGGTTTCCTAGGGTAGACCAGCCCTTCGCTAGTATAGATGGACCTTTAGCCCAGGGATGCTATGGCCGGCTGAACCCTGGGTGAAGTTCCCAAGGACTGAGGCTGGAATCCTGACTGTGGGACTCCATCCCACCAGAACTCAGAATGAGCCCAGATCTCGACACCCTCACAGCAAAAGTGAAGACCTGTCCGTTGGCACTTACCTTTCCACAACTCAGAAAAGCGCCTCCCTAGAGTTAATCATTAAAAAGAAAACCTCCCTCCTACACCTTAACAGAGTAATTAAAGGAAAGGAGACTACACCGCCTTCTGGCAGCATTCTGCTTATAATTCACAGTTCTCTTAGTAGCCAGATACCGGATGTCGCAATGTGTGAATATGAATCCTTAGCAGGAGAGAGATTAGAAGTCATAAAGTCACTTGGAGGGGAGAGGCAGAAAGAGGGATTCAGACCCCCCTAGAGGGGCAACCCCCCCCATATCACAGCACAAACATGCGGGGGGGGGCAGGGAGAGAGACTTAGACACCCCAAGAGGGATAGGCTCCCTCCAAATCCCGGCACATGAACTGTAATCTTATGGGATTTTTCGTAATCAGTTCCCTTTCCTGTCTTTTCACCAGTGCCTCGTAAGGCTGCACTGTTCACATAGCTTGGACATGTCCTACTGCAGGTTGACCTCAGAATCGACCCATTTTTCTGGTGTGCTTCTGCAACTCCGAGACCAGGTTTCTCCATGGGTTTGCAGAGGAAAGATGATCATGTAATTAAAACACTAAACTTGGCCTCAGAAACTCTGTGTTCAATTACTAGCCATGCCATAGGCTTCATGTGTGACCTTGGGTAAGTTCATTAATCTCTCTGTGCCTCGGCACCTGGCACCATGGGGCCCCAATCTCAGCAAGGGCCTGCAAGCCCTACAGCCCTATACACAACAATCATTACAATGTGACTCATCTCTTCTGCCCGGTGACACGCTGTCTCGCTGCAGTTCTCAGCCAAACATATTTACTCTCACATTTCAATGAGCCACCCCGGCATTCGCTGACAGTTTGCTCCCTGTTTTCTAGGGCAACGGAGAACTTCATGGTTCTGCTCTCCGAGAACATGAGCGCCAACTCATCCACTGCCGACTGCAGCGTGGAAGACAACACGTACAAGTGCAAATTTGACGAGGAGTTCAAGTACATTCTGCTGCCCGTCTCCTATGGCATCGTGTGCGTGGTGGGGCTGTGCCTCAACCTGCTGGCCCTCTACGTCTTCCTCTTCAGGATCAAGACCTGGAACGCCTCCACCACGTACATGTTCAACCTGGCCGTGTCTGACACACTCTATGTGGTTTCCCTGCCCTTGCTGGTGTATTACTACGCCAAAGGGGACAATTGGCCCTTCAGTGTGGGCTTGTGTAAAATAGTCCGTTTCCTGTTCTACACCAACCTCTACTGCAGCATCCTCTTCCTGCTCTGCATCAGTGTCCACCGTTTCCTGGGCATCTGCTTCCCGCTGAAGTCGCTGCAGTGGGGCCGCGTCCGCTACGCGCGGAGGGTATCGGCGGTGATCTGGTTGGTCATAATCACGTGCCAGTCGCCGGTGCTCTTCTTCGTCACCACCAGTGTGAGGTGCGAGACCATCACCTGCCACGACACGTCGAGCAAGGAGCTCTTCGGCCAGTTCGTCATCTACAGCTCGGTGATGCTGGTGCTGCTGTTCTGCATCCCTTTCCTGACCATCATCGTGTGCTACTGCCTGATGGCGCGGAAGCTGCTGCAGCCCACTCGGGGGACCTCCAAGAGGTCCAAGTCCAAAAAGAAGTCGGTCAAGATGATCATTGTTGTCCTGGTGGTCTTCATCATCTGCTTCCTTCCTTTCCATGTCACTCGCACCTTGTACTACTCCTTCCGGAGCTGGGACCTTAGCTGCGGGACCCTCAATGCCATTAACTTAGCCTACAAAGTAACCAGGCCCTTAGCTAGCACCAACAGCTGCCTGGATCCCATTTTGTACTTCTTAGTAGGCCAAAGGTTTGTGAAGTTCGCAGGCAACAAAATGCCAGTGAAAACTCCAAACCAAACGGCCCTGAGGGGAGCTCCCATCAGCAGCACGGGAACCAGCAGCAACCTACATATGATAGCCAAAATGTGAAATCCTAGCCTGCTACATTTCTGTCCACTGTCCCGCCACATTGCAGACTAGTCTATCTCCGTGGTGGAAGGCTTCTCCACTATGTGTAGGGGAGTCTGGCATGCGGCCATTATGCATGCGTAACCCACTGGTGAGCGTGTTACAGGTCCCATTCTGCGCTGAGTTGCAGAGGATCTGAGTTGTTGCAGCCCCCAGCTACAGAGGCATGATTCTTTAGCTAACGCTGCAGCAGCTCATACTTTTCGCTCTGAAGGTCCTACCTATGGTGTGTCAGCCAAGGTGACAGCTGTCACCCATTCAGTTGATGCCCTAGGCTTCAGGTGTTGATGCTTGAGCAGGAATGCTTCAACAAGATACACCTGTGCGTATGTCACCAGTTTAATGAGTTTTTGGAACTAAGGTGCTGCTGCAAGGATATATTATAATCCCATATGCATGTCCTCATTCAGCTCTGCAACCAGAATACTTCTCCTCCACCAAACCCACTCCTCTCTCTGATCCTGAAAGATGTCTATCTAGGAGTGAACAAAGACTACTTGGTGCATGGTGGTCAGGCCAAAGAAGTGACAAGCATGGTAAAAGAATAATAGCCATGTGAAAAGTTCATACTGGTTTTTCTAAACCAAATTTTTTCCAAAAAAACCCCAAACCCTGTCGATATTACTGAAATGTTCTGCCTTTCACAACATTTTCTGATGATGTTTTTATCAAAAAAATTATTGCAATTGGCAAGAAAACACCGTTTTCAGTGCGTGAAAAAGGTCGATAATTATTTTGACAAAGATTTCAATCCAAATATTGATTTAGAATATCTCAGAAAATGGAGCCCTGGGAAATGGAAAAGACTTCGACATTTTTCACAAAATCATTTCCCCATTTTTCATCCAGCCCCCGGAGCATCTCGTGGGGAAGTTTTTGTCATTCATACAAGGGATGTGAGACTTTTTGCCTCACTCCAAGCTGGGGAGGGGGGGAGGAGGAGGGGATGACTCTGTGGAAAAATAGTTACAATCTGCAAAGTCTTTTCCTCCTGGGTGAATGTTTAGCACAAGAAAGGAACGTAAGTAAATTATAGGCAGAAAGGAAACAGAAAAACTCCCCAGCAAGGGGTTCTGTATACTTTTATGGGTTGCCTGACCTTCCCAAAGGCGATAGCCTTCCTCTGTCTCCTGAGTGTTTGATCTCATAGCTTTTCCCCAGAGAGCACTGCTTGTTCACCAGGCACTGAATAGTGCTGCCCTACCCTATCACACCCAAATTCTAAAGGCTTTTCGAAAGCCATAAGGCCTCCAAACTGCGGCTTTTACTAATTGCCCAATACTGACTTTAATTTTGGGTGGGGTTTCTTTTTACCCTTTCCCTAGTGATTCATCTTTCCTGAGAAAGCGATAAGGCCTCTCATCATATACCTGGCCAGGTAATCTGGGGCTGGAGTGTAAGGTCATGACTTCACTGCCATTTATGTTGGCAACATTTTTGTCGCTTGTTTGTGAAAAAAACACACCCCTCCCCCGCGCAACATAAATTTCGCTGGCATAAGTGGCAGTGTGCCCAGCGCCATGTCGGCGGGAGAGCTTCTCCCGCCGACGTAGCTACCGCCGCTTGTTGGGGGTGGTTTAATTATGTGACGGGAGAGCTCTCTCTTGTCAGCATAGAGCGGCTACACGAGCGATCTTACGGCGGCACAGGTGTATCGGTACAGCTGTGCCACTGTGAGCTCGCTAGTGTAGACGTGGCCTAAGAAACTAGATATACAGCAGCTGGGAAACATTATTCTAGCATGGAGGCGACAGCACTTGGCAACTTTTAGCAATTTGCCAGGAGCTGCAGCTAATTGCTAAAGGGCCCGATTCTGCCACTTTTACTCAGTACTGAGCCTGACTCAACCATGGGCCAGATCCTCAGCTGGTGTAAATCAGCATGGCATTATTAAAGCCAATGGTCCTCACTAGAAAATTAGGCAGTGTTAGAACATGACCGAGAGGAGTCAGGTTAAGTAACATGACGTTAAACCCTACTTTGTAGTCAGTGGGCTTGTCTTCACTGCCAAGTTAACTCAAGTTATAATATGAGTGTTGCCCCTAACTCGAGTCCTGCCTACACACACAAACGTTAGCTCCAGTGCGGTGGTGCTTTTAACTCGAGTTTGCTGGCCCATTAAGGCGTATGAGCTTGAGTTAGTGCAACTCATCAGCTGCCAACATGACCACTTAAGTGTGGATGCAGGCTAGCCCCACTTGAGTGCTTCCAGTCCTCCAGTGCCTTCCCACAATTCCCTCAGTGAGCCCAGTAAGGACAGACAAGTCCACCCACAATTCACTGGGAAAGAATTCGTAGAGTGGCTCAGTTTACTGGAGTGCAAAGAACCATGGGATATGATCCGAGAAGTCTTAGTGCCACACACAAGTGAGGGCAACACCAATGTGAACACAGTTATTTCACAGTGTGGGTGCCTTCACTCAAGCTAGGCTAAATCAGTGGAGATACCCTGAGATAACTCTGCAGTGAAGGCAGACTAGAGACAAGTTGTATTCAACATCATGTCCACATGTCCCGGTTAACCTTATCCTTCCAGTAGGTTTTAACCCTGACTAGCTGAAATGAGGTTAACATGGCTTGCCCTTGATTACAATAGTTTGTAGAGAAGCAGAGTGGTCCAGTGGATTGGACACGGTCCTGGGTGTCAGGAAAGCTGGGTTCTGTTCCTATCTTTTCTACTGATATGGCCTGGATTATACAGGAAGTCGGTCTAATGGTCCTTTCTGGCCTCAAAAGCTATGAGTACATAGCTGAGTTTATCATGTTAGTTCACATGACTCATCATGGTCTAGCATGACCTAATTTTCTATTGAAGACAAGGCCCATGGTGCTAAACTGATTTACACCTCCTGCTCCCATGGAACTAGTCGTGGATTAACGTATTCCTCCATGTGAGTAAGGTTGCCAGGCTCTTGCCCGTGATTGTTAAAATAAATGCGCACCCTCCCTAATATTTGCTTGTGCTTGTATCTTCCCTATTGGAATTGCTGGTGGGTTGAGTTCACAAACAAAACAACCTTCCCGTTGATCAGATTCACCCACTCCCTTCCAAGGTTCAGACACCCATCAACTGAGACATTTGAAGCCAGACTGGAGAAAACATTAGAAAATGTTCTGCACTGGCAAAGTCCAGCTGAACTAATAGATCTTTTCCAGCTCTAATGTCTAGGTCTTAGAAACAGTCCAGCCCAAGCACCACATTCCTTGCCCCCCCTTACCAACATGACGATGATGAAAAATGGGTGAAGGGGACTCACCCATAACAAAACACAACCCAAAACTGCTTGTCCCAGGTAAGTGGGTGAGTAGAATTTTTCAAGAGCAGACACGGCTGCATATTAGGACTATGCAGATAATACTTTGCCCCCGTCTAAACCCACTGCTAGGAATAAGACCTCTCAGTTTTTCCTGTCCCTAGATTTTACATATGTGTGTGGTTTACTGGAGATAAAGACACCCAGCTGTGTAAGACCACATGTGATACACGCAAGAGTCCGATCCAATCCTATGAAGCCAATGGGAGTATTTCCATTGACTTCAGAGGGACATGGATCAGGCCCCATATGAAAGACAGGATTAGGCACGATTAAAAATCCCACTTAATATGTTTCTCTCTGATCTAATAGTGGTGCAGCATCAGATATGGGTGAACAAAGTTATTTGGGTTCAGAGCAACCAGAAAGGTACTGACTGGAAGTTTTTATTTTTGTTTTTGAAAGTATTAACTTATACTAAAAAAAAATGTTCATTTTTGTGACAATATAGCACATTTTTATTTTTGTAATATGCAATGATCTTGTATTGCTTATGATAAAATAAGTCTATTTCTATTACTCTTATTATTTTTCTGCAATCTGGTCAAACCTGGGTCAATCTCAGAAGAGGTGGGGATGAGGGGCCTGGCATGATGACTGAATTGTTTAACATGTTAGAGAGGTTTTCGACTCCAGGCATGGAAATGTTCAAGGTCTGCAAATGTCACCAGAATACTACTGAGAAACCCATGCACTTTAAGGGTCTCTGGAAACTGGATTTTTCCAACAGCTCTTCTCTTTATAAATGGCCAACCCAAATCCCTGGATCCAAAATGCCACAAACGGAGCCCTGGTGTAACAAGGTGTACCAGGCTCTTTGAGGCCCCTTACAGGATGTCATGTGGTCTTACCCCACCTTGCCTCAGGAAAAGGTGCAGTGAAGGTGTGGCCTCCAGGCCTGCCTAGAAAGGCTGCAGGGAAGCAGCCAATCAGAACGCAGCAGGCTCAGTTAAAAGGAGCTACAGGAGTTGAGCAGGGCAGTTGCTGGCTGGGACCAGAAGGGGGAAGAAGGAGTGAAAGGCTGTGTGAGACTCACAGGTAAGGAGACTGGGGAGAAACTCTGCTCAAGCCGGGAGAGGACTTGAGGTTCTCCAAGCGCAGAGGCCTGGGAGAAAGAACCCTGACAAAAAGAGGGCAGAGCTCTCCAGGCAAAGAGGCCTGAGAGGAGACCTGAGAAACCAGGACAGACTCTGAGAAACTCTCCAGCCAAGGAGGCATGGGAGAGACCCTGCTCACACAGGGAACAGACAGAGAGCCCAAGAAGGTGGTGGGACAGAGTGGGAAGCAGCCCAGGGAATGCAGCAATAGCAACTAGTAAAGAAAGCAGCACGTGGCTGCTATTTGTAGGGCCCCTGGGTTGGGACCCAGAGCAGTGGGCGGACCAGGGTCCCCCCACTGGCAGAATGGCCAACCATTTGTTGGACTGTATTACCCCAGAAGGGGTTCCTTCCTGTGTCTTTAGACTCTGTGTGACTTAGCCGGAGGGCTGAGCCTCTGAAGCAGGGCAGGCTCCAGGCACCAACTTAACAAGCAGGTGCTTGGGGCGGCCAAGGGAGAGGGGCGGCACCTGCGGCAATTCCGGGGCGGCAGGTCCCTCACTCCCTCTAGGAGCGAAGGACCTGCTGCTGAACTGCCGCCGCCGATCGCGGCTTTTTTTTTTTCCCCCCAATTGCCGTCGCCGATCGCGATCGCGGCTTTTTTTTTTTTTTTTTTTTTGCGCTTGGGGCGGCAGAAATGCTGGAGCCGGCCCTGCCCTGAAGACCTGCCTGACAAAGGTTCCCACCAAAAGGGTGCTGGGAACAGAAAAAAGAGAGAGTGCAGGATTGCACCCAGCAGATAGGAGGCACTCACAAGAGGTGTCTCCTCCCCCCACACCCCCATCACACCCGGTATACACTAAAAATTTAGCTTGACCTAGCTACATCACTCAGGGGTGTGCAAATTCTAATGCCTGGTGTAGACATGGCTAGGTTGATGGAAGAATTCTTCCCTCGACGTAGCTACTGCCGCTCGGGGAGATGGATTATCTACATTGATGGAAAAACCCCTTCCGTTGAGGTAGGAAGCATTTGTGCTGCAACGCTCCATACCTAAGGGCATGTCTATGCTACCGAGACTACGCTGGCATCGTTATGTCACCGAAGCGATGCAGCATAAACCCCACGGCATAGACACAGCCTACTTCAATGGAAGTTTTTCTGTCTGTGTAGGAGCACCACCTCTCCGAACAATGGTCGCTATGCCAATAGAAGAATTCTTCTGTCAACCAAGCTGTGTTTCCACCGGGGGTAGGTCAGCATAGCTATGCTCGTCAGGGGAGTGGATTTTTCACACCCCACACTGACCTAGCTATGGCATAAACCAATCTTAAGGCCCCATTCCTACATCTTTCTCTCAGAGGGCCGAGCCCTGTAACCCCATGGAACAACTCTGAAGTCAGTATGGCCCTGTGCAGTGAGAGGGGTCTGCCTACTTGCACTGGGGCTAGCTTTGGTTCCTACTAACCCTCCCCAGAGCCGTCTGATAGGAACTCTTCCCCCCAGCATGCCTTTCTGGCAGGTGTGGCCCTTTAAATCTGGCAGAGCCAAGCAGCTGCAGCCCTCTTCCTATAGGCATTTTTGGGGGGAGGGATAGCTCAGTGGTTTGAGCATTGGCCTGCTAAACCCAGGGTTGTGAGTTCAATCCTTGAGGGGCCATTTAGGGATCTGGGGCAAAAATCTGTCTGGGGATTGGTCCTGCTTTGAGCAGGGGGCTGGACTAGATGACCTCCTCAGGTCCCTTCCAACCCTGATATTCTATGAAACTGAGCTGGTTGCTACATCTCCTCCTGTTTCCAATGGTAAGTACTCAGTCCTGGTTATGTCCCTCCCCACCCTTTATCCTTCATTATACCTGAGGGAATGGAACATTCTCCTCTCCTTCATTACTGCTGCCATGCAACTGCAGGAGATCTGCGCCCCTGATCCCAATGGTGCTGTTCGTTGCGTCAGACTGCCAAAAAAGCCACCCCCAAAGCAAGTCTAGTCTCGGGGACAACATGCCCAGGGAGAAATATCTTCCGAGCCCCACATCAGGAAATCCATGAAACCTTCTCAGTCTGAAGAAGAGACGTTGACACACCTAACGCCATCCACCCCCGGCGAGACCATTGGTGTCCAAACTTAAATTCTATCAGGGCAGATTCTGCCTGTTGCTCTGAAGGCAGAGAATTCCCAGCCCTGGTCCCCAGGTGGGAAACTTTGAGCATGGGGTCGGTCCTTTCTAAGGTGAGACGCTAGAGCTGGTCACAAGTTTTGCAATGAAAGGGCAGCAGCCCAGCCCCCTGATTCCTCCCAGGTGGGCTGCTGAGGAGATGTGAGCTTGGAAACTCTGGGAGCCCCAGCTCCCTGGCCCCCCTGTTTAGCCAGCCCCATGGCTGCCGAAGAGCTGGGGTTCTTGCAGATCCTAGTAGCCCATGAAGCAGGCTGCTGTTGGATCAGGCTCCCCAGCTCCCAGGCTTTTCAGCAGCTTGCCCGGCAGGCTGCTAGCCCCCTGGGGAGCATACTTCATTTCAGAAACGCCCAAGTGTCCTGCTGCTGGAATGATTCAGTGCTTCTGAAGCAAAATACACCTCTACCCCGATATAACGCTGTCCTCGGGAGCCAAAAAAATCTTACCGCGTTATAGGTGAAACCGCGTTATATCGAACTTGCTTTGATCCGCCGGAGTGCGCAGCCCTGCCCCCCTAGCGCTTCTTTACCACGTTATATCCGAATTTGAGTTATATCGGGTCATGTTATATCGGGATAGAGGTGTATTGTGTATAGACAAGGCTGTGTTTTTTCCCTTAGTGCCAGTGGACGCATACAGGAGTCTCTCAATTAAAACAAGTAGTATATTTTTTGACTGCTAACTATACAAAGAGTCCCTGGGCAGATTCTGAGCACCCCTGCACAGATTCTGAGCTCCATGCCAATTGGGCTTGAAAACTTGCAAGGAAGGTTTTTTGCATGAGCTTTCTGGTGCTTCCAGGCTGCTGGAAGGAGGCCAAGGTTGGCCTTTCACGTGGTTTTTCAGCACCTCCAGCTGGAATCTGACCCAGACAGGCAAGAAAAGCAATGAAGAAAAAATTAAATGTTTTTTTTTTTTTATCATCAAGATAGGTTGGGTTCAAATCCGCTGTGGAGTTAATGCCGATCACAGGATTAGTATTGGGGGCTGTTTGAACGTTAATATGTCTGATCAGTACAGCAGGCCCTCTGGATTGCTAGGTCACTTTCCAGTTCCCCGAACACCTATTTCTTGCTCCCTGCCTCATTCTGTAGCTTTCAGTGTTTAGTGCTATTGCAATGGCAGAGACAGGAGTTCGACACAACAAGAGCTGTATAAAATTGCTACACACAATGTAGGCCCAAGGTGCCTGTGAGTAATGCACTGACTCACCCGTTTGGAATGCAGAATCTGGGGTCATTCCATATGCCCCGGCAATATGTCAGCTAGGGCTCTCTCTGCTGTGTGACGTGACACACGCTGTAACAGATTCACTCCCAGGGTAGCACATGCAGGACACTGACATCCTGGGTCAATCAAAGTTGCTGATCAAGTTTCAAGTTAGTGTCCTACAGAGGAGAATCAGGTTCCCTGGACTGAAATCCAAAGGGAAAAAAATAGCTCCACAAACTGCTCAGGGACTCTGGAAAAGCTAAAGTAACCCTCCAAGAGCTGGTGGGAGTTAGTCCCTGAAGCTCTGGCGTTTTGAGCTCCCTGTAAATGCTCAAATGGCCAGATTAGATTAAGTAGAACCTGCACTGAGCCTGTGGTTACCTGTCATTTCCAGGTGTCACAGGAATAAAACAAAATGAACCAGGTTGGTGTAACTATAGGCAGAGGTGAAAGTAAGCCGGTACAGTCCGGTACGGCGTACCGGCAAGAGCCAGTACGCCGTGCCGGACCGCACCGGCTTCCGCGGCCAGGATTAAAAGGGCTCTGGGCTCCCCGCAGCCGCAGGAGCTCTGGGCCCTTTAAATCCCAGCCCGGCAAGGCTCGGAGCTCCCCGCAGCTGCGGGAGCCCTGAGTCCTTTAAATCCCAGCTGGAGCTGTGGTGGGGACTTAAAGGGCCCAGAGCTCCATGGCGGCCGGAGCCCCGGGCCTTTAATTTGCCCGTGAGCCCCAGGGGCTCCCAACCACCTCTGCAGCTGGGAGCCCCAGGTTGATTTAAAGGCCCTGGGGCTCCCAGCCACAGCCGGTGCCTCAGGGCCTTTAAATCTTGAGAGGCCCCGCCTCTTCTGGTTGAGGCCACGCCTTTTCCGGATGAGGCCATGCCCCCTCAGGACTCCGGCAGTACCCGTAAGTCCTGTAAGTTACTTTCACCCCTGACTATAGGGCAAGGGTCTGAAAGCCGTCTATGGGATTTAGAGCTGCATCTTGTGTTTAAAATGAACGGAAAATGTATCTCAATCCTCTTGCTAATAATTTTGTGGCAGATGTGTCTGTAAATCCCCTGTAAATTTCAACCACAGCTCTAACTCCTATTAAGGTGTCTAATCCTCCTTTCATCTCTTTGCCCTGTTAGCAAATAGTCAGCGGCATGTCTTTAAGAGGTGCTGAGTACTCACAGCTTCCAGCGGGGCTCATGCAGGTGCCTAAACATGGGTTTAGCTACTTAACTTTAGGCACCAAAGCTAGGCCTGACTATGCAGGCCGTGGTGGTTGAGCCCTGATCTCCTGACTATCCACCAGTCCACACGAGACCCAATCCTGCTCCCATTAAAGCCACTGGGAATTTTGCTGAGTCACCACAGAGGAAGGTGGTTTAGAAACCTCCTAGAGATCACAGTATGTTAGATTCTAGATTGGTGAACAGATTAAATTAGATGGGAAGGGATCAGACCCTAAATGAGAGATGAGGGTCAGGCGCTCTGAAAGATCAGCTCCCATAAGGTAGTATTCTCCAGCCCCGTCAGCTTACTTTTGCGTGCAGACCTAATATTTTTATTAGGCTTTATTTAAGGACTCACTTAGATCTAATTTACGGCTTGGCTCGTTGCCTGAAGCTGCAGGCTCATGGGCCTAGGGGGAATAGAATCAGTCTGTGCCCTGCAGTATCCTGCTCAGTCCATTGGTTTGATGTGAGGCCTTGTAACCAGATCAAAAGTTTGGCTTTGTGTCCCCTCAACGTCTCCCCGTCTGGGGCCACCTGCTGCAAAGAGACCAGCAGAGAGACACTTATTTTAGTGACTTTTCAAGCTTTGTTCTCCCAGCTGAAGTAGGAAACAGGAGCAGCCATTTAGTGCCAAATAAAGATGATACAGAGACAGGCAACAGCAAGGGAGCTGTAAGCATGATCTGCAAGCACTGCCTGGGTGGGGACCCTGTGTTAGCGCTGGGAGGGACCAAATTTAGCCACTGCCTGGGAAATCCCCCGCCCAGTTCCCTTCTTTGTGATGGCTACATTTAGTCATGGTTTGCTGCCTGCTATTTCAAAAGCACTTGAGATGGGCCTGAATCAGAACCCTGCCTCTGACCACACCCCAATATCGGTCAGTTTACACCAGGAACAGCAAACCTTCAAACATCTCCCTTGTTAGTGGGCTGGAATTTGATACCATGTCACAACTGTTCAGTGGCATATGTGAAATGAGCTGCCAGATCTCAGCCTAGCTCCCAATGGATAAAACAAAACACCCTCATTGGCTCCGTTGTTAGACACATAGGAACTATCAGACTGGATCTCCATTATAATCCAGGATCTTGTCTCCAGCAGTAGCAAGTATCAGCTTCTTCAGAGGAAGATGCAATAAACCCTGTGGATAGGCAGGTATGCAGTAACCTGCCCACAGGGAAAATTTCTTCCTGACCCCCATCAGTTAGAGGTTCAGTTTTTGCCCTGAAGCATGAGGGTTACATCCCTGCCAAAATTCTGGTTTTTGTTAAATCATTACTAATCGAACTCTGGATATTCTTGTTATCCATAGAAACAACCAATCCTTTTCTAATGCTTTAAGCCACAATTATATCTTGTGGCAATGAGTTCTGCAGGATAATTGCACATTGGGGCGGGAGGGAGAAGTGTTTCTTTTTCATCAGTTTTCTAGCTGCTGCCTTTCAATTTTGACTGTCCTCTTGCCATTTAATTATGAAATCTGTGTTTTCTATCCTATTCATTGTTTGGCACAGCTGGCTGACAGGTTTAAAAAAGAAATCGACGACAAATGGTGTTTTGAAAAAAACAGAAACTTTTCACAAGAACATGTTTTCTTCCAAAAATTTCATTTTGGAGTAAAAAAAAATGGAAATAAAAAATCATTCTGTTTCAGTGGGAAATAAAAGCGAGACAGGATTTTTTTGTTTTGTTTTTACTTTTTCCCATCTCTTTGTAGTACAAAAAAGTCAGAAAGAAAGAATGGACTTTTTCCCCACCAAAACAAAATGAAAACTTTGATTTTGTTCATATTGAAATACGAAAAATATTTCATCTATATGTAATATAAATATAAAATATTATATAAACATTAAAATCATATTGAAATTTTTGGTCTCACAAGCTGAATTTTTGAATGAAACAAACTTTTTTTGTGCAAAATCTATTTCCCTTTTTGTGACCAACTCTTTGAGTACCTGTCTTGTGTCCCCTCTTACCAGCAGCTTCAGCAGAGAAGCCAAAGGGTGATGATGGAAGCAAGTTGCTTTACCTCCCCGCAGAGGTGGTACCTTCTCAGAGGGTCAGTATGGGAGGAACTTGCTTTGCTAAAGCCCAGGCTAGATCTGTTCTGAGAACACAAAGAGATCTTCAGTCTCTTGAGCTGTCAGGCTGGGACCTTTCACCAGAACTAAATACACTCGCCAGAATTAAAACCATAAGATTTATGCAAAACGAACTGGGGGTAGGGGGAGGAATTACCCAGCCAATACCAAAGGGCTCAATCCTGAGGTGCTGATGCCAATGGGAATTGGGGGTGCCCGGTACTGAGCAGGCTCTGGGCCAAAGAGAGATCTGCTGTGATTTTACCACAGTCGTGTGATGAGTGAGCCATCTCCAGTGTGAGAGAGGATCACGGTCTGGTGGTTTGGGCATAGCTTTGGGATCGAGGGATGCATGGGGTGTAGTCTTGCCTTTCCCGCTTCTGTGCTGTCCAATGGTTAGAGTAAAGGCCTGGTAAGCAGGACTCCAGACTCTATCCCGGCTCTTCCAATGAATGGCCTGGGGTAAGTCACCTGAGCATCTCTGCCTCATAGGTGATGTTCTCTCACTAAAAATGACAAGCATCTCCCTGGCTGTGAGTGTCCCCATTAACCCAAGTGAAACCAGGGTAGGGCTCCTCCTTCACCAAGGGACTCAGGAAATGCCCTGTGTGATGCGTGCGCCTTCTCTAGATCCTTCTCCATGTGCAAATCTAGGTCATGTTCAGCGGAGAGGGTGGGGCAACCCATTTGCTGGGAGGATGCAGATCTGTGCCCAGATTCTGAGCTGTGCCCAACCGACACTCAACATGGGGGTGAAGAAAGGTGTCCATACTCCCACCTGCGCAGCACCTAGATTCTGGGGTGGGCTGACCCCAGTGCAGGGCTGTTCTCGGGAGGAAAGGAGAGATGGCTGGTGCCCCCTGTACTCCAGCTAACCATGGTGTGCAGAACCGGCCAGGAGGGAGTCGGCACACAGCAGCTGTCCTGACTCCCAGGTAGCCAAGGGAACCAGCTATCTGGTTGCTTTGCGCTGCTGGAGTGGTGTGAACCAACCAGAGGTGGGGCCGGACGCTGGCCTCTGGTCTGTAACTGGTAGGTGTAGACAGTAATCTTTAGCTCATTCTGTTTGACATCGCTCCTATTTGGACCCAACCTTCCCTCTGCCCCATGCAGCCCTAGTCAGAGCTGTCCCGTCCATAAGACAGACTAGGGCAACCACCCCTGACCCCACGCTTTGGGGGGCCCTGCGCTTCAGGACGCAGAGTCTAGGGTGGCCTGGGAGGTTAGTGGGGGGCCTGGCGCCGGCAGCAACGAGGGACCTGGCCCCTGCCCGCTCCGCCCCCCCAGCTCCCAGCATCACTCGGGGGAGGGGGCGGAAGCTGCAAAGAGGCAGGGCGGGGGCTTGAGGGAAGGGGTGGAATGGGGCGGGGGAGGGGACGGAGCAGGGGTGGGAAGAGGCGGGGCAGGGCAGGGGCGGGAAGAGATGGAGGAAGGGCGGAGTGGGGGGGGCTGGGGCGGGGCCTGAGCCGGAGGGGGGGGGGGGGCGTGTTGTCCCAGGCCCCGCATCCCCTAGGGATGGCGCTGGCCCTAGTACTGTGTCAGCATCATAGCAAGCTGTTGACATTGAAAATGTCACCTCATGAAGTCTAGTGCTAAGGGTGAGTTTATTTAAAGCTGCAGTTCTCAAACTGGGGGTCAGGACCCCAAAGTGAGTTGTGACCCCATTTGAATGGGGTTGCCAGGCCTGGTGTTAGAAGCCGAAGCCCGAGCCCCACTGCCCGGGACCGAAGCCCAAGGGCTTCAGGCCTGGCCAGCAGGGCTCAGGTTACAAGCCCACCACCACCTGGGGCTGAAGCCCTTGGGCTTCTGCTTCCCCGCCTCTCCCCCACCCCTGCTTGGAATGGTGGGGCTCGGCCTTTGGCCTCCTCACCCGGGGCGGCGGGGCTCAGGCAGGCTGAGGCTTCGGTCCCCCCTCCTGGGGTCGGGTAGTAATTTTTGATACCAGAAGGGGGTTGCAGCGCAATGGAGTTTGAGAACCCCTGATTTAAGGCTAACAGACGTCTTCCACATGGGGTCGCTGCTGAGGATAGCTTCCGGCTCCTTCTAGAAGTGGCAGGTCTTTGGCACAGCGCCAGAGTGATGTTTTGCCTCCCTTGCCTTCTGGTAGGCCTGCCTCAGCTCCTTTATCTTGGCGCAGCACTGCACCATGCCCCGTTCATAGCCCTCACCCAACAAGCAATGAGAAATCTGACCATAGGTATTGAAGTTCCTATGGCTGGAGCAGAGCTGGGTCTGCGCTGCCTCCTCTCCTCACACCACAACTCAGGTGTGCTCCAAGTGGGAGAGCGTTTGCTGCATGGAGCCGTGATGGTCAGCTGGGAAGATGTGATGTGAGTTGTCCACACCGAGCAAACAGGAAGCGGAATTTCAGAAATTCCCAGGCCTTTAAAGGAGATGGGGCAGATGCCTGTGTACCCAGAATCAGGGCAGCAAAGTTCGAACTGCTGACCAGAGGGTCAGGATGGGCATTGTGGGGCACCTCCTGGAGGCCATTTACAGCGACAAAACCAAGTGCGGTATCTACACTCACGCTTTGTCGATCTAACTTTGCCACAAAAAGCTCTGTGCCTCTCGTCGAGGTGGTTTTATTTTGTCGGCAAAACAAGAGAGTTTTGTCAGCAGAAGGAGAAGTGCAGTGTGTGCACCTCCACTGCTTTGTCGGCAAAACCTGACTTGTTGACAAAACTGTGTAATGTAGACAAGGCCTTAGATTGTCAGCTCGGTGGGACAGGGACTGTCTTTTTGTTCTGTGGCTGTTCGGTACCTCGCACACTGGGGTCCTGGCCCATGACTGGTGCTCCCAGGGATAATATAAATAATAAGGATGTGAGGCAGTGGAAACCTGGGGAACAAAAACTTGACAATGGGCTCTTCAGTCTATCAGACAAAGGTGTAACACGAGCCAATGGCTGGAAGCTGAAGCTAGACAAATTCCGACTGGAAATAAGGTGCACATTGTTAACAGTCAGGGGAATTAACCATTGGAACAAGTTACCAAGGTGGATTCTCCATCACTGGCCATTTTTAAATCAAGCTCGGATGTATTTCTAAGAGCTGCTCTCAGGGCTGTAAGGGTTAAGAAGGAAGAAGAATGAACATATTTTTGGAATCTCTAACTCCTGTCACCGAAGAGTATTTACAGCCTTTACTGTAAGCATTCGGGCTCATAGCAACAGTACATGCTCTGCACGTTGGAGATTCAGGGATAGCAGCTGGGAACTGCGAGGAGCAGCAGAAGGTCTTGCAATAAAACAGAGAATTTAGGAGAACGTTATTAAGAAGATAAAAATCTCCCTTCCAACATGTAGGGTCAAATCCTGTTAGTTACACTGGCGTAAATCCGGAGTGACTCCAACACACCCATTTCAGTTTGCCGGTGTGACCGAGGGAAGAATGAGGCCCACAGTGCTAAGTTTTTATACTTACAAGGAAATCAGTGAAATTTCAAGGGACTATTGTTCTCAGTACAGCTCAGCTGGCAAATATTATTAAAGGTAGCTCATCAAATTGCCAGTTGAGTTTTCACCTGTTTCTACCACAGCTGGTTTGGACCAATCTGGGGAGTTGTGTCCAAATGATAATATGGATGACACTGAGTAGATGAGGTTCATATTGGGATCCTGCTATGCTGTAGAATAGGCTGTGGTAATATGGCAAACAGAGCCTGTCAGTTTATGTTAGAAATAATAGGATTTGGGGCTATGTTACATACATATTCACGTATGGGAAATAGTGTATTGTCAGGCTAAATGAACATGAATACAGATGCTCAGATTTAATTTTCACTACAGACTGAGTGTGCATTTTTCTTTCTCTGTATCTCTCCGTTTCCTCTGTTTATATGTGGTTTTTTGAAAACTTACACTAGGAAAGTGGTTTGCTTAAATGGTGCCTGAACTTTCTGTCATAACAGACTTATATTTAGATCCTTTTCTGGAGTTGTTGTTTATTGCTTTGGCAGGGTATGAAATTTAATCATAACGTTACAAAAGCAGCACAAGTGTCAAATATGTTGCTACTGGCTATTTCAAAGGTAACAAAGGAAGCAAGAGTGATCATCACTGAACTATAGTTAAGCACGTTGTTGTAGTTTTGTGGGGAAAATACTTGACCATTAGGTGGCAGCACTAAAGAGAGGAAATCTCTCCAGCAAACTATATAGAGAATTTATACTAGCGGATGGGGACTATAGATCAATCCTGTGCTTTTGAATATAAGTAACCTTTCAAATCTCCTAGGCAAACCAGACCTCACGTCATTCAAGAGTGTTCTTTCTGACTTTTTTTTTTTAAGTGAATGGTTTTGAGTGGATACCCCGGAGACTGAATTCCTGTGTTTATCCAGAATGTTTTTGCAAAGAAATTGCAGCACTAGGCATCTGTTTCACAAAGAAACTTCCAGCGTGCCCTGCACTGATTGGCTCTGGGAACTGAAAACTGCTGACAGTCTTAACTTGTCTGCCCTAGTTAGCTTTGAGATGATGAGAGAACTTTGCTTTGGGAATTTCAGGGTAACGTGGTCCTTGCTAGAAGTTGTATGTGTAGTGATTTTTGCCAAGCACATCAGTGATCTCAGAAACCAGATCCACAAATTCTCTTCAAGAGCATCTGCTAAGCCCTTTGCTCCAGTAGTGAGCCAACACTGGCAGCCTGCACAAAATCCAGATCTTGTCCTTATGTCTCCAGTGCAGAGCAGACCACCGGACACCAACGGGGTATAAATCACTAGAGTTTTTCCAGTGCCCCAGTAAAAAAGATGAATGGCTATTGTGTCACTTGAAGGTAATTCCAAAGTATCATGAAGTCAAGTATCAGAGGGGTAGCCGTGTTAGTCTGGATCTGTAAAAAGTGACAGAGAGTCCTGTGGCACCTTATAGACTAATAGAAGTATTGGAGCATAAGCTTTCTTGGGTGAATACCCACTTCATCAGACATGCGTCTGACGAAGTGGGTATTCACCCACGAAAGCTTATGTTCCAATACTTCTATTAGTCTATAAGGTGCCACAGGACTCTCTGTCACTTTTTACAGATCCAGACTAACACGGCTACCCCTCTGATACTTGACTTCATGATACTTTGGAATTACCTTCAAGTGACACAATAGCCATTCATCTTTTTTACTGGGGCACTGGAAAAACTCTAGTGATTTATACCCCGTTGGTGTCCGGTGGTCTGCTCTGCACTGGAGACATAAGGACAAGATCTGGATTTTGTGCAGGCTGCCAGTGTTGGCTCACTACTGGAGCAAAGNTAAAAAGTGACAGAGAGTCCTGTGGCACCTTATAGACTAATAGAAGTATTGGAGCATAAGCTTTCTTGGGTGAATACCCACTTCATCAGACATGCGTCTGACGAAGTGGGTATTCACCCACGAAAGCTTATGTTCCAATACTTCTATTAGTCTATAAGGTGCCACAGGACTCTCTGTCACTTTTTAAAGTATCATGAATGCTCTTATAACACAGAGAATGCTCCAGACGAAATACCAGCTGCAGTGGTGAGGGCCAGGAGAGATATCGGCCTACTCAGAAACAGTGTAAAGGTACAAATGATTAAAAAATCCCAAACGCTGTAAGTGTCCACTCACTGTCTCCTCCCTCCTGCCCCTCTTCCCTCCCTGAATGCCTCTCAAGCTCCTCCCACCGCCATCAGTGGTTTCAGATATAAGTGTGGGTAACAATCTGAAATGTTGACTTTGCTGGCTGATTTGTTGCACCTGGGCACAATGGGCCGAATCCATCCCCGGTGTGAGCAGGTGCAAATGGAATTGGAGTTGCACCTGCTAACACCCAGGATGGATCTGGCCTTGGAAGACACCTACCAGAGCAGGTATTGCTTTATCTGGGAGTGTGTTAACGAAAGGGCTAATGATGTAGAAGAAATACCTCATATGCTCAGAGGAATTGTCAGGGGTAATAAAACAGTACGGCATGGAAGCCCAGTGCATGTCTGCCACACACCCAGCTCTTAATTACAGCAATAAAGCTGTAAAGATATCATGTGTCTCAGGTTAAACTGATGTGGCTAGATAAGCTGTGTGGACAAAGAACACATCTTATCCAGTGCCACTATAAAACACATGCCTTCCATTTAGCTTGATATTACTGTTTGTTCAAGCACTGTTTGGTACCGCCCCAGACACACAATAAAATTGAATTGATACAGCTGGAAGGGGTAACAGCAGGGACTAGATGGGCAAAGACAGTAACGCACAGACAGCTAGCAATGGCCTGCTTCTGCTCCCACTGAAGTTAATGGTAACCTTCCCTTGATTTCAGGGGTGCAGGCCCAGGACTTAATGGCAGCGGGAGAGTTTGGAATCCAGAGGCAGAAATGGGGTGACTATACCAGCCATGCCCAGCATTTTTCTCAAAGCAGTGTTGCCTTTACCTACTGGAGACTAAAAAAGATTTGAATCCATACTAGCAATTGGCGAAAGTTTGGGGAAGAGGCAGTTTAGTTTACGTGAGCCTGTTCACCCCGACCTTACTATGAATTATTATTATGGGCTATCTGTTATTTGTCTGATGCCATCCACGTGCATTGCTGGAATTGTGCACATTGAAACACAACTGTTGTATTTAATATAGTGCTGCAAATAACCCTTCCTTTGTCTAGCTAGTCCGGGCAGGGACTCAAAGTGAGGAGTTTGTACAGTGCTTAGCACAATGGGGCCCTGATCTTAGCTGGGGCCTCTGGACACTGCCACAATAATCATTTGCTTAAAAAGAATATCAGTGCATTGTCTCTTCCAAGCAGTGATCCGGTCGAAGCTTCAGAGTCTGGATCCAGCTCTGAGCTCTCCCAAAATTCCAGAGATGGGTTGGCCTCAGGGTTTTGATCCCAGCCGATAACCTTATTTTGCCTAATTGGCCCACTTTTGGACTCCTTTACAGCAGTATAAATCAGGAGCAATTCTGCTGAAGCCAATAGAGCTACCCAGCTAGATCAGCTGTTTTCTTGTCCTTTAACTGCGTCACCTGCCTCCCACTCTGTCTGTCTGTGGGTGGGGGCATTGGGGGCAGAGTACACCAGTAGCCTAGAGATTATTTCCAGGCTGACCGAGAGGAACTATCTGTGCTCTGCTCTGTCTTGCATAATGCAGCGAGCTGAAATGCTATTGCACATTACACACGTGCTGTTCTGTGAAATTATTGTGGCTTTAACTGACCTTCCATTGAGATCCTAGGGGACTTCCTGATGAGCTGATTTCTGTCTTCAGTGCTAAGAGCCAGCCGATGCACTGTCAAATGTCCCACCCATCTTCTGCAGATGCAGATCCTGTCCCCGCAGAACCCTCCGGTGGTGGACCTGGTGCGTGGCAGGATTTGAGTGGGGTGCAGAGTTTGGCGGCATGAAGGGATTTTGCAGCTGGTGTATGGAGATGGGCCAGGGAACCCAACCCTTTAGGAGGGGAAACTCATGAGGCCTGCAGTAGGAATGGGAAAAATTCCCCTTCCCAGCCCTGTGCATTTCCCCAATGCTCAGCCCTGTCACATGGGCTGGGTGCAGCAGTGAGCAAGGTTGTGTCCCTAGAAGCACAATCAAGGTAATCATCTATTTTAAGGAGGCTGCCAGGCTAAAATGCCAGGGGCTGGATTCTTGTTTACCCCAAGGGCCCTTCCCACTAGGCAGCATAAAGCGCCCTAAGCCTGAGAGCAGACCATGTCTATGATCCCATTAAGGCCCTTTGCATACTGCCTGAGCACTGCGATGTGTCCGTAAGAATCAGGGCCTAGGTCTGAAAAGTTGCTTTACTTGTAAGCAAAACTTTGGCTTATTAAAACTGAAAGCGCTTTTTAAATGTCATTTTACGTCGCTCCGTTTATGCTGCTCATCGGTACTCTCGGCAATTCTTTCCACGCAGATGCAGGGCCGGCTCTACTGTTTTTGCCGCCCCAAGCAGCGCGCCGAATTGCTGCCGCGGACGGCGGGGGCGGTCCGTGTGCCGTTAGGGCGGCACGCGCGTTTCCACGGCAGCGGCAATTCGGCGGCAGCTTCTGTCTTCAGCCGGAAGACAGAAGCCACCGAATTGCTGCCGCGGGCAGCTGAACATAAAAGCTGCCACCGAATTGCTACCACCACGGAAACACACGTGCCGCCCTAACAGCACACGGACTGCCCCCGTTGTCTGCGGTGGCAATTCGGCACGCTGCTTGGGGCGGCAAAAACACCCGGACTGCCGCCCCTTGCAGATTGCCGCCCCAAGCACCTGCTTGGAATGTTGGTGCCTGGAGCCGGCCCTGCTCAGATGGCAGCCTGCCGCGAGGTCACTGTCAGGACTGAAGCCAGGGGTCAAAGCCAGTGCCAGAGTCCAACGCCCAAAGTCACGGAACAAGGTCGGAGTCCAAATACCGAAGCCAGAGGTAGGGAGCAGAGTTGGAGTTCGAGGGCAGAAGCCGAGAGTCCAAGCCAGGGTCAGGAATCCCAGAGTCAAGATGCTGGTCTGTCACTACAGCTGGCAGGAGGGGTCCACCTTGTTCCACAGGCACTTCCTAGAACTCCTCCTTAGCTTAAGTAAGGTGCCTGGACCAATCAGGGGCCATGCGAGAAGTTGTGAATCTGGCCTTCCAAGATGGTACTTCCTGTGGTGTTAATTTCCACAGGGTCTATGTGATAATGCATACAGCCCTACCAAGGCTGCCAAGTAGCAATGTGGAGGTATTAGCTGTCCCACAGACCCAGGTTCTAGTCCCATCCCCGCAGAACTAGTCCCTCGAAAACTCGCAGATTCTGCTCCTTTCATAGAGAACTTTGTGTAACCCTTGTCAGGTGGAGTCGGCAACGACCTGGGGCAGGTTCAATACCTAGGGGTTCCTTTTCAACAATACAACACAGAACCAGCCTGAGCCCCAAGCCAGTATCCTGGGGAAATTACGCACCACCCCCATGGCACCTCTGAGAGGCAATACTTCCCCACTCGCAAGCACAGGGTCTGAGCCTAGGAAAGAAACTTTTAATGAAAGGAGGGAAGTCACCTGGGATTAATTTGGGAAAACGCTACAAGCAGGATTCACAATCATAAAACCATGAGCAAAACACGCCCCGCAGAGTACATTGGGCAGTGTCTTTTCCCTCAGATTCTTGAGTCCAACAACCAAAAAGTTCTTTTAATGTGCCCCTCCCTTCTCCACCGCACCCCATTCACAGTTGTTGTCCTTGGTCAGTGAAGACCCAGAGTTCAGAGGTGCATCTGTGTGAGTTCGCCTTCCCGCCCTGGCTGGGGGGAGAGGGAGGAAGGCACCTTGCTCACTCCGCCATCCGGGCACTTGCTCTGGCATCAGCTGCCCTGTGCTAGTGCCACCCTGGGCAATGGGTGGGCTCAAAAACAAGAGCCCAATTTTCAGATGTGCTGAACACCCGCCAATGCCTCTGGAGTCAAGAGACGCTGCAGGTGCTCAGCACTGCTGGCCACTGTAATCGATTGAAGAGGCAAACTGTCGATCCCCAGGTTTGGAAATGTTGGATTTTATAAATCAACAGTGAATCTACATCCGTCCTGTGATGTCCCGTCCCTTTAAATCTTTGAGCGCTCCCTCCTCCCCCAAGAAACAAGCTTCTTTCTTGTTGTGGTTAGACGCTGCTCAGACGCTTCGAGCCTCATAAAGAGCACACAATGTTGGGATAGGACATTTCATGGGAGGCTGCTTTGCCTCCTTTCTCCAGAGACCATCGTTGGGCTTCCAATCACAGCAAAACTCCCATTGGCGTCAATGGGGCCAAGATTGCATTCCCGGAGCTGAAAATCTGACTGAGTGATGGTACCATATGAAGACCTTGCTAGATAGTCCTTCCTAGCACTTTCCTGGCCAGATTCTCAGCTGGTGTAAATAAACCACAGAGTCAGTTGGAGTCACATGGCTTTACGCTAGTTGAGGAGCTGTCCCAGCAGCTTAAGGGACTGTACAAACATTAAGGCCTTGTTTACGCTACAGAGTTAAGTTGACTTAGGTTACGTCGACGATCATATGCCGCTTTAATTACATCGGTTGTTCAAGTCTAAACAACACTTCTTATGTCGGTGGAGCACATCCACAGTTGGTGCTCCTGCATCGACAGAGAGAGCATTGCATCATGGGTAGCTATCCCACAGTGCAACTCACCACCCTCTGTGCTGAGAGATCTGGGAATGGATCACAGTGCATCATGGGGGCCCAGTCACCGTCCCATGATGAAATTCTTTCCATCCCATCATTCCATGGCCTCCAGCTTTGTTTCGTGCCGTTTTTGAACAGCCCCTGTAAACTTTGTGCCCACCATCTCTGCCTGAAAGCATGGATTCTGAACTTCTGCCCAGTCTGGTGATGAGTGTTATGAACACAGCGCGGCTGGTCCTGCCGTATTTCATGAGCTGGGAAACAGAAAGTGAATCTGTGGTGCTTGCCCTGCTGTATGCAATGGAAAGAAACAATTCAAGATTGCTGCTGGCATTCTTGGAGCAGCTGCACACGGTGGACTGACAGTACTGGGCTCGGGAAACAAGCACTGAGTGGTGGGATTGCATCGTGATGCAGGTATGGGATGATGAGCAGTGGCTGCAGAACTTTCAGATGTACAAAGCCACCTTCCTGGAATTGTGTATGGCGCTCGCCCCTGCCCTGCAGCACAAGGACACCAGAATGAGAGCTGCCTTCATAGTGGAAAAGCAAGTGGCGATCGCTGTGTGGAAGCTGGCAATTCCAGACTGCTACCGGTCAGTCATGAATCAGTTTGGAATTGGAAAGTCCACTGTGAGGGCTGCAATGATGCAAGTGTTCAGGGCCATTAATTGCCTTCTGTTACGAAAGACTGTGACTCTGGGTAATGTGCAGGAAATAATTGATGGCTTTGCAACAGTAGGATTCCCTAACTGCAGCAGAGTGATAAATGTCACGCATATCCCTATTTTGGCCCCAGACCATCTTGTGACGGAGTACATCAACTAAAAGGGCTACTTCTCCATGGTCTTGCAGTTGCTAGTGGATCACCGGGGCCATTTCACTGATATCAATGTGGGTTGGTCAGGGAAAGTTCATGATGCACGCATCTTTAGAAACATTGGACTATATAGGAAGCTGCACACTGGAACTTTCTTTCCACACCAGAAGAGTCCAATGGGGGGATGTGCACATGCCCATAGTGATCCTGGGAGATCCCACCTACCCCTTGCTTCCATGGCTCATGAAGTCTTACACTGGGAACCTAGACAGCAGCAAGGAGCGCTTCAACAATAGGCTCATCAGGTGCTGAATGACTGTTGAATGTGCCTTTGGCAGATTAAAAGGTCGCTGGTGCTGCCTTTTTGGCAGGTTAGACCTCGATGAGGAAAATATTCCGACGGTCATAGCAGCCTGCTTTACTCGGCATAACATTAGCGAAGCAAAGGGGGAAAAGTTTCCCCAGGAGTGGAGTGCTGAGGTGGATCTGCTGGCTGCTGATTTTGAGCAGCCAGATACCAGGGTAATTTGAGGTTTCCGCGGGGGGTTATTCAAATCAAAGAGGCTTTGAAGGAGCATTTGGCCAATGAGCCCCAGTATTGTGTCTTTATGTGATGCATTCGGCTAGGCAATGTTTACTTGCTGACTTGACTGACCCCTGTAATTCCTGAGCTTTAATTGTAGTGAGCAAACGTTCCTGCCTATAGCCAATGTGTTCGAATTGTAGCAGCAACTATCGTGTGCATGACACAAATAAAGACTCATTTTGTTTCAAAGACAACACTTTAATTAAAGGATAAAACACATATTTTTTTGCAAACAGGAGACATGGCAATAAGGAGCAGTCTCCTGGTTGAGGCTCTCACAGCTGTGTGTAACTCCAGCTTTCAATTTGAAACCAGTCTCTAGGGGTGGAGTGCAGGGGGTACTGCAATGGAACAGGAACATGCGAGGCATGTGTTGGGGGAGTTTAGGGAGGGCATGGAACGGCATTCTGTATTGGCTGCAGGGGGAGTCGTGCATGGATGTGCTCAGACTTCAGCGTTATGAGGGAATTGAGCAACTCTGTCTGGCCCGTCAGTAGCTTTATCATCCTCTCCTGTCCATCTATCATCCGCTCCTGCCCCTCTCTCCTTTCAGGCTATCCAGCCTGAGTTTTTCATTAACTGTCTCCCTCCATGCTCTTGTTTTGCCACCTTCTGTATCTGTTGACTGCAGCACTTCTCAAAACAGATTCTTGGTTTGCCTCCTTATCTGCTGAAGATGCTCTGTCTGTGTGTGGGAGTCGGTCCTCAAGGGCACATCTGCAGAAGCCAAAGAAGCAATGAGCACAGAGAGTATTGTGAGTGCACTCAAAGCCGTGAATCAAAGTCACATATACCTTTTACTCACTGTCTCTTGGCTGGGACACAGCTCAGTGAGAGTCCCAAATATGGTGAGTGCGGCGGGGCGACATAAGCAAACACAGTGTCTACACTGACATTGCGTCGTTCAAACTACGTGGCAAAAAGCTCTGTGCCTCTCGTCGAGGTGGTTTTATTTTGTCGGCATAGCAGTGGAGTCACATCGGTGGGAGGAGCATTTCCGTGTGTACACCTCCACCGTTTTGTCGATGAAAGCTGACTTTTGTCGACAAAACTGTATAGTGTAGACAAGACCTAACTACTTAATCCTTACGTCGCCCATGGGAGGGAGAACTCTGCTCTAGCTAGCAGTTTCCCTTGTGATGAGACAAGGCCTGAATGGCTTTTCACAGCCAGAGTTCAAACCCATCAGTACAAATAAGGAATAAAGCAACCAGCAGCCAAAGTCTTTGTAAATGAATACCAAGATTTCCTGGCTAGGGTCCCAGATAGCAAGCGTGAAAAATGGGGACCCTTTTTTTGGGGGGGGGGATATTTGTGCATATAAGACAAAGCCCCTAATACTGGGACGATCCCCATAAAATTGGGATGTCTGCTCACCCTACTCCTGGCAGCCAGAGAGGCAAATTCACCCCTGATGCAAGTCCACAAAGTCAGGGATAAATTAGACCTTGAATCTCTAAATGCTTAGTCTGGCTTGTGCAGACTATGCGCTGGCCAAAATCTCGATGTGAATGATTGCGGAGCGTAACAGGGCGACTGCCACCCAAGCACCCCTTTGTGGCCTGAAGTCACTCAGCAGGCACCCTGCCCCAATAATTTCCTTCCTTGGATTCCTCTCAAACTCCAGATCACAAGCCAAAGTTAGTTAAAACCCTCCCTTTTTGCAGCCCCGATTTTTATTTAGTCCTCTGTATAGACACTGGCCTTCCAGACCCCTAGCCCAGTTCAGTGCCTCTACCTCTGTCTCTCAGGAAGGAAGTCCTTAGCCATCCTTCCCAGAGCTGGATCCCAGGTCACTGTCTCTCCTCTGATTCAGCCACCGCTCCCAGGTTTTGCCCGGCTCAAGCTCAGCCTTCTCATGCTGTTTCCAAACATCCTCTGGGGTCAGGGTCTTCCCTGCAGGAGCCTTTCTCCCTCTCTGCAGTTTCCTGAGCTTCTCTCTCTCCTGCACCTGCCTGCTGCTCTTACAGGGGACACCTGTTCTCCATTACATGGTCTTCATTACATAGCCTTCATTTTCCCCAGCTGGAGAAGTTATACTTATCACTGGTGGCCACCCTGTGACATGGAGTAAAGGCCATTTTTTGTAAAGATATTTCGGTGGCTAAAGATGCAGATAGATGCCAAAGTGCGTTTGGGCCCCTAACTCCTACCAGGTTCCTGTCTGCATCATTAGACACCTAAAATCTTCAAGATGCCCTTAGACTACTTTCAGTGCTTAAACCTCTGCCAACACACACTGATAAGTGCACACTTAGGGAAGGATTATATTTCTGGAGCCAGCAGAGAAGGAGATAGACAGACGCAGAGGGAGCTGATGGAGATCCAGCCATCTGCTGTGGTTGCTTTATTCTTCTGGCAGCAATGCTGAAACCAACAGGAAAGTGAGGCTAGGGAGGGGGGAGTGCTCAGACATTTAAAGGGACAAGACATCACATTCCTCCACTTTACTTTTAAAAAATGTCACAAATATATATATACACATTATTGTTCAGATGGCTAACATAGCTCAATATATAACCTCACTAAAAGTTGCGGGTAGACTATGGCAGTCTGTCAAATTGCAAGGGATTGTTCTGCCCTGGAATAGCAACTCATGAACTGAACAACTTATAAATTCAGGTGCACAACTGGTCTTTGCACTCTGTTCAGGTGATGGTGATGCGACAGTGTCTTGAACAACAGGAACAGTCAGCGGTAAGGCATCAACTGGATCTGGTACAGAATCAACTAGATCTGGCACCAAAGATTCTTCTACCAACTTGTTGAAATTAGGAGTTGTAACACAAGGAGGTTCAATAAGAAGACTTTCTGTTCCTCCAGGAACATTCCTGGATTCCAGTACTTGCAGAGGCTGCAGCTGGTCCATGCGTCATTTCCATAAAATACCATAGGATAATTTTACCACAAACGAAACGGGTCCTGTGCATTTTACAAGTTCTCCAGGTGCCCATTTCATTCCACAACCATAGTTGCAAATCTACACTAGGTCTCATTGAAAAGAACAACGGCAAGTCTCATGTCATCAATGGCAAGTCTCATGTCATCAATCAATTTGCATTGCTTGGGATTTGGCTACACATGAGGCAATATCTGGATGTAGCAGGTCCCAACAGGTCTGCAAAGATCACTTCAAGGAAAGAATTGCAAGTGACTCCTAGGGAGTAGCTCGTCCATTTATAGCAGGATGGTATGAACCAGAGCATATGTGTTGAATTCCATTTGAAGCTAGGAACCTCTGAAATTCCTCAGAACAGAACTGAGGTCCATTGTCACTCACCAACTGTAACGGTAAACAAACTGGCTAAACAAGGTATGAAGATGTCCAGTGGTCTTAATGGCTGTAGTAGAAGTCATTCTGAAAACTTCTGCCCATTTTGAATGGGCATCGACTATGACCAAAAACATGTAACCTTCTAAAAGTCCAGCAAAGTCCATATGTCCAAGAAATCTGAGGCCACGGCCCAGGGTGTAGACAAGCTGAGCCAGGATCATGCTAAATTTGCTGACTCGTACTACAACACTTTGCCTTCCTCTCTTTCCCAATATCTTTGTTGATCCCCTGCCACCAGACATGACTCTGGGCTATGGCCTTCACCCGTACAATGCCAAAATGGCCTTTGTGAAGAGCTTCCAGAACCTTAGATTGAAGTGATTTTGGCATGATCACTCACATTCCTCAGAAGACGCAACTGGGACTCATATAGAATTCACATTGACATGACACAAACTATGTAAACGGTGGATTCTTCTGATCCAGCGCTGTACCTTGTAGTACCATTCCCTTCACAAGAGAAAGCACATCATCCGTAGTGGTTTCTTTGTTGATGTCTATGCTAGTGATGGGTAAACTATCCATCAAACTGAGACAGCACACTTTGTTTGAAGTTTCTTTGGGTTGATGAGAACTAGGGCATGGCAGGTGCGACAGCCCATCAGCATTGCCATGCTGAGCTCCTTTATGGAATTGAATAGCATAGGAATGAGCGTTGCCTGTTATTGCATATGAGCAGCAGCTAATGATGGAATTCCATGTTTCGGTCCAAAATTGAAAGTAATGGGTGATAATCCATCAGCAAGATAAAATGTCTACCATACAGAGAAGTATGGAACTTCCGAATACCAAAGATAATGCTGAAAGCTTCTCACTCTATATGTGCATAGTTCGTCTCAGGAGTAGGCAGTGATGCAAAGGTAGTTGGTTTCTCCGTGCCATTAGAAAATGTGGCAAAGAACTGTACCCACTCCATGTGGTGAAGCATCACAAGCCAATTGCAATGGTAGCAAAGCATCAAAATCCATAAGAACTTCAGGGGATATCAACAGTTTCCTTGCTTCCTTAAATGCACATTCAGGCCACTTCCGTTTTTATTTTGCTTATAACAGTTCGTGTAAAGGTGCCAATACTGTTGCCAGATTAGGCACAAATTTACCATGGTAGTTAAGCAGTCCTAAGAACGAACGTAACTGTGACACGTTCTCTGGTGCTGATGCTTCAAGAACTTCCTTCTCTTTCTCTGGTGATTTCCTTAAGCCTGTGGCACCAATTACATGTCCAAGGTATTCAACTGAAGGTTTGAAAAACTCACATTTCTCTTGCCATACTCTCAGTCCATGGACTTCCAAACGTTGCAACACAGTGTCCAAATTTCAAAGATGATCCTCTCAATCCGTTCCTTTAATAAGAATCTCAACCAAAAAGCATAGAACTCCATTCAGTCCTTCAGAATCTCATCCAGGGCTTTCTGGACCTGAGCAGGTGTTGATGTGGTACTGAAAGGCAACCTGTTGTATCAAAATAAACCTTTTTGTGTGTTGATTGTGAGATATTTGGAAGATGCCAGATCTATCTCCATCTATAGGTATGCACTGAGCAAATCCAATATACTGAAACACTGCCCACCACTAAGAATAGCAAACAAATCTTCAGTGAGGGTATGTCTACACGACGAAATTAGGTCGAATTTATAGAAGCTGGTTTTATAGAAATCGATTTTATACAGTCGATTGTGTGTCCTCCCACATAAAATGCTCTAAGTGCATTAAGTCGGTGGACCGCGTCCACAGAACCGAGGCTAGCATCGACTTCCGGAGCGTTGCACTGTGGGTAGTTATCCCACAGTTCTCGCAGTCTCCGCCACGCATTGGAATTCTGGGTTGAGATCCCAATGCCTGATGATGCAAAAACAGTGTTGCGGGGGGTTCTGGGTATATGTCATCAGGCCCCTCCCCCTCCGTCAGAGCAACGGCAGACAATAGATTCGCGCCTTTTTACCTGGGTTACCTGTGCAGACAACATACCACGGCAAGCATGGAGCCCGCTCAGCTCACTGTCACCATATGTCATCTGGATGCCGGCAGACGTGGTACTGCATTGCTACACAGCAGCAGCTCCTTGCCTTTTGGCAGTAGATGGTGTATTACGATTGGTATCCATCATCGTCGTACTCCTCAGTGAGTTCGGTCAGAGGCACCTGGGCAGACATGTTTTGTCTCCTGGAGACTCAGTCCTGCCGGCAGTCCTATTGAACCGTCTTGACGATAATGCCTAGCAGTCGTAATGCAGCATTTTCTGCCAAGCACCCAGAAGATGCCGATGGCTCTCAGTCATGCTGCACTGTCTACTGCCAGCCTACGATGTAAAAGATAGATGGACCAGATTTGTTCTGTATTCATTTGCTTCCCCCTCCCTCCGTGAAATCAACGGCCTGCTAAACCCAGGGTTTTGAGTTCAATCTTTGGGGGGGGCCATTCTGTGTGACAGTTGTTTGTGTTTCTCCCTGATGCACAGCCACCTTTGTTGATTTTAATTCCCTGTAAGCCATGTCGTCACTCGCCCCTCCCTCCCTCCGTCAGACAATAGTTTCGTGCCTTTTTTCAGCCCAGACGCCATAGCACTGGGATCATGGAGCCCGCTCAGATCACCGCGGCAATTATGAGCACTATGAACACCATGTGCATTGTCCTGGAGTATATGCAGAGCCAGAACATGCCAAAGCAAAACCAGGCGAGGAGGCGATTGCAGCGCGGCGACAAGAGTGATGAGGAAATTGACATGGACATAGACTCTCACAAGGTACAGGCCCCAGCAATGTGCAAATCATGGTGTCACTGGGGCAGGTTGATGCCGTGGAACGCCGATTCTGGGCCCGGGAAACAAGCACCGACTGGTGGGACCGCATCGTGTTGCAGGTGTGGGACGATTCCCAGTGGCTGCGAAATTTTCGCATGCGTAAGGGCACTTTCCTGGAACTTTGTGACTTGCTTTCCCCTGCCCTGAAGCACCAGAATACCAGGATGAGAGCAGCCCTCACAGTTGAGAAGCAAGTGGTGATAGCCCTGTGGAAGCTTGCAATGCCAGACAGCTACCGGTCAGTCGGGAATCAATTTGGAGTGGGCAAATCTACTGTGGGGGCTGCTGTGATCCAAGTTGCCAGGGCAATCAAAGACCTGCTGATATCAAGGGTAGTGACTCTGGGAAACGTGCAGGTCATAGTGGATGGCTTTGCTGCAATGGGATTCCCAAACTGTGGTGGGGCGCTAGATGGAATCCATCCCTATCTTGTCCCCGGAGCACCAAGTCACCGAGTACATAAACCGCAAGGGGTACTTTTCAATGCTGCTGCAAGCCCTGGTGGATCACAAGGGGCGTTTCAGTAACATCAACATGGGATGGCCGGGAGAGGTACATGATGCTCGCGTCTTCAAGAACTCTGGTCTGTTTCAAAAGCTGGAGGAAGGGACTTCCTTCCCGGACCAGAAAATAACCATTGGGGATGTTGAAATGCCTATCGTTATCCTTGGGGACCCAGCCTACCCCTTAATGCCATGGCTCATGAAGCCATACACAGGCAGCCTGGACAGTAGTAAGGACCTGTTCAACTATAGGCTGAGCAAGTGCCGAATGGTGGTAGAATGTGCATTTGGACATTTAAAAGTGCGCTGGCGCAGTTTACTGACTCGGATAGACCTCAGCGAAGCCAATATTCCAATTGTTATTGCTGCTTGCTGTGCGCTCCACAATATCTGTGAGAGTAAGGGGGAGACATTTATGGCGGGGTGGGAGGTTGAGGGAAATCACCTGGCCACTGATTACGCGCAGCCAGACACCAGGGCGGTTAGAAGAGTACAGCAGGGCATGGTGCGCATCAGAGAAGCTTTGAAAACCAGTTTTGTGACTGGCCAGGCTACGGTGTGAAACTTCTGTTTGTTTCTCCTTGATGAACTCCCCCTCCCCTCCCCCCCGGTTCACTCTACTTCCCTGTAAACTAACCACCCTCCCCTCCCCCCTTCGAGCACTGCTTGCAGAGGCAATAAAGTCATTGTTACTTCACATTCATGCATTCTTTATTAATTCATCACACAACTAGGGGGATAACTGCCAAGGTAGCCCTGGGGGTTGGGGGAGGAGGGAAAGAAAAGGACACACTGCAGTTTAAAACTTTAAAACTTTAACACTTATTGAAGGCCAGCCTTCTGATGCTTGGGCAATCATCTGGGGTGGAGTGGTTGGGTGGCCAGAGGCCCCCCCACCACGTTCTTGGGCTTCTGGGTGAGGAGGCTATGGAACCTGGGGAGGAGGGCTGTTGGTTACACAGGGGCTGTAGTGGCCTGCCGGTTTGGTGTGAGAGATCACTCACGCAGTGCCAGGCAACAGAATTCGGCTTGCAGGCAGCCATGGTAAGCCACAGTCTTTTGGCTTTTTTAACCTTTATAACATGTGGGAATGGTTTCAAACAGCAGCGCCCTCATTTCCCATACCAAGCACCCATTGGGTTGGCCATTTAAAATGGGTTTGCAATGTAAAAGGAGGGGCTGCGGTTTCCGGGTTAACATGCAGCACAAACCCAACTACCCCCCACACACACCCAATTCTCTGGGATGATCACTTCACCCCTCCCCCCCATCGCGTGGCTAACAGCGGGGAACATTTCTGTTCAGCCGACCAGGAACGGGCACCTCCGAATGTCCCCTTAATAAAATCACCCCATTTCAACCAGGTGACCGTGAATGATATCACTCTCCTGAGGATAACAAAGAGAGATAAGGAATGGATGTTGTCTGCATGCCAGCAAACACCGGGACCATACGCTGCCATGCTTTGTTATGCAATGATTCCAGACTACGTGCTACTGGCCTGGCGTAGTAAAGTGTCCTACCATGGCAGACGGGATAAGTCAGCCCTCCCCAGAAACCTTTTGCAAAGGCTTTGGGAGTACATGAAGGAGAGCTTTCTGGAGATGTCCCTGAAGGATTTCCGCTCCATCCCCATACATGTTAACAGACTTTTCCAGTAGCTGTACTGGCCGCGATTGCCAGGGCAAATTAATCATTAATCATTAAACACGCTTGCTTTTAAACCATGTCTAATATTTACAAAGGTACACTCACCAGAGGTCCCTTGTGCACCCTCAGGGTCTGGGAGCACGCCTTGGATGAGTTCGGGGGTTACTGTTCCAGGTCCAGGGTGATAAACATATCCTGGCTGTTGGGGAAACCGGTTTCTCCGCTTCCTTGCTGTGAGCTATCTTCATTGTCTTCATCATCATCTTCCTCGTACCCGAACCCGCTTCCCTGTTGCATGATTCTCCATTGATGGAGTCAAAGCACAGGGTTGGGGTAGTGGTGGCTGCACCCACTAGCATGGCATGCAGCTCCGCGTAGAAGTGGCATGTCTGCGGCTCTGCCCCGGACCTTCTGTTTGCCTCTCTGGCTTTGTGGTAGGCTTGCCTTAGCTCCATAATTTTCACGCAGCACTGCTGTGCGTCCCTGTTATGGCCTCTGTCCTTCATGGCCTTTGCAACTTTTTCTAATATTTTGCCATTTCGTTTACTGCTACGGAGTTCAGCTAGCACTGATTCGTCTCCCCATATGGCAAGCAGATCCCGTACCTCCGGTTCGGTCCATGCTGGAGCTCTTTTGCATTCCTGGGACTCCATCATGGTTACCTGTGCTGATGAGCTCTGCATGGTCACCTGTGCTCTCCACGCTGGGCAAACAGGAAATGAAATTCAAAAGTTCGCGGGGCTTTTCCTGTCTACCTGGTCAGTGCATCTGAGTTGAGAGTGCTGTCCAGAGCGGTCACAATGAAGCACTGTGGGATAGCTCCCAGAGGCCAATAACGTCGAATTCCATCCACACTACCCCAAATCTGATCCGACCCGCAAAGGCCAATTTTAGCGCTAATCCCCTTGTCGGAGGTGGAGTAAAGAAGCCGGTTTAAAGGGCCCTTTAAGTAAAAAAAAAGGGCTTCATCGTGTGGACGTGTCCAGGCTTAATTCGATTTAATGCTGCTAAATTCAACCTAAACTCATAGTGTAGACCAGGCCTAAGAGGAAGTAGTTACTGGTCTGCACATAAAACTGAATTCAGTGTCACTTTGAAAACTCCACAAATTCAGACTGAGCCATCCTCCTTGATCCCTGGAATGACAGATGTAGCCACTCACCATGCAAAACCAGTAACAAGACTCGGATGTTCACTAATAATCAGCTTCCACCAGAGGCTTCAAAGCAAAAGGCACAACTCTGGGCTTTCAATATTTCAGCTGACTTTTAGACTTAACAGTGAGCTTCACTGATACATTGCTCATCTGTCCAACCTCTTTTTCAAAAACTTTGAAGTGTCTGTCCAGTATTTCTTGAAGATTTCGAAGTTCTTTTGTAATCGTCTTGATCTTGGTCCAACTCACCTTGAGTTTCTCAAGCCAAAATCCATCAAATAATGGTTCATACTTTCCTTCAGTCACAGAGAGGGTAAAACGACCGATTGCCCATCTAGTTGACTTTCACACGGAGTATCCCGTTGGGGATTAATTTTTCTCCAGTATAAGTCTTCAAAACTGTGGAGGTTTCTTGCAGGGGAACTTGTGACAAAGTCTGGTGATAGGTAGATGCAGCTGTCAGTGAAACCGCAGCTCCAGTATCAAGCTCCACTCTTGTAGGAACTCCTTCAATCAAGAGCGTAATCCAGATGCCATCTCTGACTCCAGCTTCCAATAACATGCATAGTGCTAGATCTTGGATAGTGTCACTAAAGCTCTTGTCTTTTTACCCATAATAAATTCCTAGCTTCGATCCTTTCTTAGGTTCAGTCTTCGTAGGTGTCTTCTGGGATATAGTTACTCTGTGTTGCTGGTTGTTGAACTGTGTGACAGGTCACAGTGATGTGTCCGTTCTTCTGGCACTTCCTGCAAATACCTGGCGTACCCAGCAATCCTTCTCAGTGTGTGTGGTTTGTCCACAGTGGCCCCACAGAATGTTTCTGTGGTCTTCTATCCTTGCCGATGCAGGAGGTGAACTACTTGGTCCACCCTAAAGTCCAGAGAATCCTTCCCTGTGCTCTCCATTCAAACTGCTACTTCAACAGTCTTCTTGAATGTAAGCGCTGATACAGTCAGTAACTTCTTCCGGACCTGGTCATTGTGTAACCCAGAGACTAATTGGTCACGCAGGCCACCACTTAATCTTTGCCCAAACTGCCAATGCTCTGACAACTTCCTTAAAGCAGCAACAAACTGTGCTACTGATGCTCCACTTCCCTGATGGCACTGGTGAAACTGACCTCGGTCTGCTATCACCGATGGGGTAGGAGAGAAATGTTCCTGCATTGCTGCAGAGCTTGTGACACACCTGGCAGCTCCAGGCCCAGCTGGAGATAATAGGTCACACAGCAGTCTGTACGCCTTCGGACCCATCACTATCAGCAAGGTTGAAACTTGTCCATCTGGAATGGAGTTGCAAGCTGCAAATTGCTCACAATGTTTGCAATACACCACCCAGGACTGGCGGATTTTGTCGAACTCACCAACATTGCCCACAAAAGGTGCCATCTCTCTGTTCTCCTGTTGGACTTCACGCCCCCACAGGGAAATTCTCCCCCCTTTTTTTTTATTATGCACTATCTGCATCTGATTGCCCTCTGCTGGCTGTGCTGACACACTCCTTTGGCTGCACCAGGGCTCCCTCCGGTAGACTAAGCTGTTTCTCAACCTCGTTACATGCTATTCGAGGAAGGACTGCTAGGCAGAGATGGCGTTCACCTTTCGAGGAGAGGAAAGACCCTATTCGGACACAGACTGGCTAACCTAGTGAGGAGGGCTTTAAACTAGGTTCGACGGGGACAGATGAGCAAAGCCCACAGGTAAGTGGGGAACATGGAGACCGGGGAGATGGGTCGGAAACGAGAGGGAGTGTGGGCTATATTGGCAGAGAGAAAGAGAGTCAGGACAAAACTGGGAGGAAAGATCAAACCAGTATCTTAGATGCCTATATACAAATGCGAGAAGTATGGGGAATAAGCAGGAAGAACTGGACGTGCTAATAAATAAATACAACTATGACATTGTTGGCATCACTGAAACTTGGTGGGATAATACACATGATTGGAATGTTGGTGTGGATGGGTACAGCTTGCTCAGGAAGGATAGACAGGGGAAAAAGGGAGGAGGTGTTGCCTTATATATTAAAAATGTACACACTTGGACTGAGGTAGAGATGGACATAGGAGACGGAAGTGTTGAGAGTCTCTGGGTTAGGCTAAAAGGGGCAAAAAACAAGGGAGATGTCATGCTAGGAGTCTACTACAGGCCACCTAACCAGGTGGAAGAGGTGGATGAGGCTTTTTTCAAGCAACTAACAAAATCATCCAAAGCCCAAGATTTGGTGGTGATGGGGGACTTCAACTATCCGGATATATGTTGGGAAAATAACACAGCGGGGCACAGACTATCCAACAAATTCTTGGACTGCATTGGAGACAACTTTTTATTTCAGAAGGTTGAAAAAGCTACTAGGGGGGAAGCTGTTCTAGACTTGATTTTAACAAATAGGGAGGAACTCGCTGAGAATGTGAAAGTAGAAGGCAGCTTGGGTGAAAGTGATCATGAAATCATAGAGTTTGCAATTCTAAGGAAGGGTAGAAGGGAGAACAGCAAAATAGAGACAATGGATTTCAGGAAGGCAGATTTTGGGAAGCTCAGAGAGCTGATAGGTAAGGTCCCATGGGAATCAAGACTGAGGGGAAAAACAACTGAGGAGAGTTGGCAGTTTTTCAAAGGGACACTATTAAGGGCCCAAAAGCAAGCTATTCCGCTGGTTAGGAAAGATAGAAAATGTGGCAAAAGACCACCTTGGCTTAACCACGAGATCTTGCACGATCTAAAAAATAAAAAGGAGTCATATAAAAAATGGAAAGTAGGACAGATTACAAAGGATGAATATAGGCAAACAACACAGGAATGCAGGGGCAAGATTAGAAAGGCAAAGGCACAAAATGAGCTCAAACTAGCTACGGGAATAAAAGGAAACAAGAAGACTTTTTATCAATACATTAGAAGCAAGAGGAAGACCAAAGACAGGGTAGGCCCACTGCTTAGTGAAGAGGGAGAAACAGTAACAGGAAACTTGGACATGGCAGAGATGCTTAATGACTTCTTTGTTTCAGTCTTCACCGAGAAGTCTGAAGGAATGCCTAACATAGTGAATACTAATGGGAAGGGGGTAGGTTTAGCAGATAAAATAAAAAAAGAACAAGTTAAAAATCACTTAGAAAAGTTAGATGCCTGCAAGTCACCCGGGCCTGATGAAATGCATCCTAGAATACTCAAGGAGCTAATAGAGGAGGTATCTGAGCCTCTAGCTATTATCTTTGGAAAGTCATGGGAGACGGGAGAGATTCCAGAAGACTGGAAAAGGGCAAATATAGTGCCCATCTATAAAAAGGGAAATAAAAACAACCCAGGAAACTACAGACCAGTTAGTTTAACTTCTGTGCCAGGGAAGATAATGGAGCAAGTAATTAAGGAAATCATCTGCAAACACTTGGAAGGTGGTAAGGTGATAGGGAACAGCCAGCATGGATTTGTGAAGAACAAATCATGTCAAACCAATCTAATAGCTTTCTTTGATAGGATAACGAGCCTTGTGGATAAGGGTGAAGCGGTGGATGTGGTATACCTAGACTTTAGTAAGGCATTTGATACGGTCTCGCATGATATTCTTATTGATAAACTAGGCAAATACAATTTAGATGGGGCTACTATAAGGTGGGTGCATAACTGGCTGGATAACCGTACTCAGAGAGTTGTTATTAATGGTTCCCAATCCTGCTGGAAAGGCGTAACGAGTGGGGTACCGCAGGGGTCTGTTTTGGGACCGGCTCTGTTCAATATCTTCATCAACGACTTAGATATTGGCATAGAAAGTACGCTTATTAAGTTTGCGGATGATACCAAACTGGGAGGGATTGCAACTACTTTGGAGGACAGGGTCATAATTCAAAATGATCTGGACAAATTGGAGAAATGGTCTGAGTTAAACAGGATGAAGTTTAACAAAGACAAATGCAAAGTGCTCCACTTAGGAAGGAAAAATCAATTTCACACATACAGAATGGGAAAAGACTGTCTAGGTAGGAGTACGGCAGAAAAGGATCTAGGGGTTATAGTGGACCACAAGCTAAATATGAGTCAACAGTGTGATGCTGTTGCAAAAAAAGCAAACATGATTCTGGGATGTATTAACAGGTGTGTTGTGAGCAAGACACGAGAAGTCATTCTTCCGCTCTACTCTGCTCTGGTTAGGCCTCAGCTGGAGTATTGTGTCCAGTTCTGGGCGCCGCATTTTAAAAAAGATGTGGAGAAATTGGAAAGGGTCCAAAGAAGAGCAACAAGAATGATTAAAGGTCTTGAGAACATGACCTATGAAGGAAGGCTGAAAGAACTGGGTTTGTTTAGTTTGGAAAAGAGAAGACTGAGAGGGGACATGATAGCAGTTTTCAGGTATCTAAAAGGGTGTCATAAGGAGGAGGGAGAGAACTTGTTCACCTTAGCCTCTAAGGATAGAACCAGAAACAATGGGTTTAAACTGCAGCAAGGGAGGTCTAGGTTGGACATTAGGAAAAAGTTCCTAACTGTCAGGGTGGTTAAACACTGGAACAAATTGCCTAGGGAGGTTGTGGAATCTCCGTCTCTGGAGATATTTAAGAGTAGGTTAGATAAATGTCTATCGGGGATGGTCTAGACAGTATTTGGTCCTGCCATGCGGGCAGGGGACTGGACTCGATGACCTCTCGAGGTCCCTTCCAGTCCTATAATCTATGAATCTATGAATCTATGAGGTTAAGAAAGATGGCTGCTTGCTGAGGCTCCTTCCTCACTGCTCGGTGTGAATAGTGACTGCAGACTCTTATCTATGAGTCTATCTTTATCTGCCTACTTCCCCCTCTCTAGCTGGCTGGTTCACACTGTCCCAGGAGCAAAAACCGGAGTCTGGCATCCTGTGCCTCTTGGTGATCGTAACCCCTTTGTTTATAGTACTGTTTACTTTTTCTTCTACTTGGTCGGGCGGTGGGAGCACTGGCCAGTCATGGGATATAAATTCCTCATTGCCAAATGTTATATTTCTGGAGCCAGCAGAGAAGGAGATAGACAGACAGATGCAGAGGGGGAGCTGATGGACACAGCTGTCTGCTGTGGCGGCTTCATTGTTCTTGCAGTAAAACATCTGCCTTTCCCCTGCATTTCACACTTCTTTACCCTGTCTCTTTCAAGCAAATACAATAGGTGGCAGAGTGCCACTCCCGGAGACCGGTGTGTGATTGATCTATGGAATGGCAGAAGCCTAGAGACCAGCTGTGGAAGTGTTCCAACATTGCCTTGCACATGTGCCTCGAAACATGCATGCTTGGAGTTGGATTAACTCCTCCCTTTGCAGCGAGGCTGGAGACGGGCAGTCGGATGTGAATGACTTTCCTAAGCCCTGTGCACATGGTAACTTTCGACTGCATTTGTAACCAGCTAGTGGACTCTAAATGTGATCTGTGTCCATCCAGCACGGGGTTAATGCTGTGTACTGATGGCAGCTAAACATGTGTTGTTCTTGCCACAGGCCTTAATTGACACTGTGCTGTCTTCTGTGACCAGGTCTTAACGACACTGGAGCACATCTGCGCGTATGTCTACCCTTGGAGCCGGAGGTGTAATTCCCAACTCAAGGAGACTTACCTGCACTAGCTCTGATCACGCTAGCTTGCTAAAAATAGAGTGCAGCCGTGGTGGCAGGACGGGCTGCCTGTCCCAAGCGTGAGCCTCGTCCTGGACGAGTATGTTCTTGTGGCAGCTAGCCCTTCCACTACTACATTCTGGCTACATTCTGTTTTTAGGGTGCTAGTTTGTCAGAGCTAGTGTGGGTATAGCTCCTTGAACTGAGAATTACGCCCCCAGCTCAAAGTGTAGACATACCCTGGGGCTCCTAGAAGCTACAGTGATACAAATAGTCAACATTAATTTTGCGCTATGGACAGACCCCCCCCCCACCCTGTTTCCCCGAAAATAAGACAGTGTCTTATATTAATTTTTGCTCCCAAAGATGCGCTAGGTCTTATTTTCAGGGGATGTCTTATTTTTCAGAAATGAAAAATGCCTTATTATCGGTGGATGCCTTATTATCGGGGAGGTCTTATTATCGGGGGGATGCCTTATATTACAACAAGAGGCAAAACTGTAAGTAGGCCTTATTTTCGGAGGATGTCTTATTTTCGGGGAAACAGGGTAACTATGCCGGTGTAACTAGTTTGGCCAATCTGCCTTTCTCTCAGCTCTCGGTGGTGGGACATCCCAGAGTGCATTGCTCCACACCCGCCTGGTGCTGCTCTGTGTGCATGTCTTCTGGGCATTTCTTCTCCTGCTGAGACATTATGGGATAGCTGCCCAGATTTTTCCATAATGCACACCATGCAGCCGGGAAGCATTGTAGGTGCGGATGCACAGATCCACTTTTCCCATGGTTGTGTTGTGAAAAAAGTCGCTGTTTTGCTTCAGTTAGACCATGTTTGTGGTAACCATCTCAGATGAGTCTCTTGAGCTGGTTCCAAAAACATGGTTTGTCCTGGCAGCACAAGTTTTCCTTCTACGACCCATTTTCCTGGGGTATCCTTATACCGTCAGTGGCAATATGTGGGCGGGTTTAATCTAGATCAGTGGTTCCCAAACTGGGGTTCGTAAACCCCTGGGGGTTCGCGAAATGTTACAGGGGGGGTTTGGGAAAAAATTCCCTAATGGCGGACAGAGCTGTCCCTAGGGACCCCGGGCAGCACGGGGCCAGCAGCACGGAGCCCCTGGTCTTCCAAGAGCTAAGCAGATCAAACCAAGCAGATCTACCACACTGAGGAGATTTAAACTTCAAGGACTCCTTATAAGAAATAGAAAGGGAGGTAAATAGGCAGCTAAGCTTTGTTGTAACATGTGTTGTTTGCCTGGACTGCTCTAGACTTGAATGCTTGTGTAGGAGGAACTGTTTGAGTTGGCTTCTTAAATACCTTCATGCTGTTTTACATCTGATATTCCTTGATGAAACATAGGAGCCTTGTCTTATAACAGGCTTATTCAAAGTGTTACAAGCTACAAAAGTGAAATCTTGGAAGAGTGTTGCCATTTTCATAATGTAATAAAAATACTGTAATGATAAATAATAATTAATAATAAAGTGTGTAATAAGCATGTCATAAAAACACATTTTATATTTCCAAGATCACTGCTTTAATAATTTATACTCAGGTAAAGGAGAAAATCCCTGGAAATAGTCATTTTTAGGAGGGGGTTCATGAGACAACATTTTAGCGAAAGGGGTTCACAGGTTGTTAAAGTTTGGGAACCACTGATCTAGATCTACTAATATAGGAATACTTCTCTCTTTGTGTACTCTGTTTGTGTAGGGCAGGGGTTCTCAAACTAGGGCCGCCGCTTGTTCTGGGAAAGCCCCTGGCAGGCCAGGCCGGTTTGTCTACCTGCCGCATCTGCAGGTTTGGCCGATCGCGGCTCCCCCTGGCCGCAGTTCACCGTTCCAGGCCAATGGGGGCTGTGGGAAGCAGCGGCCAGCACGTTCCTTGGCTCGCGCCGCTTCCTGCAGCCCCCATTGGCCTGGAGCGGCAAACCGCAGCCAGTGGGAGCCACGATAGGCCGAACCTGCAGATGTGGCAGGTAAACAAACTGGCCCAACCCACCAGGGGCTTTCTTTGAACAAGCGGCGGCCCTAGTTTGACAACCACTGGTGTAGGGCAGCTTCCTGCCAACACTGTTAGTAAACTCAGCTTGACAAGTTCCCAGTTAAGGAAGCTAGTTAAGGAAACATCTTTTTCAGAGTTTTATTGTCAGCTATTTCAGTCCCTTCCAGAGAATCTGTTTGAATTACCAGTGGAATGAAATTGTTGGCTATAAGCAGGAATCAAGTGTGATCCAGCTTTTGTTTTGCATCACAAACTATTTTGCAGGACTATAGTAACAAAGGGGCTGTGCCATGGTGCATGTTTGAGAAACAGGTGTGGGGTGAAAGCAAGTCACATAATGGGCTGGGTGGCTGCTTGTGTTCCTTATGGCCCATTGCAACAGGTCAATTACAGTGTTAATAAGCAAACACTATTCAAGGTGTTTTCGTGAGCTGTTTATGGGGTGGGTGTTTCAGTGCAATTCATACCTCTTTGTAAGGTGACTCTGCTACTTACTATCTAAGTACTTGTATGGCCCCTATAACCATAGCACTCCCAAAACATCAGTTAACTCTATGGTGAGGTAGGGATGTTTTAACCCCATTTCACAGATGGGGAAACTGAGGCAATGAGTATTTAAGGCCAAGATTCTTAAAAATGAATGCCTATAATTTGTTCTCTTAATCCACTCCTAGGCACTTGAAGGGCTTGTCTATAGAATATAATTTTTCTGCATTAACTGTCCCAGTAGAGTGGTGTAATGGGGCAGGACTCACCCCTACGGCGCCTCCTGCTGGTCGTCCATGGAATTAGCGTTTCCAGCTCTGGAGCGCCCTCTGCAGGCTGGTGTCCCGCTTGCCGCTGGGCCCGAGTCCCTCCTGGACCCCGGTGCCTCTTTCAGGCTAGGGTGCTGCCCCCTGGCTGTACCCCCCACAGATCTGGGTCTCCCATCCCCGGGGAACCCCCACCCTCTATCCCCACCTCGCCTCAGTCTATGGCCACTGCCAGTCATTAACTAGCCCCCGTTCACTGGGGCAGACTGCAGTGTAAATGCCACTCATCACAGGCAAGGCAGGTTTGGACCTGCTGCCTCTGCCTACCCTTGGGCTGCCCCCTGCAACCGCAGTATCTTTCTTTGGCCTTTAACAAGGCCTGCAGCCTGGGGGGGTTTCTAGGCCAGAGCTCCCCAGCTCCTCTGGCCTTTGCCCAGCCCTGCTCCAGTCTTGGTACCCTGCTTAGCTACTAACAGCCAGGCCCATCCCTCTCCACATCAAGAGAGAGTACGTCTGAGTGCTCCTGGCCCACTGCCCTCTTATAAGGGCCAGCTGGGTCCTGATTGGGGCATGGCCACATCTGTGGCTGGTTTCCCAATCAGCGGAGGCTTGCTGCTTTTCCTAGCAGCAGCCCTCTCGCCGCCTCAGCCCTCTCCCAGGGCTGATTTAAGCCTTTTAAGGCAGGAGCGGGTGACCACCCCACTACAAGTGGCAATAACAACAACAAAACTAGTTTGGACGCAGATCTACCAGTATGAAAGTGCTTAGACTGGTCGAGCTTATTCTGGTTTGGGAACTGAAATAATCCATGTTGGTATAACTGCATTTACAATAGGATTTATACCGGTGTGTGTGTGTCAGGAAAAAAAATCCCTCCTCTAACCAACATTGTTATGCTGGTAAAACTCTTCCGTGTAAACCAGCCCTAAAGAAGTGGTCTGATTCGTCAAAAGGGCAGAGCGCCCAGCGGCTGCCATTCAAGTCAAACTAAGGCCAAGTCAAAAAGTGCAGACTCAAGCTTTGATTTTTGCAGACCCAGTAGGGAGTCAGATAGTTTGTCTGAACTTTTGGAGGCTTGTGGGAACCAGAAAGGAAGGATGGTTTTTGTGGTTAAGACACTGGAACTGCCAGAGATGTGGGTCCCCAGCTCTGCGAGGAGCAGCCAATCAGGTCCTGGCAGGCCCATATAAGAAGAGCTGCAGGGCAGAGCAGCTTCAGTAGCTGCCTGGAGCTCAAGGAAGGAAGTTTAGGCTCCTAGCCGGAGGAAGAGATGCCAGCACTGTGGACAGATCAGTGCTGCTAGCAGGGACCGGGGAAGCTAGAGAGAGCTCCTGGCTGGCTGCTAAGACTGGCGTGCTGAGGCCCTGAGGTAAGGGCAGAGAAGGTGCTGGGGCTGCAGGGAAGTGGCTCAGGTAAATAGACTGAGAGGTTGGAAGGGACGCAGCATGTGGCTGCCATCTACAGGGTCCCTGGGCCAGGACCTGGAGTAGTGGGCGGGCCTGAGATTGAGGTATCATTAGAGGAGATTTTGGAACAGCAATAAGTCACCAGCACCAGATGGTATTCACCCAAGAGTTCTGAAGGAACTCAAATCTGAAATTGCAGAACTACTAACTGTAGTCTGTAACCTATCACTTAAATCAGCTTCTGTACCAGATGACTGGAGGATAGCTAATGTGACGCCAATTTTTAAAAAGGGCTCCAGAGGTGATCCCGGCAATTACAGCCTGTAAGCCTGACTTCAGTACCGGGCAAACTGGTTGAAACTATAATAAAGAATAATATTGTCAGATATACAGATGAATATAATTTGTTGAGGAAGAGTCAACATGGTTTTTCTAAAGGGAAATCATGCCTCACCAATCTACTAGAATTCTTTCAGGGGGACAACAAGCATGTTCACCAAGGGGATCCAGTGGATATAGTGTACTTAGATTTTCAGAAAGCCATTGACAAGGTCCCTCACCAAAGGCTCTTACGCAAAGTAAACTGTCACGGGATAAGACGGAGGGTGCTCTCATGGATTGGTAACTGGTTAAAAGATAGAAAACAAAGGATAGATATAAATGGCCAGTTTTTAGAATGGAGAGAGGTAAATAGTGGTTTCCCCCAGGGGTCTATTCTGGGACCAGTCCCATTCAACATATTCACAAATGATCTGGGAAAAGGGGTAAACAGTGAGGTGGCAAAATTTGCAGATGATACAAAATTACTAAAGAAGGTTAAGACCCAGGCAGACTGCGAAGAGTTACAAAAGGATCTCTCAAAACTGGGTGACTGGGCAACAAAATGGAAGATGAAATTTAATGTTAATAAATGCAAAGTAATGCACATTGGAAAGCATAATCCTAACTATACATAGAAAATGATGGGGTCTAAATTAGCTGTTACCACTCAAGAAAGAGATCTTGGAGTCATTGTGGATAGTTCTCTGAAAACATCCACTCAATGTGCAGCGGCAGTCAAAAAAGTGAACAGAATGCTGGGAATCATTAAGAAAGGGATAGAAAATAGGACAGAAAATATCATGTTGCCTCTATATAAATCCACGGTATGCCCACATCTTGAATACTGTGTGCAGATGTGGTCGCCCCATCTCAAAAAAGATATATTGGAATTGGAAAAGGGCAACAAAAATGATTAGGGGTATGGAACTGCTTCTGTATGAGGGGAGATTAATAAGACTGGGACTTTTCAGCTTGGAAAAGAGATGGCTGGGGGAGATATGATTGAGGTCTATAAAAGCATGACTGGTGTAGAGAAAGTAGATAAGGAAGTGTTGTTTACTACTTCTCATAACACAAGAACTAGGGGGTTACCAAATGAAATTAATAGGCAGCAGGTTTAAAACAAATAAAAGGAAGTATTTCTTCACACAATGCACAGTCAGCCTGTGGAACTCCTTGCCAGAGGACGTTGTGAAGGCCAAGACCATTACAGGGTTCAAAAAAGAACTAGATAAATTCATGGAGGACAGGTCTATCAATGGCTATTAGCCAGGAGGGGCAGGGATGGTATCCCTAGCCTCTGTTTGCCAGAAGCTGAGAATGGGTGACAGGAGATGGATCACTTGATGATTACCTGTTCTGTTCATTCCCTCTGGGGCACCTGGCATTGGCCACTGTCGGAAGACAGGATGCTAGGCTAGATGGACCTTTGGTCTGACCAAGTAGGGCCATTCTAATGTTCTTATGTTAGGTTCTGAGTCGTTCCCCCAACCCCCGTCCCCACTGAGGAAGTGGCTGGACCGTTGGACTGTGGTACTGTTCCCTGGAAGGGCAGGGCAGAGTGTGGCACAGCCAGAGGGCTGTGTCCTGAAGAGGACACTGTGGTCCTTGGAGCAACACAGGTCCAGGAGCAGAAGTGACGGCGGGCGTGACACCACCAAGAGTCGGTGTACCAACCTGTGGAGCTGATCCGCAAGATGACCAGCAGGAGGCACTAGCATGGTGAGTTGCACCCCGTCACGCTCCTGCTGTTTGGTTTTGTCTTGTCTGTTACCCAGAGCCTGGTGCACGTGCTCAACTTTACACACAGAGTCCTCCCATTGGCGCTATACACCATGCATACAGCTAAGCACATGAGTAAGTCTGTGCGGCACCCAGCACACTGGGATCCAGATCTCAGCTGGGGCCTTTAGGTGCTACTACACTATAAATCATAATAACCAAACATGGCAGCTCTCTAACATCCTGCCAGCGCTAGTCGGTAATGCAGTGATAAAATGTCCAGAGTGACAGTTCCACACTACGGTCCATAATTAACTTCAGATGCCGTTTTTCTGAATGCAGTAAAATCCCTACTCCTTTAGTGAGTAACCACAGCCGGCCAGCCACATGAACCCAGCTTAGCATCGTGCGGTCTGCCATCTATTCATCGAGACAGGGCCTGTGACTTATGATCTCATTCCTGTGTGCATACTAGAAGCTATCCTAACATAACACAGCAGCGAATGAACCGCAATTTTTGCCAAGTAAATATCGGATGACATCTGCTATTTGGAAATCAAATCAGATGGATTGTGTTTCTGGGTGGTCTTGAAGCAGGAGCTTTGAAACTTGCTTTTCGAGGTCTGCATACTTGGGTTTGTGTAACTGATTGTTATTCTCTGTTTTCAATGGCCTGTGTTTTGCTGGATCTGGCCCGAATCTGAAATATGAAGCACCTACAATGTTATTCTAAAGGTTCGGCTTGTACTCCTGAAGGATGAAATTAACTGCTCTGCGGAGGTACGGCAGAAGGCTGATGCACCCCCTGCGGTCCTGTGTAAGCCCTGTTTGGATGGCTTACGTGGTGCATTCACCCTTTGCACGGGTTGAATCGCACTCAAATGTTATTACTTTAACTCTCTGCTCAAGTGGTGTTGGCAGCAACAAGGGCCGGGTTCAAATAGCGAGGCGTCCCTCTTAAAACTAACAAACACCACTGGCTCAAGCTCCCATTCAGAATTGCTGGGATCTTTAACCACCTTCCCAGAGTGCCCATAATAGGCAATCCTTCCCCACTCACAAGCACCGAAACAAGGAAAACTCTGAGGGGGAGAACGGGAAAACACGGCAACTAGTGAAATGAACGATAATAATAAATAAAACACTCTCCCATGGTGACGGAGTCCAGGAATTCAGTTCCTTACCCACCGATGGGAATGCCCACTAGGCACCTGTCCCTTTGCCATGACTCTTCTCATCTGCTAAAGCCCATGCATGGTTTTGTGTCCGTGTGTTGCGTCGTCCCAGCGCCCTGAGGCGCAATTGGACAGGCCTGTCTCTGGCCCCTAGCAAAGTTCTGCCTGGTCCTGTCCCCAGGCTCCTCCACCTAACCCAGCAATAGTGATTTCAGCTTTAATTAGGGGATGGATAGGATGGGCCTTACCAGCTTTCCCTCAGCTCTGCCAGCCTCAGGGCGGAACAGTGCAGACCCCGCCCCCACCAATTGGTTGTATGTTCCATCATTAGATTTCACCAACCCAGTAGCTTTATTGCCTCATTAGGGAGCTGATAGAGCATTTATAAAAGCAGCCCATTATGCTGCTAGCGAGGGAGAAAGCAATTAACTTTCAATGAGAGCAAATGTTTACCCTGAAAGACATAAATTGACTTTTATCTAATCTCGAACTTAATGAATAGTTTGATTTAATAACACTTCAATGGGATTGGTTCCTATTTATCATATTCAAATCCAGAGTTGGTTAGGCTGGGAAAAGAGGCGAGGATTTGGTTATTTCTGCCCATCCAGTTAATGGTTTTATACTGACACTCACAAGATGTTCTCAGAACTGTAGAATTACTTTATGAACATGATCTTCATTTTCTATAACCAAAGAGAACCAAAGGTGGGTACTGGTGCTGGCCCTGGAGAATTAATCTTCTTGCTCCACAGGCCAGGAACAGCATGGGGTATGTCTAAACAGTAATCATGGGTTGCAGTTTTCTGTAGACATACCTGAGCTAGCTTTAATCTAGCTCTGCTCAGGTACCAGTGCAAGCTGCCCCCATGCTGCCCTCCCATGTGCCTCAATGTGGAAGTCAAAGGACCCGTTCTAAGAGGAAGGGAGGCAGTACCGTCTCTGGCCAAGATTTTCAGGATTGCCCAGTGATTCTGTGCATCTTGATTTTGGGGGCCCAGACTTAGAACCCCTTAAAGGGGCCTGATTTTCAGAAAAGGATGAGCACCTGACCTTGGGAAATCAGGTCTGTTCAAGGTCTCACATTGGTCACCCCAAAAATTGAGGCATCCAGAATGGCTAATTCCTTCTGAAAATCTCAGCCTTCATTGAGTCAGTCCTTGGCCTCTCTTCTAATTACTTATTAAGGCCTCAGTGCCTGAGACTGCCAACAAGAATGGTACGTGGTGGTGGGTTTTATGATGTGGAGCATTGTCCACTATAACTTGGATTAAGTCCATCAGCACCGGAGTTTCCTTTAAATGACGTCATGATCTGCCTTGACTCTCACACGCTGCACTCCTTCAATGCAAGATTACGGTCTCTTTTCCAGCTACCCCAAATGCTCATGGCGTCTTGGCGGAATTTAATTTAAACACAATCCAAAGTTTTACTCTTCCTATTCTAAAGCTCCATTTTTATATGGCTGTGAAAGTGCAAATCTGATCCCCAAACCAAAGTAAGGGTTTGCTGCTCAAGAAACCAAATGGAACAATCTGGCACTGGTGTGTGCGTGCGTGTGTTCACGTGTGTGCACACGAGAAAGCAAGACAGAAACCACTGCCACCGGACCACCGCGGGACCCTCAAACCTATTCAAATATGTGACCATGTTGCTCTCTAATGGCTGCAGCCCGTAAGCCGCAAAGCTAAGCAAGATGTGGAATGTTGGACTGAGGGTACGTCTACACTAGGGTGACCAGACGTCCTGATATTATTGGGAACATCCCGATATTAGGGGGTTTGTTTTATAAATGCAACTACACCCCCCCCCCAAAAAGTATCCCAATTTTTCACACTTGCTATCTGTTCACCCTAGTCTACACTGTAATTAGACATGGGGGGGAGGGATAGCTCAGTGGTTTGAGCCTTGGCCTGCTAAACCCAGGGTTGTGAGTTCAGTCCTTGAGGGGACCACTTGGGGAGCTGGGGCAAAATCAATACTTGGTCCTGCTAGTGAAGGCAGGAGGCTGGACTCAATGACCTTTCAGGGTCCCTTCTAGTTCTAGGAGATGGGATCTCTCCATTAATTATTATCATTACACGCACAGGCTGTTTAATTGTGGTGTAGGTGTTCAGACAGGGGCTGGAGCCATTTGCTTCTCTTGTAGTTCAGTTAATTGCATGATAGGGTGCCTCTGATGACACCCATAAGGCACAGCATGGTACCACGCTCAAGTCCCATAAGAGAGGTGGCAGAGCTGAGTTATTCCTTTGAAACGAATGCCAGCTGCCCCACAAGGAATGCTGCCAGCACCACACTGGGAAGACGGTAATAGTTCTGTTGTATTCGCTTTCTGGGAAGAATCTCACTGATTGACACCAGCTGAGGATCTGGTCCAGATGTGAAAATTCAGCTTACCCTTGCTATTTAGAGTCCCAGAGGTCAAGGGTCTATTACAGGAGGGGGTGGGCGAGGTTCTGTGGCCTGCGATGTGCTGGAGGTCAGACTAGACGATCACGATGGTCCCTTCTGACCTGAAAGTCTATGAGTCTATAACCCAAGTCCCCGTCTATTGCATTAGCTACTAGGCCAAGTGCAAGGACTAAAAGCTGTTGAACATGTGCTTTTGTAACACGACGGCCCCAGGTTGGGTCATTGGAAGTGAGGATTGAACCCAGCCCCTCAATCTTAAATAAATAACCAATAATAATAACTCCCCACAAGCGTCTACTGTCTGGGCTGAAACCACTCAGCTCTGTTAACAAAATGGCGGTAGCGGGCTCATAAGCCTCAGTGTGGTTCAGAGAGGGACTGAGTCATTCTCCCTGAGCTCAGGTTATACTTTTGGGGCCTGAACTCCCTATTCATACACAACTGGCCTCCACGTAAGAAACTGCTGGACTTTTGAACTTAACAGAAAGAACACTGGGCGTTAGGTGAGGCCCCACCATGGCCCCCGTCCCACGGCACATGCTTCGATAAAATCACCTTTAATTACACAAGCCTGTTTCCTTACTATTATTTTTGGACGCGTTGAAGTTTATAACTAACGCTGAGATAACGTAAAATGGCAATGCCCTAGGGGCTGGGAAGCCGAGTGTTGGCGTGAAGCGTGATCCAGATGTGGAAGGGAAGCGATGGTGTCCGGGACGGAGGAGAGACGTTTGGGCTCGCTCAAAGTCAGCCGTTTAGCTTTGGATGCTGGTCATGAGGCCAAGGTGTTTCTGTTTGCTCAGCCACGGGAGGACCAGAAAATGAAGCCAAGGGCAGTTTGCCTGGGTGGTTATGCAGTGTATCAATGGGTGACTGGTGAGGTCTGTCAGTTGTTTTCTGGGTCATGTTTTACTGGTTCAGACGGGTTTACTAGTCTCTACTAATGAAAAGCTCTGATTGGTGGTTCTTCTTCCTGGCATTAATCCCATCAAATGAGGTCTACTCTACGAGACCCATCCCCACCAAAGTGCTCTGTCCTCTGGCATGCCCCATGCTAACATGTCTTCCTTTACGACAGCCCACCACTTCTTCTTGGGCATCTGTCTTTTTCCTTCAATCTTGATCCGTTGGACTCCCTTACTCACACCGTTATCGGGGTTGCACTTCACAGAACCAAACCATCTGAGTCTGCACCCTCCCATTTTTTTGTGTATGGGTGTTGCTTTGAAGTTGTCTCTAATATACACATTCTTCGGGGCATGCCGTGTTGTTGTAGCCGGGTCGGTCCCAGGATATTAGAGAGACAAGGCAGGGGAACCAAGTATCAGGGGGTAGCCGTGTTAGTCTGTATCTACAAAAACAACAAGGAGTCTGGTGGCATCCGAAGAAGTGAGGTTTTTACTCACGAAAGCTTATGCCCAAATAAATCTGTTAGTCTTTAAGGTGCCACCAGACTCCTTGTTGTTTTTGTTAAGGCAGGGGAAGGTAATTAGGACCGTCCCTACCCATACGCAAAGTACGCAGCTGCGTAGGGCACCAAATTTCCGGTGCCCTACGCAGCTGCATGCTGCTCCAGCCCCTGCCCTGCCTCTTCCACGAGGCCCCTGCCCCTCCTCCGCCCCAGCCCCACCCCCACTCCACCCCTTCCCCAAAGCCCCCACCCCTGCTCCACCCCCGCCCCGCCTCTTCCCGCCCCTGCTCCGCCCCAGCCCTGCCCCCACTCCAGTCAGCCCTTCCCCTGAGGACCGCAGCAGGGATCGGGCTCCCTGCACTCACTGGCAGCAGTAAGTAGAGCGACCTGGCCCCAGCCTGCTTCGCTCCCCTGGCTCCCAGCTGTGCCGCCGGCAAGTGCTGGGGGGCAGTTCCCCCTTGCCCTCCAAGCCTGGGAGCCAGGGGAGCAGAGCAGGCTGAGGGGGTCACGCCACTTCTCGCAGGAAGTGGCCAGCCTTCTCACACACACACACACACACACACACATACACACACAGAGGCCTGGGGCCAGCCCCCCTCCTCCCCGTGGAGGCCTGGGGCCCCACACAGCCCCCCTGCAGAGGGGCTACATAGGGCACCAAGATGCCTAGGGAGAGCCCTGCAGGTAATATCTTTTATTGGATCAACTTCTACTGATGAGAGAGACAAGCTTTTGAGCCACACAGCGCTCTGTTTCAGGTCTGGGAAAGGTATATATGCTCTGTCTACACTACCACTTACGTTGGTATAACTTATGTCATTCAGGGGTGTGAAAAACACCCCCCCCAGAGCGACATAAGTTACCCCAACAGCAGCGCCAGTGTGGACAGCGCCATGTTGACGGGCGAGCTCTCTCCTGTCGGCACAGAGCGGCTACAAGGAGACCTTACAGTGGCTCAGTTACATCGGTACAGCTGTGCGGCTGTAAGCTCTCTAGTGTAGACATGGCCTTAGCATAGCGTGTCCCAGCTAAATACAAGATTGAACTGATAGTTTAGCATAAGTAGTTAGCACATATTCTAAGGGACCAGCCAAGGTGAAGTGGGCCGTTAACACCCTGTCGTCATAGGACAAAAACGGGGGTTAGTGGGTAACAAGCTTACCCCATAAGCCAGACAGATCCAGTGTTTTTATTAAGACCATGATTTTTAGTGGCTAGCAAAGTTATGAATTTAAGCTCTCAGGCTTGTGTTTTGAAAAGCTGGGTCAAATGCCCTTTCCAGATCAATGTTGGTATTTTTCCGTTTCTCTCTACATTTTTCCACTAGTTGTCTACCTTCTTGGCACAAATCCATATGGATTATCTCTAGTATCTACTTCACTTCTCAGTCTCTTATCGATGACTCTCTCCCACAGTTTCACTGAATGACTCATCAGCTTTAGACCTCTATAATTTGTGCGGTTCTCAGCATCACCTTTTCCTTTATATACAGACACCAGGATTCTTTTCCTCCACGGGTTTGGTTTCTTTCCCATTTCATGGCTGACCAGGGATGTCAGCAGATGGATGCCATCTCTTGCAGACTTGGCCATGCCTCAGTAGGGATTCTGTCCGGGCCTAGGGCTTTATTCTTTTTCATTTCAGCTCCAGCATTTGCCACTTCATCTGGTGCGACAGGTTCCAAAGTTCATCATTTTGAAGTCGCATTGCTCTCTTCATTTAAAAGCTGCTGGGATTGGTTCTCGCACAAAATTCTTGTGGAAGGGCCTAGAAAACCCAGCTGAGATGGGAGTCCCGTTGTGCAGGGAACTGTACTTACACACCCCTGCCCTAAAGTTCTCCCAATCATAACAGACATGAGAGACAACAGGCAGAGGAGGAAACAGAGGCACAGAAGGGGGAAGTGACTTACCCAGGGTTACCCAGCAGGTCAGTGGCAGAGCTGGGAACAGACTTCAGGTCTCCACTTTGTAAGGGGATTAAGCTAAACTGCACAAAGGCACTCTCGGCTCCCACCCACCCCCATGGGGAGCTCTTGCAGAATAGCTATGGCACATTAAATTCCAACCCTAGCTTATTTTGTGGTAGCTTCCTGGTGTAGACAAGCCCTTATGAGTGTATCACAAAATAGCCGAGAGGGAATCTGACCTGCATTGCGACTCACCCCATTATAAGAGGAAGGATGGTGTTGTGGGTAAGACACTGGACTGAGGTTTATGGAAAGATCGCGCATCCACATACTGCCCAGGAGGTCCCATCCTACTCAGATGACAAGGCCTGCTATGATCACAGCAAAAGCGGTGAGGCAGAGGCTATACCGAGTAATAGCAATGTTGATGCATTTCCCAAGGTCAATTTGTTTTTTGAGCTGTCCTGAAAATACCCGGGGGCCACTGATTACTGTAACCAAACTCTGCCCTCCTGCAACCTGTGATTTTCCCTCCAAGTTCCATGACCTCATTGTCAGCACCAAACTCTGGCCGTAATTCACTCTGTTATTGCTTGATTGCTCTTTGCAATCAGTCGACTTGTTGTGATAGAGAAGAGACAGGCAGGACAATACAAGTTGCTTCCTCTTTTTCCAAGGTGATAAATACATATCAGGATGTTTATTACAGGGGAAGAGTGACAATAGCAGGGTGACCTCGTCTCCTTGCATCACGCAGGGATGTCCTTGAGCCATGTTGCAAGAAGGGGTGTCTGGAATGACGGGAAGATGATGCTCTTCAAGAAGCTCTTTGCAGTGTTGCCAGACCCAATTGTTCAATAATCGTGAGTCACGTCCCCCAGACTCATGAGACTGGCTTAAAAATCAAAAGTGGATTTTTGTTTGTTTAAAAATATAATGAATGTTGGGTTCTTTTTCTTTGCTTTCTGGTTTCTGAGACATTAGGTCACTCTCAGATCATGTTTTCAAGTTTTTCGCTGCAGCCACCAGGTTTAGAAAAGTACTTTTTTTATTAAAATACAAGCTGACAACGCAAGGATCTGGGGCCTTAAGAAAAACACAAGATTAAAATTGCTGTAAGTTGGCAACACTGCTTTCCCTAATTCTTGGATCCCAGTTACTGGAGAGGCGCATAAAAATTTTACCTGGATTTCTTTTTAAACAAACTTCTTTGTTGTGCTATTTCTTCCTGATCCATACTCTGCATTTTGGCAGCTTTTCTTGCTCTTCCCTGGGAATTCTGGATAATCTCCTCGTTGTATTTAATCAAAATAATATGCCTAGAATTCACTCTTTGGCCCAGTATCTGGTCACCCCACACTATTGTCGCTCCGATTCCTTTTCCAAGCTTACAAAGTAGCAGCCATGTTAATCTGTATCCGCAAAAAGAACAGGAGTACTTGTGGCACCTTAGAGACTAACAAATTTATTTCAGCATAAGCTTTCGTGGGCTACAGCCCACTTCTTCAGATCATAGAGTGGAACACACAGACAGAAGATATTTATACATACAGAGAACATGAAAAGGTGGAAGTACGCATACCAATTGTAAGAGGCCAAATGGACACAAATCTGACATCAGGAATCATAACATTCAAAAACCAGTGGGAGAACACTTCAACCTCTCTAATCACTCAGTGACAGACTTGAAGGTGTCAGTTTTGCAACAAAAAAAGAACTTCAAAAACAGACTCCAAAGAGAGACTGCTGAACTCGAATTAATATTCAAATTAGACACAGTTAACTTAGGCCTAAACAGAGACTGGGAATGGTTGGGTCATTACACTAATTCAGTGGTTCCCAAACAGGGGTTCGCGAACCCCTGGGGGTTCGCAGAACGTTACAGGGGGTTCGCATGAAAAATTTCACTAATGGCGGATGGAGGACCCCGGGCATTGGAGACAGCAGGTGGGACCCGGTTGCAGGGCAGACACCCCGAGCCCCAGGGAGAGCGGGGCCGGGCAGTTGGCGCTGGCAGCCTGAGCTCCACTCCTGTCAGCGGGGGAGCCGGCAGCCCAAACCCCAGCACTCTGCGTGGGGCTGGCAGCTCGCGCCCCAAGGAGAACGGGGCCGGGCAGTTGGGGCTGGCAGCCCGAGTCCTGGTGGTCAGCGGGGGAGCCGGCAGCCTGAACCCCAGCACTCTGTGGGGGGCTGGCAGCCCGAGCCCCAGGGAGAGAGGGGACGGGCAGTTGGGTCTGGCAGCCCGAGCCCTGCCCCCCGTTAGTGGGGGACTCGGCAGCCCGAACCCCAGCGCTCCGGCGGGACTGGCAGCTCGCGCCCCAAGGAGAGCAGGGACGGGCAGTTGGGGCTGGCAGTCCAAGTTCCGGTGGTCAGCGGGGGAGCCGGTAGCCTGAACCCCAGCACTCTGTGGGGGGCTGGCAGCCCGAGCCCCAGAGAGAGTGGGGCTGGGCAGTTGGGGCTGGCAGCCCGAGCCCCGTCAACAGGGGAGCCGGCAGCCCAAACCCCAGCGCTCCGCGTGGGGCTGGCAGCCCGAGCCCCAGGGAGAGTGGGGCTGGGCAGCTGGGGCTGGCAGCCCGAGCCCTGCCCCCATCAACGGGGGAGCCAGCAGCCCGAACCCCAGCTCGAGCCCCAGGAAGAGATGGGCCCCGCAGTTGGGGCATCCATCACACCGAGGAAACTTAATCTTAAATCCCTGAAAATATTCATTTTTAGGAGGGGGTTCATGAGATTTCACAATTTAGTGAAAGGGGTTCGCGGGCTGTTAAAGTTTGGAAACCACTGCACTAATTGAATTTTTTTTCCACCATGTTAACTTCTCCTCACACCTTCTATGGGTTATCTTGATTATCACTTCAAAGTTTTTTCTTCTGCTGCCACTGATAGCTCATCTCAATTGATTGGCCTCTTACAATTGGTATGCGTACTTCCACCTTTACACGTTCTCTGTATGTATAAATATCTTCTGTCTGTGTGTTCCACTCTATGCATCCGAAGAAGTGGGCTGTAGCCCACGAAAGCTTATGCTGAAATAAATTTGTTAGTCTCTAAGGTGCCACAAGTACTTCTGTTCTTTTTCCAAGCTTGCCTCTTCTGCAAAGAACTCAAACCTGTATCAGTAAGATGCATTTACAAGCTACTGCATGCACATGGAGACTGACTTCCTCGTGACTCTTCGAAACTCTTCCATCCTGCAGCCCATGCTCCTCCCTCTAACTTCCATGTGTAACCCATACACCTTCTGGGTGTGGTGTTCTGTCCCATCTAGTGGCACCGAGACCACTTAGAGAGAGTTAAATGAGTCTGCTGTACAGCCTTAGCTAACAGCCAGCAGCTGGGTTTTAGCTCATGCGGTAGAGGCTCTTGCACTAAGCTCCAGAGGTCCCCAGTTCAATCCCGCCCACCGATGACCACGGTCTGTTGGTGTTACGCGTGAAAACTAGATCAAGACATATATGCTACTTTCCTGGGGAGGGGGGCAGGGTGGAACTGCACTGTCCTGGGATGAGCCCCAGGGATGGTGCCTCAGGCACTGTTCCATGTGCACGGGAAGCAGGTTGAGCTACCCACTCCATCAGCCTCGCACTGGAGCACCCACTTTGGGGGCTGATGCAAGGGGATGGGAGGGAAGAAAGTGTCCCCCTGCTTCCCAGCCCTCCTGTTCCCTGTGCATTGTGTTAATGACCAGGATGTGGGCAGTCATGCCTAGTGGTTGGAGAAAGAGTCAGGCCTAGGGGTTGGAGCAGGAGTCAGGAGCCAAGGGTCAGAACTGGGTTATCTGAGTGAGGCAAGGCTGGGCCTGTGTGCTATTGCAGCGATGGGCAAGTACTTCCAGCCAATCAGGCGGCCTTGCCTGCTATTGGCCAGTTGTGCTGGTTAGGTTGCCCAGAGACTGGCTTGCTGGGGGCCCTGCTCCCCGACCCATTGTGAGGAGCAGGAGTGAGCACACCCTGTGCTCCTAGAGGTTGTTGTTGCGGGCAGCCTTTGCGCAGACATCCAGGGCAGCCGGAGTTTTCATGCACATCCCTCTGCTGCTGCCGGGCCAAATCTGGCTCTCACTCATCACCATCCTGGAGGGGCTGATCTTCATCTGCCCAATCAGATTATAAACTCCACAGGTCACGGGCTGTGCCTTGATTTTGCACAAGCAGAGCATCGTGTTGGTACTTGAAAAATAACAGCAGTTACCAGGAATAGCTTTATGTAGCAGCGGACAGGACAGTGGTCTGGGAGTCAGGAGAGCTGAGCTCTGTTTCCCAGCTCTGCCACCCATTCACTGTGTGGCCTTGAGCAAGACACGTCACCTCTCCATGCCTCAGTTTCTCCCATCATAAAATGGGAGCAAAGATATTTGTCTTTCTTTGACCTCTGTAGATAATAGGTCCTTTGTAGCTGCTAGGAATCAGTATTACTTTTATCTCAAAGAACATTACAAAACCTATAGGAATCCCTTCAGCTAATGCTACAAGGCAGCCACCTCTGGGGAGGCACATGGCAGCTGTTTAATAGTGCACAATAAGACTACACAATCAATTAGGGCAGGAAGTGAATAATGAATAGGAATCCCATGTCCACTAGGAATGGCAAGGGGGTGTTTATTTCACCTATCTATCAGGAAGTTGGGGCTATTTATTTATTTTTTATCCTTCACACACTGTGTCTTTGAATTAAAGGCTGAGATATTCCCCGCTGCAGAATATCAGCTGCTTTCACTCCAGCCAATGATTGATGAGGGCACATGAAGTGACACCTGCCAGGAAAAGAAAGGTGGCCATTTATCACTCATGCCCAGTGGGTAAAGCTCTGAGCGTGTTTGAATGAGACAGGAAACGGCCCTGCCTCTGACCCAAAATTATTGCAGGGATGCTGCACTTGCATGAAGTTTATCTTAAGGTTCTGGAAATCTGGTCATTACTTGGAACTAGTCCACAGTAGCTGCTGGGAGGGTTTCACCTGGCATAAAAACATCAGGGTCTGATTTTTCGCCCCTCCCTTACAACAGTCTGACACCAATGTAGCTCTGTGGATGTCTTTGCTGTTTCTCCTGATTTACATCCGTGTGTTTCACAGGTGAATCAGGCATTAGTCATCATGTGTGCGCAAAGCAGTGCTAGTGCACTGAAAGTCTCCAGTCACTTTGTGTACGTCTGTGCCGGTGTATGCTTTACGGGTGGGTTATGCAGCCATGTCACCTCTTGAGCCTGCAGTGAGGTGCCATAGGTTATAGAGCAGACCAATACAGTAGGAAAAGTGCTTTCATGCTGTGTTTTCAATATTGTTCCGGCTTTCTTTGGCTTTGTCTGCATTGGGGAAAGGGGTCAGAGTCAACGCAGTGAGCTAGCCCTGGTCTAACCGTAGCCTTCAGCTCTCTGCAGATTAATCATTTGTACCTTGACGTAACTGACTGAGGTCAACAGTAGGGGGAACGTCTCACAGAGACAAGGTGGAGGAGGAATGATTTTGTGGTTAAGGCAATGAACTGAGGCAACGTCTACACTCCTATCTTTGGTCGACACCAGTTACGTCAGTGTATAGCCACCACGGTTTGTATGTTGCTCATGCACATTGTGTCAGCACTACACGGACTCACTGGGAGTGCTTGTGTCGATGCACAGGAGGCATCCCAGTGTGCCGCTTGCCACCATCCGGCGCACTGTCTTTTGGGAAATCTTCGCAATGCCTGGTGGGGCAGAAATGAGTCGTGCAGGGTGACTGCGAGCAAGGGGTTAAGTTCCCATCATGCAGTTTTCTCCATCCCATAATGCCATCTGGGATTTTCAAGTGTCTGCCCGAAGCATGGAGCCCGCACAGCTCTGCATTCTTGTCACGAATGCTGCAAACGATCCTCCGGTATTTGCAGAGCTGCACAAAGAACTGCAACAATGGGGGAACATGATGATCTTGTGGAGAACAGTTTGCTGAGGGACATAGTGAAAACCAATTCAAGGTTGTTGGTGGCATTCCCGGAGCAGCTTCAGACGGTGGAGCAGCACTTCTGGACCTGAGGAACGAGCACTGACTGGTGGGGTGGCATTGTAATGCAGGTTTGGGATGACGAGCGGTGGCTGCAGGACTTTTGGCTACAAAAGGCCACCTCCCTGGATCAGTGTGCTGAACTCGCCCCAGCCCTCCAGCGCAGAGACACCGGAGTGAGAGTGGCCAAGCGAATGCGATCGCACTATGGATGCTTACACTGTCGGATTGCTACTGGTCAGTGGGAAATCGTTCAGGAGACCTGCGGTCAATTCCCTACTCTGCCACAGACTCCTCATGTGACCTTGGATAAGCCACTTAATCCCTCTGTCCTTAGGGCCCACTCTGTAAAACAGGGGTAATAACACTTCCTTTCTCCTACCACTTGTGCGTCTTGGCTATTTGAACTGTAGGCAGGGACTTTCTCTTGCTGTTTGTATCTAAAGTGCTTAGCACCCCAGGGCCTGAACTCTCCTGGAACCTCCGGATGCTAGTGCAATACAAATAATAAATCATGAGGTGCAGGCGAGGCTGCTGGCACCTCCCCTCATTTAACGAGCACTTAATTAATCCAAAAAATGTCATAAGGAAATACATCAAGTCCAAGCCATTTCAGACTATTCAATAATAAGACAAACCCCTAGCTCTTATCATCAATAGATCTCAGAGCACTTTACAGAGGAGATACGGATCAGTATCCCTGTTCTATAGATGGGAAAGCAAGCCCACAGAGTTGAAATGACTCACCCAAAGTCATATAGCAGCCAGGCTGGCAATGTGAACGTTCGTCTCCAGAGTCCAAGTCTAGTGCTTGCCGCACTAGGCCACACTGCTTTCACCAGTGGAGGTGTATTCTGGAAAGCAAGGGATTTTCAGAAGCAGTATTGTCAACCAAACATACATAGAAATGGTCAGGCAGACCCAAAAGCCATGTTTGTTTGTTTGTTTTTAATGTTGGGATTTTGTTTACTTATTTATTTAGCCTCCTGGTTTCTGAGCCTTTAGGTCATGTTTTCAAGCTTCCCCCCCACAGCCGTGAGAACTAGAAACCTTTTTTTAATGAAGGCTGAGAGTCCCCCATAATCCCATGACTCCAGCAGCCAGGGGCTTTAAGAAAAACTCCAAATAGCGTGAGAGTCAGCAACAATGCAGAACGTTTCCTAGCCAACTTCAGGGAACAACCCCAAAAGTCCCCAGGACGCCTTTGGAATTTTGCAGAGCAAATTTAAAACTTGAAATGAGAAATGCGAACATTTTTTTTAAAAAGAACTATTTGCTTTGAAATACAGTTTGTGAGAGGTCATTTGAATCTGGAGCATCTAAATAATAAGAAAGGTCCAGGAAACAAGATAACTTTGAAACTTATGTAGCACCGGTGCTATTTCCTAACACACAAACACATTGCTCTTTAATCTCATGTGACATCCCAACCCGGCACTTGAGCTTTGAGCCTGGCATCAGAAAAACCAGTAGATTCCTTAAGTTTCCCAGTGGAGCTGCAGAAAGAGCCAAAACCCAGTAGCCGACACGTGCAAACAATAGACTTGTCACGTCTGCATCTGTGAGTCAGTAGACCCCCCTGGGCCTGGTTCTCCATTGCTTTGTACCTTGGGCAATCATGTACATCTGAGCAAAGTGGGGGTCCAAGCACTGCCACAGGTGGGAGTGGAGGATTCTGAACTGGTAGCATTTGATAGCCACTTGTATCAATGGCTACACATGATGCAAAGGGATGAAGAGTCATAGAATCATAGAATCATAGAATATCAGGGTTGGAAGGGACTTCAGGAGGTCATCTAGTCCAACCCCCTGCTCAAAGCAGGACCAATTCCCAACTAAATCATCCCAGCCAGGGCTTTATCAAGCCAGGCCTTAAAAACCTCCAAGGAAGGAGACTCCACCACCTCCCTAGGTAACGCATTCCAGTGCTTCACCACCCTCCTAGTGAAATAGTGTTTCCTAATATCCAACCTAGACCTCCCCTAGTCGGGCCCTAGGAGTTCAGGAAGCCAAGAAGCACTCTGGACTCAGCCATAGTTCCTTAGGGAACCAGCCCCTCTCCACAGCTCTCTAGTCCATAGAATACAGCTGAGGAAGGGGGAGCTATTTGTGGTGTTCTAAACTCTGCTGGCCTGAGCAGTCCTCAAGGGGCTGTTATGTGGGTGGGGATTGCTGGAGGGCAGCAAGAGCTGGCCCCATCCCTGCATACCCCAGAAAGGCCCCTATTCCATCTCTGCCCCAGCCCAGGGCTCCCCCATGTCAGGGACTCTTCAGCTGCTGTTGTCTTGTACATGCTCAGTGCCACCAACTCTCACGAGTTCAGCTGGGGATCCTTTACATCTCCAGCCAATTGCATCCCTGCCTGGGGGAAAAACCTCTCTGATTGGCTGCCTTCCCCACTGCCCCGCCTTCCGGAGAAGAGCAGGGCTGCTGCAGGCAGAGCTCTCTCGCCCCTCGCCAGCAACCCAAATCCATAGTCTATAGATTGAAAACCACTGTTCTATGGTAACAACAACCTTTCCCAGACCCCTTTAGACACAGTCTGCGGACCCCCAAGGGTTCACAGACCACAGGTTGGAAACCACTGGTTTAGAGCAAGTGATCCAGCATTTGGGTAGAGTCCTGCTTCTTCCGGGGGAGGTGGCAGAGTGTTTGTGTGTCAGTGTTGCCGGCTCTTGTGATTTTTATCATCTCTTGCTGCATTTGATGTATTTTTCTTAAAGCCTCAGCACCCAGAGTCCTGGAATTATGGGAGAATCTCAACTTTCATTTAAAAAACCATGAAGCACGTTTCTAGTCCTCGTGGCTGCAGAAAGAAGCTCGAACGTATAAAATGGGCCACCATAAAGGCAAAGCAAAACCCACCACCCAGAAGGCAAATAAAAAGAATCCAAAATGGCTTTTATAATCTCATGGTTTTTAAACTAATCTTGTGATTTTTGGAGCCTGACGCATGACATTTTGACATGTGGGATTGGCAGTGCTACTCTATGCACCCCCAAACCTTACACTAATTGCAACGGGTGTTTATTTTCTACCTCTACGCTGTTCAGCGTTGCTGACCCCCAGTTCTCTGTGTGCTGTCTGCTGTGCATAGCATGGGGTTCCTCATGACACTCCCTCGCCCTTCAGCCAGATGGGACATGTTCTAAGGACATGCTTTTGTATTGCCAAGAAAGAATGAACCTCCTGGAGTGAGTGGCTCCAGCTCGGGGGGGGGGGTCTCTGGTTTGTACCTTATCTCCCAGGGAACAATGCATTCCATGTGTTTATAAACTGCAAATGCTGCTTATTTGCCAGCTAGGTCTGGTCAGTGCCTTGGTCTGTGACCAAAAGAAAATGCTGGCTCCCAGCAAGGGGAAAATAAACTTAACCAGGGAGTTAAACTATCAAAATCAGCTCTCTCGGTTCTCCTTGTTTTATTCCTCTAGTCTTCCCTGCTATCAGCTGCTCACTTCCATTTCCTCTGACCTCTAGTAGATCTCCTTGTCTATGAATCCCGCGTGAGTGGGAGCAGGGCCAGCTTCAGCTTTTTTGCCGCCCCGAGCGGCGAAGAGAAAAAAAAATTCAACAACAACAAAAAAATCGGCGGCACTTTGGCGGCTGCTCTACTGCGTCGCTTCATTCTTCAGCGGCAATTCAGCGGCCGGTCCTTCCCTCCGAGAGGAACTGAGGGACCCGCCGCCGAATTCGCCAAATTGCTGAAAGACCTGGACGTGCCGCCCCTTTCCATGGGCCGCCCCAAGCACCCGCTTGCTGCGCTGGTGCCTGGAGCCGGCCCTGAGTGGGAGCCTATCGGCAGACACCAAAAGTCACTGTAACAGAAAGAACCAGCATGGTCAGGTGGGGGCTTTGTGTCTGTGTGGTGTGGTAGCAAGTCCCACAAACGCCAAAACGCCAAAGAGGGACATCATGACTATGGTACCTGAGGTTTACGAAAGTTCATGGACTCATCCAGTCTGGGTGAGCCAATGCACACTTCTCGCTAAGTTTTCAGAGACCTCTGCCCATCATGCCTTAGGTCAGGGGTGGACATACTACGGCCCGCGGGCTGCATCCGGCCCATCTGACCTTTTAATCCGGCCCTTGAGCTCCCGCCAGGGAACGAGGTTGGGAGCTTTCCCTTCTCTGGTGCTCCAGCCAAGGAGCGGAGTTGGGGTCTTGCCTTGCTCCACTCCACACGTGCAGCAGCTGCGTGTGGCTCCTGGAAGCAGGGGCAGCCAGGGGGCTCTGCATGCTGCCCTCACCCCAAATGCCAGCTCTGCAGCTCCCATTGGCCAGGAACCGCAGCCAATGGGAGCTGCGGGGGTGGTACCTGCAGACGGGGCAGCACGCAGAGCGGCGTGGCCCCGACTCCACGTGGGAGCCGGAGGAGGGACGGGCCGCTGTTTCCAGGAGCCACTTCAGGTAAGTGCTGCCCAGAGCCTGCAGCCCTGAGCACCCCGCCCCACTCCCCTACCCCAGCCCTGATTGCCCTCCAAACTCTTTGATCCAAGCCTGGAGCACCCTCCTGCACCCCAAACCCTCATCCCCAGCCCCACCCCAGAGTCTGCACCCCTAGCTGGAGCCTCACCCCTCCCCGTTCGCCCCAATCCCCTGCTCCGGCTGAGAGCCCCCTCCCGCCCTCCGAACCCCTCCATCCCAGCCCAGAGCACTCTCCTGCACCCCAAGCCCCTCATCCCCAGCCCCACCCCAGAGTCTGCAATCCCAGCCGGAGCCCTCCCCCCCCTTGGTGCCCCAATCCCCTGCCAGCCCTCCATACAATTTCCTTACTGAGATGTGGCCCTCAGGCCAAAAGGTTTGCCCACCCCTGCTTTAGGTCCTTGGGTTGGAGTCTTGACAGACTGTCTCTACTTCAGTTGTCCCAAAGTCCTGGTCATAATAGAATCATAGAAATGTCAGGCTGGAAAGAACCTGGAGAGTTCACCCAGTCCGGCCCCCTATGCTGAGGCAGGACCAAGTAAACCTAGACCATCCCTGACAGGCGTTTGTCTAACCTGCTCCTTATAATTGGGGGGAATGAGAATCTTGCCAAGTCATTAGTGCTGCTATGGAAGCAAGGTGGCGCACAGGCAATGTGGTTCAGTGGGTCTCTGGACTGGCTCTACTAATGACCAGCTGTGTGAACTTGGGCAAAATCATTCACTGCTTGGTGCCTCAGTTTACCCATCTGCAAAATTGGGGTAATGAGCCTTGCCATCCTCAAAAGGGCTTTGAGAGCGATGCATGAACAGAACAAAATGTTTTTCTTTAATTGCTGTGACTGGCACTGTAGGAGACACAGCTCTATCTCTTGCCCCACTGCTGTGAGCACCTCACCATCTTGAACGGATTCACAACACCGCAATGAGGTCGGGCAGTGCTATTAGCCCCATTTCACAGGTCATGCACTGAGGCGCAGAGAGACAAAGGGCGGGTCTCCACTTAAACCGCTGCAGCGCTGCCGCTGTAGCCCTTCAGTGCAGACGCTACCTACACCGACAGGAGCAGTGCTCCCACCTCACCGAGAGGCGTGGTTGCTTTGTCGATGAGAGAATTCTCCCGTCAACTTAGCGCTGTCTACACTGTGGGTTAGGTCGATTTAATTGCATCGCTCGGGGGTGTGGACTTTTCACACCCCTGAGTAACATAGTTATACTGACCTAATTTCCTAGCGTAGGCCTACCCTTAGAATGCTACAGTGGTAGTGCTGCAGGGTAAACACCACAGCGATCGGAGGGATTGTCCCATCGCTTTAGTTAATCCACCTCCCCAAGAGACAGCAGCTAGGTCAACGCCGTCTACACCATAGGTCGGCTTAACTATGGGTCTCAAGGGCGTGTATTTCCACACCCCTGAGCGATGTCGCTGCACCCACGTAACTGTTCATTGTAGACCAGCTCTAAGTGACTTGTGCAAGGTCACACAGGACACTTGTGGTAGAGTAGGGAATTGAACCTCTGTCTCCGGAGGTCCAAGCACATGCCCTAAACACTGGACCATCCTTCCCCTCAAAAATAATCTCCCCAGCAATCCAAAAGATGGACAACTATCAGGCAAGAATACACAGAGATCCCCAGAGGACAGGGATAACATGGCAATGACGTTACACTGACACGGGACAGGAGGAAGTAGGTTTTTTTCAGAGGGATTTACATGAAGAGCCAAAGGAAGCCTGATGCATTGGGATTAATGCATTGCACTGCCCTGATCTGCATTAGCCAAGCATGGCAAGTGTTAGCCAAACCCTTCAATAATAATAATAATAATAAATGTAGTCATATTCTACGTTAAGCTCTAAAGGGTTTTTAATTTTTTTAATTAATTAAAAACCCTTTAGAGCTTAACGTAGAATATGACTACATTTATTATTATTATTATTATTGAAGGGTTTGGCTAACACTTGCCATGTTTGGCTAATGCAGATTGGGGGGGAGGGATAGCTCAGTGGTTTGAGCATTAGCCTCCTAAAGTCAGGGTTATGAGTTCAATCCTTGAGGGGGACACTTGGGGATCTGGGGCAAAATCAGTACTTGGTCCTGCTAGTGAAGGCAGGGGGCTGGACTCAATGACCTTTCAAGGTCCCTTCCAGTTCTAGGAGATGGGATATCTCCATAAATTAAATTATAATTAATTAATTTGAAGGGCAGATGGAATCCATAGGTGTCAGACTGTTGTAAGGGAGGGGCAAAAAATCAGACCCTGATGTTTTTATGCCAGGTGAAACCCTCCCAGCAGCTACTGTGGACTAGTTCCAAGTAATGACCAGATTTCCAGAACCTTAAGATAAACTTCATGCAAGTGCAGCATCCCTGCGATAACTTTGGGTCAGAGGCAGGGGAGAGCCTGGCTAGTGGGGAAAGGGAATTTCTCCAGCCTTCTAAGACATTTAGAGAAGGATTGTCTTTAAACCTTTTGCAGTGGTGTGTGTGAGGTCGCTCAGCACCCTCTATGGAGCAAGGCTCAGGGCTGTCTTCAATTGAGCCTCTCCCTGGGTTACAATCTTGTGTTATCCCAAGTGGGTGAAAGGTGGTGTTGAAATGCGTGGAGTTATGGAGTAAACCTCTTGTTGAAAGAGAGCCCAGGATGGAGTCAAGGGAATGGTGAGAACTGGGTTTGTTTGGGCTGAAGGAATGACTGATTAGGGCTTTTCAAGGTTCTTCTTGAGGTTATAGAATTATTATAGCAAAAGGCCTGACTCCCTCCAAGATGAAAGGAAGTGCCCAGATATGGATTATGCCAGAGATACCCAAAAAGAGGACCTTGGGACACTGTGGGGCTGCAGAGCACGTGCTGGGTACATGCTGCTCGCTCCATCCTCCTTATCGCTAGCTGCTAAACGGCACTCATGTACCTAAACATCCATTTGAGCCAAGCTTTTCGGAAGCGACTAATGATTTCGGTGCCTTAACGGGGTCTGATTTTGAGAAAGGGCTGTGAAAATCAGGCCTCTTTGAGGTGTCACCCAACATCACTGGAGGCTTCTAACAATCTTGGCTTAACTGAACGGTTATCTTATCTCTCCACATCAGCAATTGCTATAGCTGATACAGGGACGTTATCTGATTGAGACTGGGAAGGGAAATGTCTATTGATCTCCCTCTATTTAGCTGTGGCCCATGCTATGAAAATGTTTGCGAACCCTTGGACTGTTATTAGGGTAGTTCCTAGGGACATCAGTCAGAGCTCAGGATCCATTGTGCTCGATGCTGTACAGGCATGTAACAAACCAGTTCCTGCCCCAGAGATCTTAATGTCTATGACACAACAATGGAGTAGGGAGGGGTGGGTTAGAATGAGCAGGGTTTGATGGAAATCGCAGCTGTCTGTCATTTGTTTGGATTCCATCTAACACAGAAACAGAAACATACAAACGTATAATATTCTGGTGTTCTCTAAGATCTGGAGTCAAGGAATGAATGGTAGTTCTCTAGCATGTTGTTAAATAGAGGCATGAGCAATGCATTTCCATTATCCCAGCACACATCGTTATGTTCCAGTGGTTTAGAGCAGTGTATTACTGAGTTTAAGCATGATTTAGTAACAACAAGGATTACAGGGGCCTCCACTCTACCTGCTGCCTTGATCACTTAATCCTTATCTATTGAAGTTTTAAGAGCCCATTTTTCCGCCTGAGTAGCATTACCCCTCTGTCTAAACACTGCCTGATATGCTCGTTAATCCACAGCACACAAACAGTCAACACATTAGTGGGAAAGTTGAGCAATGCTTGACAGATTGTTCAATGAAGATAAACCTAGCAGTATAACCCTGTGTGCAGACTTCGCAGGCAGACAGATCTGGTAGTAATTTCAAGGCTGGGTCTGGAATGGTCTCCAAAAGCCCTAGTCCTGTATGCAAACCATTGCCTCTGCTGGATATAATCCTGCTTGCTCAAGTGTGATTGAGTATTAATCCTGGGGGAATTCTGTGCCACTGCACATACGCAGAATTCATGTCCCCTGCAGATTTCTTTGCTTCCCTACAGAAAAACTCTCTAGCAGTGTAGGTACATAGTTTCAGAACAGTTTCACCCGGAACAGCCAGAGGAGAGGTAAATCACTGTGGGTCCAGGGACACCCCAGCCAGTGGCTCTTACCCTGAGCCGGGATCAGCTGTGAGTCCCAGCTGGGCTGGAGGCAGGAGAGGACGGGACTTCCTCTTCCCCTGAAAGGAGTGGCTGGGGCTGTGTCAGACCCACCCCCAGAAACCTCCCCCAGCTGCAGGAAGCTCAGCAGCCTCCCCTGCTTCCTTGCCCCCATTGCACCTCAGCTGTGGGGGAGGGGTCACTGTATGGGGAGCCTCTCCCCAATCCACTCAACCCCCATGCATCCAGACCTCCCATACCCAGACACCCCTGCCAAGCCTCACCAGGTATATCCAGAACCCCCCTCGCCCTCCATAACTGAACCCCACCCCACTGAACCTCAACCCCTGCATCAGGAGCCACCCTGCACCCAACCCCCCTGCCTCTGGACCCCCAGCCCTGTACTCCCACTGAGCTCCCTGCACTCAAATCCCCACCTGATACCCCACCCTCTGCACCACCTTGAGCCCCCACACCACTGACCACCAACAAGCTGCACCTAGACCCCCATCCCACCAAGCCCCACTCTCCCAGAACCCAGACTGCCCTGCTGAGCCCCACACGCAGATCCCTCCACTGAGCCCCAACCACTTTCAACAGAAAGCCCCTGCAGAGTCCCATTGCCTCTGTGCATCCAGATCCCCCCACACCTAGACCCCCCACTGAGCTGCCTGCACCCAGATTGTCCCATACCTGGATCCCCCAACACTGAGCCCCTCCACACTTGAATCCTGCCTGGTTGAGTCTGCTTGCCCTACACCTGGCGCAGATGGGCAGGGCCCCAGGGTGTTTCTGGGGCAGGCCCAGGCCTTGTGCTGTGTCCTGGTCGGGTGCAGCCTCACTGCTGAGTCCATGTCCCAGGGGTGGGGGGTGGCGTGGGCTGCAGCATGATCTCCCACTTCGTGCAGCCAGTGACCTGTGCTGCCCACTGCCATGCTGGAACTTCTGCATTTATTTATTGACAAATAAAACTTGCAAAATTCTGCAGAATTTTAAAATGTGTGCAGAATTTTTAATTTTTTTGGCGCAGAATGCCTTCAGGAGTAGAGTATATTGCCCTCTGGTATCTGGAGGACTACAAGGAAAATAAAAGCCATACTACTAGTGGGGATTCTCTTTGATGGATGCCTGCATCTTTGGAGTCAAAGGGCATGAGTGCTGTTCCCTGCTGCAGTGTGTAATAACCTGTCTAATTAGGTTATTGTCTCCTTGTCAATCCCAGAGTTGCCTGTCTGCTGTCCTAGGCCTTTCTGTCTTACTTTTCCTCTCTGTTCTCCCTGCTTTATAGCTGGGCATGGTTTCTTTATTGGTCACAGCTGGGGGCGAGGGGGATGCATGTCTCCATGACTGGCAGTTCAGGCAGCTGCTCAGGGGTGTGATCACCCTGATTACTTGCCAGAAGAGAAGACTCTCCTCTCCTTTCTGCCTGTGCTCAATGTGGGGTTTGTAAACCCCATTACAGTGGCCGAGTAGAGATGAACTCACTGGCAGAGTAAGTGATTAATACCTGGGGGAGCAAACAGCTGTGCATATCTCTCTATCAGTGTTATAGAGGGTGGAGAATTTATGAGTTTACCCTGTGTAAGCTTTATACAGAGTAAAATGGATTTATTTGGGGTTTGGATCCCATTGGGAACTGGGAGTTGGGGTGCTGGAGACAGGAGCACTTGCTGAGTGGTTTTCAGCTAAGTCTGCAGCTTTGGGGGCGTGGTTCAGACCCTGGGTCTGTGTTGCAGCTGGCTGGTGTGTCTGGCTCAACAAGGCAGGGTTCTGAAGTCCCAAGCTGGCAGAGAAAACGGGCTCAGAGGTAGTCTCAGCACATCAGGTGACAGTCCCAAAGGGGTCTCTGTGACCAAACCCATCACAAGAAAGTTCACAGGAGGGCCACAAACACGATCCAGGGTCTGGAAAATAAGCCTTACCATGCGAGGCTTCCAGTGTCTTAAAGTGGAAGTTAGACAAATTCAACCTTGCCACAAGACACGATTTCCTAGCAGGGAGGGGAGTTGAACGCTAGAACAGTTTACCAGGGGACGTGATGGACCCGTTGCTTGGAGTTTTTAAAATGAGATGAGATCACTTTCTGAAAGATATGCTTTGACCTTTAACCCAGCTTCTGGGAAAAGAGCTACAGCCTCCGTGTGTGTGGGGCAGGAGGGAATTAGGCTTGAAGGTTATGGTGGTTCCTTTTGGCGTTGGAGTCCACGAATCAATGAATTCCCCTGTTCATTCCCTTCCTTTATGGACCACGGGGAGAAGTTGTAGTTCTGCATCAGCCGCAACATGCTCAGAACACTTGCAGCTCTGCATTATAATCAAATCTCATGCTTCTGGGTTTCCGCTGGTTGCCTGCAGGGGTCAGGAAGGATTTTTTCTCCCAATGCACAATTTACCAGATTTATTCTGGGGACGGAGCTGCCTTTCTCTGAAACATCAGGTATTCACCACAGCTGGAGAAGGGACACTGAATGGGGTGGACAGGTGATCTAAGGTGGTACGGAGAATCGTCTTACTTCAGTGCCAGCTGGTGTGTCATTCTCACAGGCTGAGGAGCTAACTGATTGCCAGATTTGGAATCAGGAAGGAATTTTCCCCCAGGCAGACCTCCCCACAGTCCCAGGTTTCACAGGCCTACCCATGTTTGACCATCAAAACCTCCCGTCCCAGTTGAAGCAGTTCCTGGCCCCCCAGGGCTGACTGGGCTCAAATCCCTGTTCTGGGTGTTGTGACCCTCTCCCCTTCCCATCCTTGCTCTCCAATTCGCTCCTTGTTCCCAGCTGTGCCCCGCCATGGGCCTTTCCCAGCCCTTACTTGTCCTGAGTCTGGCACATGGTCCCTGCTCAGACTATTGGAGCTGAGCCCAGCCAGCCCAGTGGGACAGCTGCCACTCCTGGGGATGAGTTTGGGATGGGCTTGCTCTGCAACTCCCTCTCACCCCCCCCACCTGATATTCCCAGTTCCCCTCCTCCCCACAGCCTACTTTAGCCACCTGACATATTGGGAGATATGCCCAGTGTTTCCACCTTGTGGCATGGAGCACTAGTCACCTGCTAGGATCATCTAGGCGTATCCCACTAATCAATTCCCTGACATTGCAGGAGCCTGGGGCATTGACAGCACCTCGGATTCTCCTGTTCTCTGCCTGAGCCACACAACTGTTTTGTCTCGTGAGGCCAGAATTGCTTTAATCTAACCTAAGTTAGTGGGCTCGGTACAGGTAATAGGGTGAAATGTAATGGCCTGTGCTATCCAGGAGATCAGACTAGATGATCGATGGTCCCTTCTGGCCATAAATTCTATGAAATTACGGCATTGGCTTAGGACACAGGGGATCTTGGTTCAGTTCTGCACTGTCACAGATTGTCTCCTGCCCTTTGTTTGCGTTGTCTATGTCCACTGTAAGCCTTCAGGGCAGGGACCACCTTTTACTTAGGCTTGGCCGAATTCAATTGTTACTTTTTTTATCATTTTGACGCATGGCACCAATGTATTTTTAAGCATTTTTTTACTGTCATCAACTTAACGTTTCACCGTTACAGGAAATTGGGGTTGGGAGGTCGGACAATGACAGTGGATGCTGAAATTCAAAAAGTTCATACTTTATAACCGTTACAACACACATGGCCTCTCGGTGTTATTGTACCAGAGATAATAATTACACCAGTGCAATTCACTGGAGCCAGCTGTGCTGCTCTGGTGTAAATAAAAGCAAAATTTGGTCTCCTGTGTCTTAGAATAGAAATTCAGGGGAAATGGAGACCTGAAAATAACGAGCCAAAAGGAAATGCTGCCAAAGGAATCTGTCAGCACAACAAATCTTATTAACTATACAAAAGTCATCATCCAGCCGGCCTGGCATCTAACTCAGGAACAATGATGGAATTACAGTCAAAACTACTGGCTTTCCGCAAACTATTTAAAGGCCCTTCTGAATAATACCTAGTAAGACAAACAAACGTTACTCATCTCACGGGAAAATAGAATTTTTTTCCTTGTAAGAAGTACGGCATTGGGCAATCGTCTTCCATGCAGAGACAGGTAAGTGTCACGTAACAAAGAGAGTGCAAGCTAGAGATGGAGGGAACCAACCCCTGCCCACCCCACCCCACACACACCTCTAACCTTCCCTGTGGTACTTTGAGAAAGTCTAGCTCCCAAATCTGAAGGGTGTGATCCAGGTGCAGCTCTTGGCTTCCCTCGCTGTAGTATGTGAGCACTTCAGGTTCATGAATGGATTTTATCCTCCCAGCTTCCCTGCGAGGTAGAGAAGGACAAACATCTCCATTTTACAGCTCAGGAACTGAGGCACAGACGGACTAAGGCCCAAGTCTTCAAAGGTATTTAGGCTCCTAACTGCCACTGACTTCAGGCAACCTGGGGTAGGGCTGGGACAATAACCCTGGCCTCCAGCCCAATATCTTAACCTCAAGACCACCTGATTTCATTGTATATTATAGCCAACTTGAACTGTGTTAAGGAGACATTGCCCCATTGAAAGCCAATCCATTTCAGTTAGTAAGTTTCAAGGCTTTTCACATCCTATACCCTCCCCCGGTCAGTTTTTGTGGCTTGAACAGTTCTGTGTTGCTACTATTTATTTTAGCCTCTTCTCTCTCCTGTGGCTACGGGAGAGACTCAAATACACAAAAGGGGAAACTGATTCAGGCGAAATAGGGGTAAGGGGGCAGATGTGCCACCCACATTGTACTCTGCTACCCCAGCAACCAAAAAATATCCATTGACCTCCGAGGGGAGGTCAGCCAAAGTTGCTGAGCGCTGCCCGCTTTGGGGCTGAAAAATCACAAGAAGCCACAAGTCACTCCAGGGGTGTCTGAACCTGAGCCAAGTGTCTGGTTTCAATCCAAAAGTTTTGCAAACTCCACTAACAAGAGTCAATGGCAATTTTGCTCTAGCTTGAGCAGACTTCAGTCTCCTGTAGGTGCCGCTAATCTGGGCCTAGATGGTCCTGGGTTCTGTCTCCTGTGATGATCATTGGTGGTAGATAGAACCATAATTCTCCTGCACGTTCATTCTGAGGATCACTTCATAAGAGTTTCTCTTGTTGAGCCACCTCCCCTCCCAGCCCCCAGCCTTGCCTTGGTTTGTTCCCCAAAGCCTTGTCTACACTGTGCAAGAACACATTGAAGCAAATCATTGGCTGGAACACCTTGAGCTTATGATTCACATACAGTGACCTGCAGCCACACACAACAGTTGCACCAGCCTTTTGCAAACATGGATGGTAATGATTGGTTTCCAGCTCATGCGGTGAGGTCTTTAGCTCAGATCCAGTTAAACTAGGGTCATCTACAATGGTTTCTCCCCAGTGCAGACAGGAAGTCGCAAGCATTGAAGTTGTACTGATCTGCCTAACTCACTCCACGGCAGGTAAATGGAAAACTTAGAAATAAAAGAGAGGGAATTAACCAATTCCCAGTCCAATGCACTAATTGCTAGACTCTATTCCCTGCCTGTGTGCAGCTTCTATTGAGGTTTTCTGAAAGATATGATCAAGTGGGGGGGGGGAACTAAACCCCCCCACAAGGGAGAGGGCAGTTAAAAGAATCTGCCAATCTGTGTGCTTCAAGAGAATCATTCAATCTATCTTTGCATATTGTAGGATCTTGCTTATGGTGGTTGCATGGAACAATACACATATTTGGCTGAGGTAATGGATTTTGTGTTTGCTTTGGAATAGGGCCATTCCTAAGGAGTCATAAACTGTTTACTGCATGTTTAACTTATTCATTCCTGTTCTACAGCAGTTCAAACAAGGAAGTTAACCTATAATCCATATCAATTACAGGAAATCAATTGAGAAAAGACCACAGTTACAGTTAATACTGTCATACAAACCACTGATTTGATCATTGCAATGTTTCTTAAGCAGGCTGATAATGTAACAAATCTGCGACCAGTTAGGACTTCATGGTCATCATGAGGCAACACATGGTGACTGTAGCAACATGCCTGGAACTCGGAGAGAAGAGCTCATGTTGCAGGAGGGAAGAGCTTAGAGAAGGCATCCGGCAGTCAGTCTGTGTGCACATGGCTAGAGTGCTCACTGCAGTTGCTGCACCTTTGTAAATAGTTCTTTTCATAATGAGCCAGTTTAGTTTACAAGCAAGGAGTCCTCTCATATTATTACCCAGCACACAGTACCTGAAAAAGTGACCGCTCAGTAACTTGCAGCAGCATCAGGGCTGGAACTGCTCCAAAAGCATAGCCCCCTGCCCCTTTGAGTTAAGGAGGAATCCCTATTAGTGGTTAGCAGGTGTCACAACCTGGTCCAGTCCTCCTCTCTGGGCAGATGCTGGCCTGTTGTGAGTGGGCCCAACCTCTGGAACCCACTTCTAAGCCTCCTGGGTCTGGGAGTGACTGCTCACTGTTCTTGGCTCCAGGTCTCTCAGGTGCAGACCCCCCCCTGCAGTCTTAGCCGTCTTAGATCCCAAAACATTGTGCCAGCCCCCCTGAGCCCTCACTTGCTTAGACACGTTTCCCCAGGTCCACCTGGCTGTGGAAGTTTTGGTTTCTAATTAACCTCTTCATGGAAAATGCAACAGGAAAGCAAGGAACACAGGCTTAGCAAAGGAGTTTCGTATACACACATTCTTTACTCTTCGCAAAACACACTGAAGGATGACAGATCTTTGAAAAACAACATAATCTTGAATGCAGCCTATCAGGTCTGATCTCACCCCTCCTGTGAGTGCTGGGTTTGGTCAGCGTCCATAGGCCAGGCAGCCATTCCTGCCTCCTTAGCCTGCTCTTCTTGCATGTGGTGGTGGATGGCCCTTTGTTTTAACAGTCTCTGTCCCGCTTTTGCCCAAACGTTTCTGCTGGGTGTGTTCTGGGATCCAGCCACACATCTGTTTCTGTGCAGAAGAGAGTCCTTCAAAGTCTGGGACCCTACCACTAGAAAACCCATTGCTTCAGCAGGAGAGCATCATTCAGAGTTGATGGCCCTTGATGGTTCCATCATAGCTTTTTAGACATAGTCTTTCCACCAGTTGTCAAGCTCCTGCTACAAAAAGGATGCTCTAATCCACAAATATGTCTGTTCTGTATTTGGGGAAAAGCCAGATGATGCAGTCATATCATATCCCATTTACCCTTTTTAAATATTGCCACAACATTAACTTTCTTCCAGTCTTCTAGAACTTCCCCAGTGTTCCGAGACATATTGAAAAGCAACATAAATGGTCCAGTGAGCTCCTCGGCCAGCTCTTTTAACACTCTTGATGCCAGCTTTCTGGACCTGCTGATTTAATATCTAATTTTAGTAGCTGCTATTTAACATCTTCTACTGGAATGGAAAGTGGGTCATCATGGGATGACCCAGATAATTATAGGCCTGTCAGACTGATATCAATCCCAGTCAAGATAATGGAACGGCTGATACAGGACTCAATTACTAAAGAATCAGAGGAGGGTAATATAATGGCAATCATCATGGGTTTATGCAAGATAGATCCTGTCAAACTAACTTGATATATTTTTTGATGAACTTACATAGGTGAGTGAAAAAGGTAACAATGTTGCTGCAATATTCTGTGGACTTGCCTACAAGGCTCAGCAGATCGGACTACAGGGGTGTGAATTGTAGCGTGCGCTAGTGTGCTGCACTGTAACTCCTCCATGCAGATGCTTCGGGTACGAACAAAAAAGTACCTAATTTGTGTTCTCAAAAATGGGGAATTGTCATTGAGCAGGTGTGTTTCTAGTAGGGATGTATAATAGTAAACGGTTAAACCATTAACTTGTAAGCATTAGTCTTGCCGGTTAACCCAGCCTAACCGTTAACCCCCAGCCCCTGGCCGGCTGGAGCAGCCCCAGCCCCAACCAGCTGGCCAACCCCAGCACCGTGGGCCGTGTCGGAGGGAGCCAAAGCCGAAGCCCCGCGGGCCGCACCGGACAGAGCCGCAGCCCCACGTGCCGCGCCGGAGGGAGCTGGAGCCACAGCCCCACAGGCCGTGCCGGAGGGAGCCGCAGCCCCATGGGCCGTGCCGGAGGGAGCTGGAGCCACAGCCCCACAGGCCGTGCCGGAGGGAGCCACAACCCCATGGGCCGTACTGGAGGGAGCCAGAGCCGCAGCCCCATGGGCCATGCCGGAGGGAGCTGGAGCCGCAGCCCCGTGGGCCGTGCCAGAGGAAGCCGGAGATGCGGCCCAGCAGGCCGTGCCGGACAGAGACGCAGCCCCATGGGCTGGGCCGGATTGCTGACTGACCCGAACCACAGCCCTGGGCCATGCCAGACAGAGCAGCAGCCCCAGGCCACGACGGACAGATGGCTGATCCCAGCCGCAGCCCCGGGACCTGCCGGCTGCAGCAGCAGCCCCACCAGCACCCCCGGCTGGAGTAGCAGCCCCGGGCCATGCCAGCCGACCCCAGGAGCAGCCCCATGCCTGCTGGCCAGAGCAGCCCCAGCCCCTCTAGGGTGACTAGATGTCCCAATTTTATAGGGACAGTCCTGATATTTGGGGCTTTGTTTTATACAAGTGCCTATTACCCCCCACACCCCCGTCCGATTTTTCACACTTGCTGTCTGGTCACCCTAAGCCCCATTCCCTTTAATCGTTTAACGGATGAACTTTTTAAACAACATTTACATCCCTAGTTTCCAGTGGGATGGCTCCACTTTTCACCACGGGCTGCCCCGCCCCCCTGTCCAGGCCGACAGCTGGAGCCCGGACGGGGAGCCCGGGCAGCGTGGGGCATCGCACAGCCAACCCTCTTCATGCAGGGTGTGGGGGCTCCACAGCTGCACGGTTCTTACCATGGCCGGGGTGTGGCTCCAAGGCCCCATCTCCCAGCCAGAGCTGGGTTGGGGAGAGTCACATGGGCAGCTGTGGGGAGCTGCAAACCCTCCACCTGCCCTGGGCAGGGGGCCCGCAGGGCGGGTATACGGGCCGAGGGCTCCTCTCAGCCCCTGCACCACAGACAGGTGGAGGGTCCATGGCTCCCAGCTCGCTTCCGGCTTGGCCACGGGCAGGGCCTTGGGCGGAAGTGGCAGGGCCGGGACCAGGGAGGGGGTGAGAACCCCTGGACCCCCACTTTGGGGAAGGCTCCATCACCCCTGGCGGGCATGGATCTTTGTAATTGAAATGGATGGCAGTATATGGCACTATAAGGCACTGATCAGTGGACAAAGCAGAGCGGAAGTGAACACTACATAACAATAGGCCTGATTTGCCTCTGTGCTATTCTGGGTAATGTTGCGGCGAATCAGCCCTGCCTACAACAAACTTGACCACGGTTAAGCAGCTGATGTGTTGTCTCATTGTACTCCCCCATCTATCTATCACCATCAGTTGTCTCTTGTCTTATACTTCAATTGAAAGCTCTTTGGAGCAGGGACTTTCATTTTGTTCTGGGTGTGTACAGTACCTGGCACAGTGGGGTCCTGATCCATGAGTCAGGCTCCTAAGCAGTAAGAGTACGTCTACACAGCAACTAGACACCAGCGGCTGGCCCATGCCAGCCAACTCTGGCTTGCGGGGCTGTTTCCTTGCTGTGTAGAGTTTGGGACCCTCCCACCTCACTGGGTCCTAGAGCCCAGGCCCCAGCTGAGCCCAGAAGTCTACTCAGCAATGCAAGAGGCCTGCAGCCCGAGCTCCACGAGCCTGGCAGACATACACTAAAATAACACAACTAATAAATAATAAGTCAACTTCAGCCTTGGTGTAAGTAGCTGGAACACCACTGGCTTCTTCAGTGGAGTGGCAACGCCAGCACTGAATCTGGCCAAATTAAACACAGATTAGTGTTCAAAATGTATCGCATTAATGGATAAATGGGAGATTTGCTACTGGCCTCCCTGGGAGCAGTGTTTATAAGGAATATCATACAGTTTTTTGTCTCTATTTTTATTTTAATTGTTTGTTACTGTTTAGTCTCTATTTAAAAAAAATCCCAAGATCCAAGAATAGAGAATTATGTACAGTAATAATAGGAAGGAAGTAACAATTTCTAGGTTACTCGATGGGTTAGATTAAACATAACCCACAAGTTCTTTCTATTTATTCCAAAGCTGCTTTACTCAACCCAAATGTTCAGCTGTTAGGATAAGGCCCAGGAAGGAAGGATGGCCTGGTGGTTAAGGTGCTGATTGGGAAACCGGCTGATACGATTCATTTCTCTGCTCTGCCACAGACTTCCTGTGTGACCTTGGGCAACTCACTTAAACTGTGTCCACACTGCAAAATGACAGGGTTTGGACCTGAGTCATAGTGGGTCTCAGGCTCTCACCCACGCCCTTAGCAGGGCCCTACGACCCAGGTCCTGAATCCTTGTTGACCCAAGTCTGACTGATTTGTGTGTGGACAAAATTGGGGCTTGGGCTCAAATCTGAACCAGAGCCCAGGCTTAGTGTGTGGCGTAGACATACCCCTAGTCTCTCTCTGCTTCATATCCCTATCTGTCTAATGGTGAGAATAGCACTGAGCTACCTCACAGTGGTGCTGTGAGGATAAATACATGAAAGATTATGAGGTACCAAGATATTTCGGTGATGGGAGACATATAAATGGGAGACCGTAAATAGAAATTTATCGACTTGTCTATGCTTGAAATGCTACAGTGGCACAGCTGTGTGGCTAGAGCACTTGAGTGTAGACTCTACCTGTGCTGATGGGAAGAGTTATCATCCACCCCTCCAAGCGGCAGTAGCGAGCTTGACAAGAGTTCATTCATCGCCCTAGTACTGTCTACAGCAAGGGTTAGGTTAGCTTACCTACACCTCTCAGGGTATGGGTTTTTTGCACCCAAGTGACATAGTTAAGCACCCGAGTGACACAGTTACATTTTCTAGTGTAGACCAGGCCTTCATCTACGTTACTCAAGGGATGCTGTCAGATTAACAGTTATATCTGTTTTTTTTTTAAACATGTTTTCTCCCTTGTGTTAGCAATAACAATGCCAGTTACTAAAACTAAGAGAATGATTAAAAATCAGACTTTGTCCCTAGTTATTCTATTTGTATTAGCCCCTGCCCCAAAGAGCTAACCATCTAATGAAATAGTTTGTGGAAATGATTTATTTACTTTACAAAACCTAATGGATGGGCCTAACCTCTCTTGGGATCATTAAGGGTCACTTTTCTTGTGGAGAAAAGCAGAATGGCAAATGACACACTTTTTATAAAAGGTCACGTGGGTTGTAATTTGTTATGAAGACCTATGGTCGGTCACACACTGATAATACACTGTGGATCTGGGGGAGGGATTAGAGTAGTGGCTCATTCACAGATGTCATGGAATTGCATGCAGGGAAGGCCTTGCGGGAACAGGGCTGGTTTCTGCGATCTGCTGGGAACGAGACAGTCTCGTTTTGCAGCGGAAACACCCATGCAGAGAAATATTTTTTACAAACCATTTTAAACAAGATAGACTTGTTCCAACCTGCTTAGCTCGCAAATATTGCAGGGCTGAAAAATGTGGACTCCACTCTTTCAATCTGAAGGCAGATCATCTCCTGCCGAGAAGCCCAGGGGTAGGGCACAGAGCTTGACCCTGCAGAGTTCGCAACTAACTGGTGGGTGGGGCTTTGGCCCAGATCCAGAAAGGGACTTCAGTGCTGAAGTCCCAGTTGTAGGCACCACTACGATCCACAAAACCCCTGCTCGGCTGCCACGTAATCCTACAGGGACCTCCATTTCCTCTGTAGAAGTCCCCAAGGCCTCTCAGCGTGCGCGCTGCTGCCTGTCTCGCACCTAAACTCCAGCGTGATCCTCAAACCAGGTGAAGATAGATTATCACACCTGCAGGGCCCAATCCAACAGGTGTGCTTTAGGCACACCCAATTCCACACCAATGGCGGGGTGGCGGGGAGGAGGATGACTCTCTGGTAACCTTGAGCCCAATGGTTATGTGTAGCGGGGTGGTCACCCCACTCCTGCCGTGAAGGGCTTAAAACAGCCCTGGGAGAGAGCTGTGGCAGGGGAAAAACTGGACAGGGAGAACCCTCCCCCCTTGGTTCTCCCACCAAGGGGGGAG